>NC_041394.2:256562358-256890483 GCF_900747795.2 Erpetoichthys calabaricus | reverse complement strand
TTGATCTCAGATCAAATAATGGCTGATTTATTACACTAAATGACAAATTTAAGCTGGCTGAACATGATTCAGTGTGAGTGGGTGTGTAAATGTCCCCTATCTTTATTTCCAATTATAAAACTTTGTGTCTTCTCTATGTCAGCTTTTGCTGAATTGCAGACTGATATTCATGAACTGACCAGTGATTTGGATGGAGCTGGTATTCCATTCCTTGATTACCGTACCTACACCATGAGAGTTCTTTTTCCTGGGATTGAAGATCATCCTGTTCTTCGAGATCTGGAGGTCAGTGAAGTTAAAGGAAATTTTTAAGCAGAAAATGATAAATATTGTGGCACAAAACACTGGAGGAAAGCTGTTATTTTATCTGCTTTGCAGCACTTACTTCATTTGGAAAATATCATGTAATTAGCTCTACTGTAGTATCTGTCAAATATAAAATGTCATCTTTCTGTGTTTACCTTCAGGCTTTGCACACATTTCTAAACACTGAACAATTTACAACTTCATTTGGATGACCTGGGTAAAGTCTGTTTGGTATTATGCTTATCAAATAAATTAATGCCTTTAATTACACAATGAGATTCTTCCTAATTACTTAAATAATACTGCCACTTCTATTTACTGTGGTCCTAATAAACATGGAATCACACTTAATACCTTAATAAAATTAAGACTATTTCTTGTATCCCTACGTGATAATTTTTTTTCTTCTTTACCATATATTGACCTGAAGACTTGTACACTTAAGGTAAAAATGCTGCTATTCCTGTAAAAGTGTTTAATAGTTAAACATTTTCTCTACTTAAACAATAAAACATACATATACAAACATTTAAATTAATATAAAAATATTTTAATTCATTGTTTAGTGTGAATGGCAAAAAAATAGTTTTAACCATTTTAGAACTTTGTTTTAGCTGAGGTTATAGTTAATAAAACGGAACAAAAAAAAAAACACCATTCCTAAATTTTATTTGTATTTTAAAGAGATTGATACATTTTATTTCATTTATTTAATTTATTATAGTTATTACCAGTTACACTGGCTTTTTCTTTGTTTACTCAGGTAAGCTGTTTGCCATGCGGAATCTTTTTCTCCACTTTACACACACCATATTTTACTCCTATTGAGCATACTACTCCTCCTCACGCAACTATCCATCCATCCATCCATCCATTATCCAACCCACTATATCCTAACTACAGGGTCACTTGGGTCTGCTGGAGCAAATCCCAGCCAGCACAGGGTGCAAGGCAGGAAACAAACCCCGGGCAGGGCACCAGCCCACCACAGGGCGCGCACACATACACCCACACACCAAGCACACACTAGGGACAATTTAGAATCACCAATGCACCTAACCTGCATGTCTTTGGACTGTGGGAGGAAACCAGAGTACCCGGAGGAAACCCACGCAGACACGGGGAGAACATGCAAACTCCACGCAGGGAGGACCTGGGAAGCGAAGCCGCCCTCATATATATATAATATATATATATATATATATATATATATATATATATATATATATATATATATATATATACTTTCTGACCACTTTATTAGGTACACATGTTCAATTGCTTGTTAACCAAAATATCTATTCAGCCAATCATATGGCAACAGCTCAATGTATTTAGGCATGTACATGTTGACAAGGCGACCAGCTGAAGTTCAAACCGAACATCAGAATGGTTACGAAATGTGATTTAAGTGACTTTGAACATGCCATTGTTGCTGTCACACTGGCTGCTCTGAGAATTTCAGAAACTGCTGATCTACTGGGATTTTCAATCACAATCATCTTTAGGGTTTACAGAGAATGGCCCAAAAATGGGAAAATATCCAGTGAGCGGCAGTTCTCTGGGCAAAAATGCCTTATTGACACCAGGCTGGCACGAGAATGGCCAGACTGGTTTGAGCTGATAGAACAGCAACACTAAGTCAAATAACCACTCATTACAAACAAGGTATGAAGAAGGGAATCTCTGAATGCACAACACGATGGGCTACAGCAGCAGGAGGCCACACAGGGTGCCATTCCGGTCAATTAAGAACAGGCAACTGAGGCTACAATTTGCAAAGGCTCATCAAAATTGGACAATAGAAGATTGTAAAAACATTGCCTGGTCTGATGAGTCTTGATTTCTGCTGTGACATTTGGATGTTAGGGTCAGAATTTGGCATCAACAACCTGAAAGCATGGATCCATCCTGCCTTGTATCAACTGTTCAGGCTGGTGGTGATGGTGTAATGGTGTGGGGGATATTTTCTTGGCACAGTTTGGACCTATTAGTACCAATTGAGCATTGTTTAAATGCCATAACCTACCTGAGTATTGTTGCTGACCACGTCCATCCCTTTATGACTGCAGTGTACCCATACTCTGATGGCTACTTCCAGCAGGATAATACGCTATGTCACAAAACTCAGATAATCTTAAACTGGTTTCTTGAACGTGACAATGAGTTCACTGTTTTCAAATGGCCTCCACGGTCACCAGGTCTCAATCCAATCGAGCACCTTTGGGATGTGGTGGAACAGGAGATTCATATCATCAACTGTGTGATGCTATGATGTCAATACAGACCAAAATCCCTGAGGAATGTTTCCAGCACCTTGCTGAATATCTGCCACAAAGAATTATGGCAGTTCTGAAGGTAAAGAGGGGGTCCAACCTGGTACTAGCAAGGTGTACCTTATCAAGTGACTGGTGAATATTGAGTATATATATATACTTCTAGGCAACTCCACAAATGAGACAATGAGATCATCCCATGCTGAAACTGTATGCTGTTTCTTAGTGTGCAGAAGGAGAGTACAAGTCTATGTACATTTTTGTAGAATAGTGGATCCACAGCAAAGCAACGAGTGGCCAGTTTTTATTTTAAATAATCTTTATAATCTCACAATTCTTCCTGGCTTTTTATTTAAAAGAAGAAACTTCTTCAGAGTTATCCCTTATTATGGATCATGTTTTGCCATCTTTCAACCAGGCAGAACTGTTTTTTCTTTCCAGTCCTCCACTGAGTTTCTGCTTCTGTTGTATCATACATTGAAACCCTCAACCTCTAGTGGGCCGCCTGTTCTTTATCATCTTTGGAAAAATGGGATGCCAGAGTGTATTGCCTCACGTGATCCTGGTCCCACACATATGCATAGGTATTGTCTTACTACCACTGTGGTGGTCTCCTGAAGAGGATCAATGCCATGTGCCATCCTTTTAAGGCATTTGAGGCAACTTCCTGCTAGCCACTCACAGAACATAAAATTGTTCAGACAGAGCATAAAGCTATTTAAAACAAACATCAACATAGCATCAGTTTTAACTATTTTTTTTCTTATTTCTTAGTACCTGTTCAATTTTAACTTCTGTTACAAAATTTTTTTCTCCATTGGTTCCCATATTAAATATTTACATTATTATTTACATTATTAATCCTTGATCAATTTTTTAATTGTAGCTGTGTTTTCCGGACTGTTTTTGATCTCCACTTTTTATGCTGTAATCTGAATTATTTGTCATTAACTGTCAAAAATTACACTATAATTCCACCCTGTCAGAAACTCCATTAGCATTATATTTGTAATGATTTTATCTCACAATTAAAATGTCATTTTATTCCTGTTTGAATGAGCTGTCATGCAGTCTTCAATATGTAGTGATTATCTACATGGCATGTTAACAGTATGAAGGAAAGTTAGGTTTTTAAATATGATAACGTTTAATATTCTATTTAACTGTCCAGTCCACCAATTTGTAGGATTATAATAAATAAATACTGAATTCCTCACAAAAAAATAATAGAGAAACACTAGTCATGGACCTCAGGAACTTTATTTTGAGTTTACTTTGTGTTTCAAGTACACAGAAGTAGCTGTCTTACTGTTCTTCTTTTGTAACCCGAAATAGTGTGCACTTCACTGGATTGCAGGGAAAAATCATTATTATTCATTTTTCTATGTTTGTTTTTTATACCATAACATTTTTTATGTTCTTTTTTTAACCTTTTCCATATTGGGTGATTGTGAACATGCCCAATATGTACATGTCATATATATACAAATATTACCAAAGTAAAGGTTTCTAATAAGTTTCAAAAGCAGCTAAAGGTGAAAATTTAAATTTTACAATTCATCTTCAAACACATTTAAAAAGTCTATGCAAACTGAGTTAAATTGTATTCAGAGATGGCTCCTGTCATTCTGTTGCCTGTTGCTTCATTTACGGATTATTTCTTGATGATTACATACAGTTTCCAAAGCATATCAATTGCGTACCAGTTTTTCAAAAATAATGGTAAACCGCATTAAAAAGAAAAGACAAAAACTATTGTTAACAGTTTGGGTAGTTAAAGTGAAATAGGTGGCTACAATCTTTGAAAGGAGTAAACAAATCTGAAAATGTTTTTTTTATTCTGCAAAATGATGGAGATGGGGAAAAAATTAAACATAAATCGATGATAGAAAACATTACCAATAAACACACAAATGCAAAACTGTTGATTTACTGATTGGAGAGTGGTACAAAAATGTGGAAAAATTCTGGAATAACCTGAAAAATTAAAAAAATGGACAAATAATACTATTAAACAACAGCTTAGGGATTTGTCTGATTTTGGCCTTGGCTTTTTAGAATGGCTTACAAGAGGGCTTTGGTTACTGGGCAACTTTGGCCCTTCTCCAGGAATTCCAGTTTTAAGTTCTAAGTTTTAGGTTTTAACTATAAAGATTAAAACCCTTAAGCTGATAAAAATTGCTATACATATTTGTAATATTGTTTTTCTTTTAGGTCCCTGGATATAGGCAAGAGCAGGTGGAAAAAGGTCTTAAACTTTTTGGGCAACTGATCAACAACAAAATTTTTCTCTTGTCATTTATTCGAACTCTGGAGTCCCAGCGCAGCTTCTCTATGCGGGATCGTGGAAATGTTGCTTCACTGATAATGACTGTTCTGCAGAGCAAACTGGAATATGCTACTGATGTACTCAAGCAATTGCTTTCAGACCTTATTGATAAAAATCTGGAGAGTAAAAACCACCCAAAACTACTATTGAGAAGGTAAGGATAATTTACAGCTTATGTTAGGACTTATTTAACAATACATTTTTCCTAAGACACACATCTTCATGAATGTACTTTAGGGTTTGTCACTCTTAATTGGGAAAGTTAGTTTGTTTTGTAATACTATAAATTTTATTGTCATGCTGGGATCCAGAGTCTTGGCTTTAAGCTCCATGTGTTTGTGAGGACACAGCTTTCCTCCCTCATCTCAAAAATCAGAATCAGAATTCACTAATGTCTATTAGGAAATTGCCTTGATAGCATTGGTGCAACATACAAGAGCAACCCAGAATACAAAAAAAAATAGGGCAATGCAAAATATAAAGAGATAAAATAGGATTAAGAAAAGTCCAGGTAGTCCAGTGTGCAAGTATAGAGTGATACTAAGTAGATGCTCAGACCTGATTAGTCAGAATAACTGCATGTGGAAAAAAACTGTTTAGGTGACGGGTTGTTTTAGCTTTCACTGCACAAAGTCATTAGCCAGATGGAAGTCTTTGGAACAGGTGATGCCCTGGGTGAATCTGATCAGCAGTGATCTTTGCCACCTGCTTCTCTGCCCTGGACCCATAGAGGACTTGAATGTGCAATAAGTCACTGCCTATGATCTTTTCACAGGCTCCAGTGGTGCATTGCAGATTGGCGTTCGCCTGAACAGAGGCAGCACCAAACCAGACAGTTATAGATGAGATCAGAATGGACTCGATGATGGCTGTGTAGAACTGGATCAATATTTCTTGAGGAAGATTGAATTTCTTCTGCTGTTGCAAAAAAAGTATTGCAAAAAAAGTATTCTTTGATGAGCTTTCTTAATAATATATGTAATATTATTGTCCCACTTAATGTTTTGTGACAGCACAATGCCCAGAAACGTCATCCTAAACATCTCAGAGATGTTTTTTGAATATAAATGACAATTCCAAACTAGCCCTATCCAAGGCTGGCACCTGATGTGCACACAATGTAGTGAACTTTTGACAGTGATTTGGCTTAAGAAGGTTTGAAGAAGTTATGTTATGTTACGAGACTTAAGCACTGAGGTGTATTGAGGCAGGTACCAACTAAATTAAAATTGCTGGTTAAGGGTGTAATTCAGACCACTTCAATAAATTAATCCTTATCTGCTTAATCCAATACAAACTTCAAAAGTCTATCCTGACTGCTCTGGTCACAAGGTAAGGATTAATCCTGTACCGGGCACAACTGCTTCTGCTCCCACACATCCACTGCACTGGTCCAGTGTAAAGATGCCAGTCAACATACCCCGCATGTTTGTAAATTCCTATTGTAGATAACACACTTAAATTTTTTTTTTCTTGTATACATTAACAAATACAGCTTGATTACAAATTATGCATTAAATAATAAACAAAGCATAATAAGATTTTGTTTACTGAGGCTTACTATTCTAAAACAATGGTCAGCAACCTTAGAAATCTATTTTCTTTTTTCAGAAATAAACAATAAGACATGACCTGTCATAATAGCACAATAGAATAGTTTCATTATGATAGATGCTAGCAATACTGTTGATTCAATACTAATACTGGAAACAAAATTACTAAGCATATGTCTATGCTCCTTCAACAGTTAAGAATGTGTAATAGTTTTTATATAGGTATTTATGTAGTATGCATTTTGAAACAGAAAACACACAATAGTGTTTAAAAGAATTTTACTATTATTTCAAGGTACTGCACAAGCAATGTCTCATCCTCGGTCACAATGTACTTGTCCTATTTTATCTCAAAGTTTTCTTTGTTCCGTTGTAAAATCTACAATGATGATCTCCTATCTTATTTGTTCCTGAATCTCCAAAAACTCTTGCATTATTATTAAGAGGAGATATTGTCCTAAATATTATTCTAACTGATTTGTTACACATAGTTACATAGAGATTAGTTATCGTGTACATTGGCTCAGCAAATTCTTTATTTATAAGCTTGTGGTCATCTGCAATGGGAAGAGGTGGGCAAGGAGGACACGAAGAAGAACAGTTTCTGTCAAGCTTGCCGTGATTCTCAGTTCACCTGGCTTAGAGTCATCTGCTCTGTTGGCGGTACTAGTAACATTTCATCAATTCCATCTCCCATATATGTTATATTTGGTGGATGGCATGGTGGTGGTAGCACAGCTGCCCTGCAGTAAGGAGGCCAGGGTTTCCGTCTCAGGTCCTCCCTGTGTGGAGCTTGCATGTCCCCCCCATGTCTGCATGGGGTTCCTCTGGGTGCTTCGGATTCCTCCCACAGTGAAAAGGCATGCAAGTTAGGTGGATTGGTGTTGCTAAGAAATGGCCCTAGTGTGTGTCCGCCCTGTGATGGACTAGCACCCTGTCCAGGGTTTGTTTCTGCCTTGCACCCTATGCTAACTGGGATAGGCTCCAGAATGCCCCATTGTTCAGGACAAAGCGGTTTATAAAACGACTGACTGATATATTTGGTATAATTTGACTGTGGCAGCTCTTAGATGTCTTCCTCTTCTCATCATTATGTAACACTTTGTTGCCTACTTGAAATATTGAAATCGTATGCAGATTTTGCTTTGACTGTGGCCACCTGTCTGTTGCCTGTAATGTCATAGAGTGCAAAACAACACTTTGTCACTGTTATTTTTTAGCCTATAAATTCACAAAATATTTTTTTCTCTTTTCAAATATTAAATATTTTTCTGGTTGGTTTTGTGGTAGACAGATGAGGAGGCCCTTTGGGTCTACAAGACCCTCCGTGCCAGTGATCATATGCCAGAACAAACTAGCTTTGAGCAATGTAATAGCATACTGTTTATAGTAAACCTAAAAATATTATATATTATTGATGTTCTTTTGAATGACAATCTCTTATGATTTTATAGTATTTGTAATAATGCATCACTGTGTGAATTTCATCATTAACTCTAGAAAAATATTTCATGTAAGTATGTGATTGCATGGGCTATTGCCTGAGATTGCACAGTAATGAACTTTCTGGTTCCATCTTGTAATCACATTTATACATAACAGAACACAGATAACATGTAAGATCCTCAAGTAATATTTATGCTTAGAAGTATTACATAAAAATCATAGAAATTACAGCACATACAACACTGAGTCTCAATGAGATGCAGTATCTTAGAGCGCCTAATTGCTTGTGACATACAAAAATACAATCTGCATTGAAAAATGAAGGTCTAATTAATCACTCTCATTTGACAACATTTTCGTGCAGCTGAAGACATCTATCACTGTACAAGATATTACAGCCAATTTGTTTGTTTTCTGTGATAGAAGGTGAATTATAAATGATCAACAATCCCATGACAATAGACAAGTGGGTACCAAATGACTCTACTAAGTAGGTTTGGGAGCTTTATTAGCAATAATTTTAACAAAACTATCACATGTGAATACATTCTTAAAAAAAATATTTAAACATATATACTAAAATATCATTCAGTGAACTAGCATTATGTCAAAAGGAGAGCTCAGGCACATGGAAAAAGCAATATTAACTCTATGAACTTTCAGCATTATCAAATCTAACACAGTGTTATGACTCTGAAATATTGCATTACTGTTCAATTTAACAAATTAAAGCTGTACCACAGCAACCCAAATAAATATCATAATTACTGTAAATGAACTACATTGTTTGTGATATTTAAACATAATATTTCATTTTTATTCAGTT
This sequence comes from Erpetoichthys calabaricus, assembly GCF_900747795.2. Taxonomy (NCBI): domain Eukaryota; kingdom Metazoa; phylum Chordata; class Cladistia; order Polypteriformes; family Polypteridae; genus Erpetoichthys; species Erpetoichthys calabaricus. Next base: position 256,881,747 of record NC_041394.2, on the reverse strand, counting down.
TATTTTTTTATAAGCACTATTTCATTATTTTTGAAATGGTTTCATAAAATGGCAATTTTGTTTTCTTTTTTTTTTTTTAACTAGGGGGTTCCCCCCTGCTCACTTCGCTTGCCAACCCCCCCGGCCTTCGCTACGCACCAGCCACTTCATATCTCTGCCACTAGTGTTATGAAGAGGGGGTCTGAACGCACCCCAAGGAGACACGGTCGCTCCTCCAAAACCCCCTCTTAAATGTGATACAGTGGGAAACAAATAGTTTTTTTTTTTACCTCCTCTTTGCTTGATCAGCTGCTGGCTTGTTGCTGCTGCCATGTCACATGATCTGCATCTCACAACGGTGCTTCGAACATTTAAAAGCCTGTACAGCAGCTGTCCTACCCTTTGTCTTTTATTTCCAGCCCTGGGCATGGTTAAATCTTTTGGCACTAAGTCTTGTCTCACGGGACGCAAATTCTTGATATTTTTCAGTTTATAATTTAAAAACGGAATGAGAATCTGAAAATCTAACAACATCCCGTTAAAATTCGATAAACTTTGAAAAGAATGATACCAAACATATATATGTAGGTTTTAAAATAAGCCCGATTTAAAGGGTGACAAAAAAGTGACATAAAAACGTCACATAAAATCATTGCACAAAATCGTTGCACTTTTAGGCTTAGGATTTTATATATAGAGAGTAGATTTATTAACAAGTACCTAGGTTATGTGAAATCTCGTTGTTGTGGAAACATGGTTTATGTAGATGTAAAAGACTTTATCAGCCCCCAATAGGTGTAATGACTGATGGCAAAATCACATTTATTCCCCCTTGATAGCTTGTGCTCTCATTCTAAAAGCAGTAAGTATACTGTATATATTTGGAATGCACTTTAATAAATTTAAGGCCAGGTCTCAGTTCAAATCTGAGTATCTGATTACCTCCTGTTGTTATTAAAATGTAAGTTGAAGAGACATACATCAGAGATTTCCAGATAGCTTTAAATGGAAGTTATAACAAATTTGTAAAAAATAACTTGTTTCGTCTGGAGATATTACATAAATGATGAGTTAACAGTGAAGTGAGTAGAAATACATTTCTATAAGCAATGGTTCATATGATGCATTGCTTGGTACCATATTGCTTCCTTAAAGAAAAATTATTGACATGTTCTAAACAGTTTGGTAACACTTTAGGTACTGCAAAAATGCATCTAGTACTCTTTTACTAATATGTAACAAGACCTTAACGAAGGCTTATCAGTCTCTGCAATGAGTCCAACTAAGAAACTTTCACTTTGGAGTGCTCTGAGGTGGCTTACCTGAGGCACATTTCTCTTGATATTTCTTATTCAGCATAAGACCTGTGAATCCAGGAAGGCACGGTGGCACAGTGGTAGTGCTGCTGCTTCACAGTAAGGAAACCAGGATTCACATCTTAGGTGCTCCCTGCATGTTCTCCCAATGTTTGTGTGGGTTTGCTTCCACAGTCCAAAGACATGCAGATTAGGTAAATTGGCCCTAATTTGTGCTTGGTGTGTGTGTGTGTGTGTGTTTTCACCCTGCAATGGACTGACACTTTGCCAAGGCTTTGTTCCTGCCTTGCACCCTATGTTAGCTGGGATAGGCTCCAGCAGACCCCCGCGACCCTGTTCAGGACTAAGCGGGTTAGAAAATGTCTGACTGACCTGTGAATCCTGCATATCAACAAGTCATTTTACAATCATGTCAGCATGCCACACTGCGCAGAGATAAATAACCTATCTGCTGATGTTTTTATTATTATTAGAACCAAAATAAGTTTTAAAGTCTTGCTACATAAGAGTAAGTTAGTAATTGATGCAGTTTTGCAGTATATAAACTAAAGTGTTACCAATTTCTTTTTTTAATTAAAGTAGAGAGAACATGAAAAATGCAATGCCCCAAATGGTAAAGTTTAAAAATGATAAATTGGAGCATTACAACATCTAAATAAGATGGAATTTAAATAAACTTTCAATTTCCTGAGGTAAAATTTATTTTGAAAACATTGTGCTGCTGTAAATCAATTTAATATCATGTATAAATAATAGAAATAGGTCTACCAATCCAGGTCAGTTATGTTTCATACACTTTAATTTCATATTTATAAACATTCTCTGATGGGATAGCTACAAAAAGTTCTCTATCTGGAGAGCCCCTCTTACCATATATGGAAATGTTGTGCTGAGTTGAATAATTTATAGCTGAGCACTGCCAAGGCAAATATGTTCACATTAGAAACCTGGGAGAGTAGAAACTGAGTTCTGTGAGCCAGCGTACCATAGAGTCATCAGGAGGACTATTTACGCTGCCTAATTGGCCTGGAGCCCATGATAGTGAAGGCTGAAAATGTTTAATTAGAGATAATACACGTCTTTGAGGCCTATTTCTAAATATCACACCTTGGCTTTTAGTTGGCTAAATTTACAAGGCTGAAAAAAAATCTGCGAATGAGTAATGCTGTTGACAGCTCAGAATATACCAAACATCAAGTCCATTCATATGGGAATTAAATGAGGCTTCCTTGCCAGAGAGGTGGTAGACCAAGTTGCCTCTGGCAATGAATTCTACTGTGGATTTTTACCTTGTTAGGATCTGTAAATGTGCCACAATGCTGTGCTCGGTAGTTTCTGATAGGATGATAGAACAATGATGAAAGGGTTAACTGACAAGAACATTAGGCCTCTTCAGTCTGATGTGCCAACTTAAATAAATGAACAGCTCAAACTGATCAACAGAAGGCAATACATTCAAGAAACATTATAGGAAATTTTACATGAATGCCTCTATGATTCAAATAAATCCGTCCTTAATTTTTAAATATTTATTTTTTTATTATTTATTCACAGGCTTTGCTAATTGTTCACTGTCTAAATCTTGCAGAGTAAATTCCTGCTTTTCTTATCAGTGCTGTCACTTATATTTATATTTGGAAAACAAATTATTAATGTATTTATTTTGCCGTTACACTATATTGTGTTTCTTCTTTTTTTTGTCTTCACAAACAAAGTTATATGTCAGAATAAAACGGAAACTTTCTTGACCGAGATTTTCAGGGTTGGGGACAGATTATCATCTGTCGGATTTTTTGTCACATTTGCATCTCAGTATTACATGATGTCATAGCAATTTATATATTTAAGAAATTAATCATTTTAAAGATTAAGGTTATTAGTAGTGACATGTTTATCAAGACATATAATGATATGCATATTATGATTACACTCCAGTCATTGTGACCTTTTTATAGAGGTATCTTATCTTTCAATTTAAATTTTAGAATATTGCTCTTAACACTTTAACATTCTTATAGTTTTATTCTGATTTAAACAAAAGATTAATATTTCTTTCCATCTTTTTAACTGACAAATTAAGTCAGACAAAAGTTCCACTATCATGTATTCCATTAAACTGTGAATGCCGTCTCTTTTCTCATCTTTCCATTGCAAATGTTATTTAAAATATACAGTACATTCATAATTGGAAACATTTTTTTTCACTGCCCCATGCTATTCCTGGGTAAGATTCATTTGCTTGATGGATACCCTCCACCCACCCCATCCAAAATAAATTTGCACATACACAGAAAAGAGAGAAAAATGCCTCTCCAGCTAAGTTCATAATGAAACACTAAATTGCTCTTTATTACTCTGTCCTCTGAAGGTTGAAATTTGCATAGACTCGATAGACATGGTAATGGTACATGGCACCTCCTAGACAACTGATGAAGAGCATATTCCATTCATTAAAAGTGACTTAATGGCATTTGAGATGAAAGTGATTATTAGGGGTTGGCAAAGCGGGATTAATCATTCTAGTCTTGGATGCTCATTTGGAATGGTAAACAAGGATTATGTTATGGTGTCAGTTTATGAGAGGATGGCTTATCAGGTGAACTTTAAGAGGACAGCTATTTTATTGTTTTTCATCCTTTACAAAGAAACAGACATCCATGTTCTTATCTTTAAATGATCTGTGAATTAACCCTTGGGATTAATAAAGTATCTATCTATCTATCTATCTATCTATCTATCTATCTATCTATCTATCTATCTATCTATCTATCTATCTATCTATCTATCTATCTATCTATCTATCTATCTATCTGATTAGTGCACATGTAATGCTTGCAATAGTAAAGTAAATTGTATTTTTGTTTCTTTTATGCCACCATGGATATACAATGTGTATGTAGTTACTTACAAAATATAGCAAGGTGCAGCTAATAACTTAAACATCTAGTCATCAGTTCAATCCTTAATGTAGTTAAAGTATCTCCTGTCTTCACAATATAATACATTTCCCCCCTTTTCATTAATAATGAATTCTTCCCACAAATACACCCATCCGGTTAGTATGCAATTTAAACAGACAGTTCTGCCAAATAAGTAAATTAAAATCTACGACTTAATGCTTCCAAACCTTAAATCACAAAGCAAAGAGTAGTTTTCAAAATACTCTAAAGGAATATTACATTCTAAAATTGAATTAGCAGATTATGAATCAAATTTATCTTTTAGAATACAGCACATGGAGAATGATAGAGCACTGAGACAAAGAGTAAGACGGAGGTAGAGGTTACATATTTGCATGTCATCCAGAAATGGATGTTCCCCGCCGAGCAGCAATGGAGCAGAACTCACTGATATTATGACTGAACATGAAGTCCCTGTTGTGGCACAGACTTCTTGAATTTGAATGAAGTTGGCTGTTCAGCCTGATGGATGCTTGACTAGCCAATCTCATTTAACCCTTATGTTGAAATCAGCTGGTAAATATTTGCAGATGAAGTTGAACTGTGCTGTTTAACTTTCAATAGTTTTTATTTAAGTTAGGGAAATAAAATGCTGGATCTTTTAGTCTATAATAATATGAGCCTAGCAGCAAGTACATTTTTAATAAACAATATTTCTTTAAAACCGAGACAGTGTCCCATATCATTAGCTGTATAACAGTTTAAATAAAATGCTACTCATAGCTGCCTGGGTTGCAAACAGTGAATATACAATACATGTGGACTTTTACTGAGATTTACACTTACTTGTTCAATTATAAATACATTACAAATGTTGCTGTTGCGCTTTCAACTTGTACCATGATGGCTTTGTATCTTGTAGTACTGTTGATTTTGCATTGGCAAACACCTGTACCAAGCTGGCCTACAATACTGTACGGACAGAATACTTTTTCTGATCTTGTACTTACTTACTGTGATGTCTTATTACATTTTGGTGCCCTAAATAGATTTGCATTTAGTTTCCAGTTGACTGCTGCCTTGGGATGGTTTATAGATGTTCTTTTACTAACACTACCATATCATTCTCTTAAAGTACAAGTACAAAAAAAAAAAAAGCTTGTTACATTGCAAAGGGATTATGAGAAAAAAAATCTTACAAGGCACATTACTGATGCTTACCCTTATACATATATGTTCACATTTGGAGTGTATTTGGAGTGGTGAACATAAGAGAGTACACATTCTGCATTAAAATGAAGAGCTCTTATGTCAAGGAAGTGGCACCATTGAATGTAATAAAAAGGTGTCAGGGTCAATTATAACAAAGCAGTAACTCCACATCAGCCATCCTCCATTTACATAGCTCTGCACATTTAACAAATTGTTAAAAAGGAAGAATTAAACAGCAGCTTCAAATAAGCTTCCTTTTAGGATCAGTAGTTTATTTAAAATGCAAACATCAGCCATTGTGTAGGGATGATGAAGAAGTATGTCTCAGCTAAACTAAAACAATCAATGTGAACACAAATAAGTAGTATTAAGCATGTCTGCCAATCACTTATAAGTAAAACAGTTGCAGGTAGACAAAAGAGTCTGTAGTGACTCCGAATAGAGGCTTCAACTTGGGGATGCTATGGTTCAGTTTAATTACAGGTGGACAATAGGTTTTATATTTGTTCTGTGAACCTTTCACTGAATAAGTTTTGTGTGTGAAGGCACTAAAGGATTCCTGTGACATGTTTCAGCATACGTTTGCATGCAAAACCTGTTGCTATTGTTAAAATGAAGAAAATGAGGGAGCCTTGATGCAGAACCACAGATATCATCATACTATGTAATTATGCATATTTTGATCACACTCCATACAAGTTTAAGAGGTTCTATAATATATATTGAATCTGACATAATGTTATCAAAATATCAAGAGGTTACTCTAGCTGAATAATGTATTTCTTTTGTTATACATATTGAAATATCCGTTTCATGTAAGAAACTTAAAATGGATGTCTAAATCTCATGTGGTAATGGGTTCTTAGGGGTCAGTAAATGAAGAATAAATATGATTTAAATAAATAACCAAAAGAATACCATTTGAATCTTTTTTAGGGAAATGCAAAAAGTACACCTATTTACCTATTTTTAACTTATTTGTCTTGCATGGAATGTTTTTGCAATCCCATGTCGTAATGGTGGAAGCCACTCTGATACCCCCATTAGTGAACAAATATTATCAAATACAATTAAGGGATGTTCAATGAATGCTGGGAGTAAACGTTGCCAGCTACTTTGGCTGCCTGTTACCTATTGACTTCCCTGTATTGAGCAATCATAATCGAATATAACAAAGTGGTGTTCCATAAACACTTTAGCATGAAAATTCAGCTGTTTGTCCATGTCAAAAGTCCCACTTTAGATAGGAGAAGTGATTCACTTGCAATATCATCACTCATGAGTACAGAAGCAATATACATTCTTCACAAATGACCACTAAATTCCTTCGAGTTTACATTATGGACTTCTCACTAAAAATTCTGTTGCCACCAAGCACTGCTCGTTCCTTTCATTATCTTACTCTAACACTGTCCTTGTAGTGAACATGTAGCCTGTTTAATTGAGGTAGGAATTATTTAACACTTATACTGAAGTGGCGAAGCAGTTCTTTGCTTTAATGTATTTTGTTTTTGTTTGCTTGAAGAAAGCTGTATCAATTTCTTCAATGATTAGAATACCTGAAAGTGCATGTCACCATCATTTTCAGTCATGGTGTAGTGAAGTCATTTGCAGCTTGGCTCACATGATATCAACCTAAATGTCAATCATCAACAATATATTGTAGCTATGACCCTGCAAAATCAGAGTCAGAAAATCTTTATTAATCCCAACAAAAATGACTTATGTTACACCTGTTTATATAGACAAAGGCACAAGTATCACAGAGAGCAAATATAAAAAAATTAAGCCTATAAAGTAAAACAGAATATAAATATGAAAATAGACTACAACAAATCCTCATTCACTAGGCTCTACAAGCACGCGATGAACTAAATATAATAGATACTATGCATCTGAGTCTCTTACGAAAACCCTAGTTTACTAAACAGTAATAACACACTGAGCTGTAAGTATTTCACATAATAATATCATGTATATAACTGAAGTATTACATATTCTGAGAACCAAAAAAAGTTATTCACATGAGAAGCAACAGATGAATTATTGCACATTTAAGTAGTTGAAAAATGTTCTGAGAGATCCATCAAGGACAGAGGATAGCGTGGATGACAAGACTCTAGACAACATTCTCCGATCTGCCACAGTTTCCAAGCAGTCCAGTTTCTCTCCTACCACACAGCCAGCCTTCTTAATAAGTTTGTTAAGCCTCTTAATATATCCCATCTTTATGCTGTCCCCAAACACACCACAATGAAAAAAAATGGCAGTGGCAACCACGTGTTAATAGAACTTCTGCAGCATAATATTGCCAACCCAAAATGATTTGAGTCTGCACAGGAAATACAGGAAACTTTGACTCTTCTTATATACAGTTGGCCAGTGAGTTCTTAGACCAGTCTAACACCCCCAGGTACATGTAGACCTGAACTTGTAGATCTCCACTTCCACACCCCTAATAGATAGGGGAGTAATAGGAGATCGTGTTCATTTCAGTTCCACCAGCAGTTCTTCAGTTTTACTGGTGTTGACCTACAGCTGATTCATCGCACACCCAGTCAACAAAACTCTCTTATGTTGCAATTCATCACTACGCTGATACTGATGCCTGATACTTCCAACTATTGCGGAGTCTTCAGAGAATTTCTGCAGATGACAGCCCTCTGTGTTGTAGCTAAAATCCATAGTGTACAAGGTGAAAAGTAACAGGGAGAGAACTGTCACTAATGGAGTTTCAGTACTACACAGCAAAGTGTCAGACACGTAGCCCCGTAGCCACACAAACTGTGGCTTTCCACTTAAATAGTCCATGATCCACGAAACTAAGAATGAGGTTATGGCAAAAATTATAATTTTTTAAAAATTAACAAAATGATAATTCCATAAACAAAATTAATAAAACATTATTACAAATAAATTAACATGCACAACTACCCTAGCTATGAGTTTCATGTTCAGGCATATAGCATAAAGATGCCCTGTCCAAAGAGCATACAGAAGGAAGCTCCAGCTCTTTTCCCTTATTCTTGAGTATCAGTAAATTCATATCTGTTGAAATGGGGCTATACCTTATGTAATGACTTACCACCCCTTGGACCAGAAGCTTGCAAACTCTTTTGCCTTGACAAAGACATCCTTCTCTCACATCAGCTTAGTCCCGAAAGGAGCCAATTAACAACTCTTCTCTGCCCTCTTGTTTCGTTTAGTAAGGAGATGTTAAAGCATTTATTTTAATAATGATAGCCATAATGTATGGTATAATTTTTTGAATGCTATTAAGAATTTCGATGTTTATTAGTAAATATATTTAGTATTTTCAAGTAAATAAATCTAAACCAATTATTTTCTAAATATTTTAATTTAAATTTATGTCTTGAGGTCAGCAAAAGAGCGGTATTTTGTCTATTCATAATCTTTCAACTCCAAAATCAGTTGTTTAAAAACACTTTTGAATGGCTCATGTCTGGAAATGGCATTGAGATATTTACTTTATAGTCCAACTCCCAACGCCATTTTATGGTGTTGACAATCTTCTATTACCAAGCACTTTGTTTCCATGGGTACGTCTACACAAGGATGTTTTCAGTGAGTTTGATGGAACTGCTTTAAAAACTACTCTGAGGCTCAATTTAAGATGAAGTATTCCTGGGCACATCTAAGATCTCATAGAGTTTGTAATGTTATCAGTATTATTAGTGTCAAGATTCATGGCAGTTCATACCATGTGTTCATAGACACATTTTGGGGATTTGTTTTGTTTTAACTTGACACTTATTTTCTGTAAAGCATGGATTTAAAGATGCACTCCTTACAGAGGATTACACTCCCAAACATTTGTTATTGTGTTCTCAAATATTAGTGATTTGTAACTAGAAGTTAGCCTTTTCTATGGAGCTAATCTAAAAGTATATTAGTTTATTTTACTGACACATGAAAGGCATGACAGATGCTACAGAAGGGCACTTTTGCATCCTCAGATACTTTATTATCTGACTTGTTTGAATGTTTTGTGGTATGAGTTACAGCAGATCATTAAATTTAGTTTGAATTAAAAATATTAACCACTATAAAATTATTGTACTGTTTAATTCCACAATACAAAAGTTGAATTAATAGTGGCCATGAAGCATATATCTGTAATTTCAACAAATGATACAAAGTTTCTTTTCCCCAAATGTCTGACCATCTGTTTTCCCTAGTGCTGGGCCCTGTGAACGCAGAGTTTAGTGTAGAAGCATTAGATGCACAGCAAGATCCTGCCCTAGGTTGACCATTGGTCCATTGTAAGGAACCCTCAACATCACTAACAGAGAGCTTGTTCATAGTTGCCCAAACTTGTATGTGTTGTATACAGCAAAGGATTCTGTGATAAGATGGAGTGGTGGCTCTGAGTCTAAGGATCTACGCTGATATCTGGAAGATTACTGCCAGAAGGAATCCTACGCTGTTAGGCCTTTGAGCAAGGACCTTAAACTGATAATTGCTCCAGGGGTGCTGTACAATGGCTGACCCAGTGCTATGATCTTAATAGGTTATTAATAGGTTAACTATTTTTCCAATGGGGATTAATAAAGTAAATTTAAAAAAAAAAAGTCTCACTGTCCACTGAAATGCCTACAGTCATACTTTTCACATACTATTTGGCTCTAGCTTCGTCTCCCAAATAAACGGTCATCTAGGTTGTCAACTCTAAATGTGGTGTTATGAAAGAGGCCAAAACACCTCTATATATGTAACCAATCATTGGGTCTCTCCTGCTCAGGTTCCTTTTTCATTTCTCCATTTCATCATATCCAGTGTTTTAAAACTCTTGCTTTACATAACGATTCTGCCTTTGATTTTATGATTTTTGTGTTTGACTTTATACCTCTTCTGACTACACTCTCACTTCCTCTCTTCTACCTGGTGAACTTGATTGGTCTCCATCTTTTTTTCCTTTTTGTGTGTTACTTTTATGAGTTGAATGCATCCATTCTTTAACTATGCTGCCAACTGTTTTATTCCTCCCCTGAATGACTAAGACCTCAATATTCACAGACTGCTTCCATCCCAAAGGGGCCTTCACTATGAGAGGCGAAGCAAGCTTGGAGATCTTTGAATAGCTGGGTTTAATGAGCAGTAATGTGATATACTAATTTCAAATGTCAACTTCCAAATCCCAGATCTTGATGTTATCTGGTTAACACTTTATACAATAAAGAATTTTAGACACAACAATGATGCTCTAGTCTTATCCTTTGACAACAAATTTGTTCCTAAAATTAAAACTTGAACATTTAAAGACCAATAAACAAAAAGCTTTACTGTAGATAGTTTGGAACACGCATGCTCATTTGCATTAAGTTGTTTTATACACCTATACAGATAAGTGTGCATAAAAGCTGACCTGACTAACTCCGCAGTCTCACTCTGTCTGGTTCCCACTGACACTTACTTCTTCATTCTGCTGTGGTTCAAGCATTATATTATGTAATACCTTCATAAAATATATCAAATATAACATAGTTTATCTAGATTTTTTTTTTACAAGCAAGATATATATACTGCGGTGGGTTGGCACCCTGCCCGGGACTGGTTCCTGCCTTGTGCCTTGTGTTGGCTGGGATTGGCTTCAGCAGACACCCGTGACCCTGTGTTTGGATTCAGCGGGTTGGAAAATGGATGGATGGATGGATGGAAGATATATATATATATATATATATATATATATATGGAAAGTATATTATTACAGCTTTCAAACATGGGGAATCTGATGCATATATTAAATATACTATTTGAATATTTTGGTACTTAAAATATAAGACTAGGGCTCCAATTAATAAAATTTTTTGTGCTCAGCCGTCAGTACTTTGTATCAGCCTCCACTGAGATCTTTAGAGCCCATGAATGTCAGAATTGACGGGGATCAGTAACAAAAGGGCAGAAGTCATACATGTAAATTCAGTCTGGTGTCATAGCAATAATTGAAAATGTGTCTTGAAGTGGCTTAATTAAGCTATCCTCCTACATGCTTTCCAAGGCAACATTCTGAATAAAATTAATGAAAACCTTTTGATAACACAGACACGTTCACCTAATCTGAACGATACTATGGCATGAATTTCACTTACGGTAGTATGGTTCAGATAAATGTAAGCCTAGAAGTTGCTATTATATGAAATATGTTTTTTTTTCAACAGATGTTTAATATCCTCACATATATTAATATTACTTAAGTTTTTATTTCTTATAAATTACAGAACTGAATCTGTTGCTGAGAAAATGCTGACCAACTGGTTCACCTTTCTGCTGTACAAGTTCCTTAAGGTATTTCTGTTTGATACTTAATTTTTCCATCATAGATTTTTCATCTTTATACATTAATATAATCAGCCACCTAAATGTTAAGTATGTGTTTTTAATTTGCTGGCTCGTCTCTCTGTCTCCACATTTCTGCAGACTGATTAAAGAGGGTTAGCACAGTAAGAAAAATGTTACATATACTGTAGCAGGATTCCTTCATCAAGATCTAAGCCAAAGCTTTATCTGCTACATATGAACTCTTTATATAGATGTTGTCCTAATTCTTCATTGCTATTTTTACTTTCTGTGTTTCATATTTTGATCAAATGGACAGCGTCCTACACGTGTGACAGCCACTTTGGTTTGAGAGGCAAAAGTACAAAAATGCTAGAACACTTGCTACACAATCTCACTCATAGTTTTACTTAATATAGTACATTTTTGGAGGACATTATATCAAAATGCATTAGTTGAGGGGCATTTTTTAAATTTAACATTTCTATACTTCTTCAATAATATTTTGTCATTTGGGTACTAAAAATAACTGCACAGTTCATGGATATTTACAATATGATCTATAAAGAAAGGGGGAGAGCCAATGCAGAACTTAAAACAGCCAAGAACAGGAGATAAAGCAAATTCAGAATGAAAACAGGCAAAGGCCAAAAGCTGCAAAACTTCACCAAAAAACCTACCCCAAATTATAAAATAGAAAGTTCTGGTCAATAAACTTCTCTAAAGATTTGTTACCCAAAAAACTATTTGAATACCAGTAAACAGTGCAAAAGACTGAACTGAAATATCTGCAAACAATGAGGCATTAAAAGGTCAACTTGTGTACAGTTGCACAAGTAACATCATACAATGTGACCACCACCGACATGTCCCCTTGTAATGGGACAATATATCATGTCAATGGTTAGCCAAAATGGCCATTTGACAGAGTACCACAAGCACAGAGAAAAACTAATAAGGCACAGAAAATATTTTTAAAGTCTTCATATCATAACACTTGACTTTTGCTACATCCACATTTGTATATTTTCATTTTCATTTAAAAACACAAACATTAGTCTCTGTTTTCTCTTTTTGTCCATGCTACCCCAACATTTTTAACCCCTGAAAATGGAGACTTTTAAAATTTCTCTCCAGAGGTGTATGCTTCTGAAAACACCAGCTTGGTGTTACAATGTGGACAGGTGAAAATACAAACTTTAATTGTAATCTGATTTGTACGTGCTTATTACGTAGCCCTTAGACCTTGCTCATTGCAACATCTCATACCCTTGCAGTTTTGTGATAAATCCTGTGGCTCAAGTTTCTATCCTTTCAAAGGTTTTTTTTTTGCTGATGTGCATATGCCCAGTGTAGGTGAACATCTACATCATATTTGTTATAATGTGGCTGGAGATACGTTCGTAAACAATATGAAAACACTAATGTGGATGGGGATTGTTTTAATTTAAACATGCTCTTTTAAATGAAAACTTTTTAGTGTGAACATAGCCTTTAAGTCCTGGCCTGATTACTATACAGGGTGGTCCAGATCTAACTATGCAACGTTTATTGCAATGCAAGGCAATAATTGCATAGTTAGATCTGGACCACCCTATATATTTTGACTTTACAAATTTTTTCCTAATCTTTCTGGAATTTTCTGTGGGTAATCTACTATTCTCCCTAATCTCCAAAGACCTGCAAGTTAGACAGAATTTTGAATCTTAATTGGCCCAGAATGTGAGAGCCTGGGTGTCTGCATGACTGAGACCCATGATGAAAGGCACCCTGTTTAGGATAGGCACCAGCTCCCATGACCTTAAATATAGACAGGCCCATTATAAACTGCACAGTGTTCTTCCCTTTTCAAAATATTATTTAAGTTATGGCACATTTATATTACTCTGTATTGCTGACATATCCATGTCTGTTTTTTCATGCAGTTCAATTAAAAGGTTCTGAATGAACAGAAAGAGACATTTACAATGATCAAAATAAAATAAGAAATTAAAGAAAAATTCACTGCGAACTTTAAATTTTATTGTTATTGTAATATTGGCATGCTATAGTATACCATCTATATATATAAAATCCCTATGTGCGTCCAGGTGTCCGTGTGTGGGTGTCTTCTGGTGAAGTGCGCATGCGCGGGGCACGGTGCGACGCGCGATATTACTGTCAGAGGAAGTTAGAGGCGTTTTACGGAAATACAAACCAGTATTACTACGAGAGGAAATTAAAGGTACACAATACAGTGACGCATATTACAGCCACATACAAGCCAGTATTATTGTCAGAGGAGATTAAAGGCATAGTGCCGACGCCCACGCCTGTATTACTGCCAGAGAAAATTAAAGGTATATTACGGACGTACAAGCCAACGGACGTACAAGCCAGCGGACGTACAAGACGGTATCCTTCAATAAGGGCGCGCACAAAAAGGCGAGCCTCAAAAGGGCGACCTCAATTGGGCGCAGCGAATAAAGGCGCACGTAAATAAAGATCTGCACCTTTGTTGCTCTTCACATATTCCAGAGTCATTTGAACTAAATTATCTACGAACGCCTTTATTCGCCGCGCTCAATTGAGGTCGCTCTTTTGAAGCTTGCCTTTTTGTGCGCGCCCTGATTGAATAGAGCCGTACAAGACAGTATTACTGTCACAGAAAATTAAAGACACACAATACACGGCGGCAGCCCACGAAGAACGGTCAGCTCAGCAAGTAAACATCAACAAAGGAAAGGCTGAAAGAAAGAAAAATACGACCAACAAAAAGAATGAGGTCAAAGTCCCTTGCCATTTAATATAGACTGTTCCTACTAATGTTTATGCACTACTGTTCTAGCACCCGTTATTGTAACGGGCTAAATGACTAGTTATATATATATATATATATATATATATATATTCTAGAGAGAAATAGTGTTATGCATTGCACTAATAGGTTTTCCAAGCAAAGTTATGTACATGTAATAAGAAAAAATACAAAATGCAAAGAAGGAACTTGTATTGTAAAGATCACATGATAATATAAAAAACAGTATAAAATACAGTTTATAATATCTTTCAATACTAAAATTTGCCTTTTTTCTGGCATTTCCTTAGCTTTCCTAGAAGGCAGGATTGCCAAGGCTTTGGTCTGTATGTTGTAAGGATACAAATTAATTTCTTCCAGTTGACTTACAGTATTTGTCTATCCCCATAGATGTTGAACACACAAATACAAATATGCATTTCTTTATAACTATGTTGTGTTGTGCCTTTAAAATAATAAGGTATGGTGTACTAGGAAGAGCACAATATAAAAAAAAGCTTATTGGCCCATATGTTAAAGGAGAAACTTGGTTTGTGTGTTATTAATGAACTGCCACATTAGTTCTCCTACCCATTAGTGGTGTGTTTTCAGGAAATGGCTCCTACGGCGTAACACCAATAAAAGATGTTCAGTACTCATGACCCTTCTTTTCCTGTTACTTGAATCTGCTTTTGCCACAGTCCAAGAGCCAGCCTGATAAGAGAAAATAGACAAGCACAAAGAAGCAATATGCAGCTTGTAGATAAGCTAATTAAGCAGCAGACAGGTGTAGGAGCTGTGGAAAGGCCACAATTCTTCGGATTATTGACCTTTTTCATAGTTTTTATGGTAAGAAAAGCCAGCTTTTTACATTGCTGAATTTCTGCTATTGAGCAAAGTGATCCAACCTATAGGAAAGGTGGGGATCAAATTAATCTAATTTGAAGAGGAGTCTGATAAAAGAAAAATAACAATTGTCTTAATCTGCTCAATAATTTGATGTATGGAAAAGATAATAACCCTTACGTTTTCAACTATGCAAATTCCTTTGAGAAAGCAAAGGTCATTTTAGAAAGGAATACATATGTAGAGCATTATCTTGGTGATATAATTTTCCGCATCATGAATAGGCAATGAGGGGTGAAGATCAATAGCCACTTCATGAATGGTATCTATATGCAGTTGTGGAATGAAAGAATGCATATTTATTGTAGGGTTTTTTTTTTAGTGCACTTTATTTTGAGGGCCTATTTAGACCCTTAGGAAATAACAAAGAGAGAATTGAGGATTAGTTAAAATCTTGTTCCTAGAATAAATGGGTAGTTAATAACTTCTGAAGTGTTGCTAATTTCCATAGTCACATGTCCCACACACACAAAACTGAACTAGATCCTATTACAATAGACTACAATCGTGAATTAAACATGTTCCACTAATAAAATAAATTAAATCACAATCAGTCTATTTTAAGATGACTGCAATGAAAACTGATAATTTTGCCACATAGCACAGAACCACTTTAATTTAGAAACATGTATATCTGACTGTGTGAAAGTGGTGGACAGTTAACTAAATACAGTATTTACAGAAATAATAAAAAGTATAACAGAACAAAGTGTGAATATAAATGAAAATTCATTTTATTTACTTCCCTCTGGCTTCACCATGCAAAACTGAAAGACTGCAGTAGTCAGTACAAGTGGTCGGTTAACCTGTTTATCACAGATTCCAGTTCCCTCAAAATTCAGCCTACAGGGTAACAATAGCTAGTGAGCCATTCTTCAGTACTTACTGGTGCTGTCCATGTATCTTGCTACTTATTGATAAGTTCCATAGTGGACTCAAGGAAGGGAATCAATAACTAGGGTGGTGGCAACCAATGACTTTAGATCCAGTACAAACCACTCTATCTGTCTGCTTCCTGCCGACAGTGTGATGAATGCTGTACTAAATGCCGTACTGTGATGAAAAAGATCCATTTTTAATAACTTACGTGCAGAAAGTGGTTTCTGCTCACTGTGACATCCCAAGTCTCTTTAACTCTCTCAGAAAAGCATAGCTCATAATCTATAGAACACGGGTGTCAAATTCCAGTCCTGGAGAGCATCAGTGACTGCAGGATTTCATTCTAACCATCTTCTTAATTAGTGAGCAGTTTTTGCTGCTAATTAGCTTCTTTTGCCTTAGTTTTAATTAACCTGAATCAGGCCCCTTTTTCCTTAATTAGCAGCCAAACAATAATGAGACACGAAACAACCTGCCACATGACCAGCTCACCTGTACCCATCACACAATATCTGAAAGTGGTCTCAGTAATTTGATCTCTCAGGTCACCAAAACATTTTGACAGTGTTCTTAGAAAAAAGCAGAAATTCAACAGTGTTGGAAGTGTCTGCTGTGGCAGAAAGAGAGCAGCAACAAGCCACAGAATTACATAACTGGTTTAATTAATAGCAAGATTCAGTTTCTCATTAAGAAGCTGGTTGGAGTGAAATTGGTTGGAGTTTGAAATCCCAGTTTAGCTGGTCATCTGTTGGCTTGTTTCACATCTCATTTCTGTTTGGCTGTCATTTAATGAAAAAAGGAATACATTCAGGGGACTGAATCCTTAAAAACAGGGCTATTAAAATGAAGTTAATTGGCAGTGAAAACTGGTCACTGATTAGGAAAAGGGTTAAAAGGAAAACCTACATTCACTGCGGCCCTCCAGGCCCGGAGTTTGACACCCCTTTATAGAACCTACTTTGTAATGGCTCCATCATCTGTAACATTTGAATAAAGTCTGATGACCCTCCAATTCACTCTTGTTTGTTTTGTAACTGTAAATACTTTTCTGTCCAACAAAGTCTCTACTTTCGGTTCCTGTCTATGCTTACAAAGTGTTTTATTTTCTGTTCTTGGTGTCAGCTCTTTCCCTTGGCTCTCAATCCGACATTACTTTCTTTACTAATACTGTTTCAATTTCATTGCACTCATGAGTTTCTCAATTTTATATAATTTCTCTGTAAAACTTCTAATGACACCTCATACTATTAACTATACACTTTAAAATGAAGATAATATAAGAATAGATTGTTACCTTGCACTCTTATAGGTGAATAAAATGTACTGTACCATTTATAATTCCTTATACACTGTTAAGGAATGACTCAGGGAACTGCTTTCCATCATTTCTGTAGATCACACTGGTAGGAATCATGAAATTCAGCCAATGGCAGACAACCTGATAGCAAAAAACAAATGTCTGGTTAGCTAGTGTTCTTGTTAGGATGAATAGCAAGGACAAATAATTATATGTGTGTTCAACATTTCAAATAATTACTGTCATGCTTTTCTTTTTAATAGGAATGTGCTGGAGAACCTCTTTTCTCTTTATTCTGTGCGATCAAACAGCAAATGGAGAAGGGGCCCATTGACTCCATCACTGGCGAGGCTCGCTATTCACTCAGTGAAGACAAGCTCATCAGACAGCAAATAGATTACAAGACACTGGTAAGTTCAGAAGGTTCAGGAAGCAACAAGACATATCACTGGATAATTTCATGGATCACAAACAACCAAGCATGGCTCTTAAATGATTTAATGTGATTTGCTTTTTTTTAAAAAATGAAAAACCAAGCCTTTAACGAGGTATAGGCTTTAATCATTTTTCATAAAAAGATGATGTTTCCTTTCTTTTATTGTTTTTAACTCTATTGCTGCATCTTACCATGCTTTGCAGAAATATTTTTTTAAAAATTGAAAGCACTGTTATGACTTTTAATATGAAAAACAAGTCAAGTGCTGGTTGCTGTTTTGTGCTCTGCGGATTAAATAAAGGATTCCACCTTCTTGTAACACACACTAGGATATATTTGTCAGGAAATGAATGAATCTATTAACAGAGAGAAAATATATAGTAAGTTAAGGTTCAAACCATTAAGTCCAACCATTCACTTTATGAAGTAAACTGGGCAGCATCATGCTCAGTTGTGAATATGTTGCCCATTTATTACATGGCACACTCAAGCACACTCCCCCCTTTAAAGTCACATTCACTATAGTCTGCATATCTTCCCTTGGGAATTAGACTCACCAGGAAGAATTCACATGAACGTGAGATAAACCGGGAAACCCAATATGATCCTTGACTGAGCTGGAAATCAAACCCTGTGGCTGTTAAGTACAATTATGCCACCCTTTCTTTCTCATTCCTTCCAAATTTGTTTACAGTAAAACTTTCCTTCGTTTTTTTTTTACTGGAAGAATATTCAACTCATATACAGTGGGTACGGAAAGTATTCAGACCCCCTTCAATTTTTCACTCTTTGTCATATTGCAGCCATTTGCTAAAATCATTTAAATAAATTTTTTCCCTCATTAATGTACACACAGCACCCCATATTGACAGACAAAAAAAAGAATTTTTGAAATTGTTGCAGATTTATTACAAAAGAAAAACTGAAATATCACATGGTCCTAAGTATTCAGACCCTTTGCTCAGTATTTAGTAGAAGCTCCCTTTTGAGCTAATACAGCCATGAGTCTTCTTGGGAAAGATGCAACAAGTTTTTCACACCTGGATTTGGGGATCCTCTGCCATTCCTCCTTGCAGATCCTCTCCAGTTCTGTCAGGTTGGATGGTTAACGTTGGTGGACAGCCATTTTTAGGTCTCTCCAGAGATGCTCAATTGGGTTTAAGTCAGGGCTCTGGCTGGGCCATTCAAGAACAGTCACAGAGTTGTTGTGAAGCCACTCCTTCGTTATTTCAGCTGTGTGCTTAGGGTCATTGTCTTGTTGGAAGGTAAACCTTCGGCCCAGTCTGAGGTCCTTAGCACTCTGGAGAAGGTTTTTGTCCAGGATATCCCTGTACTTGGCCGCATTCATCTTTCCCTCGATTGCAACCAGTCGTCCTGTCCCTGCAGCTGAAAAACACCCCCACAGCATGATGCTGCCACCGCCATGCTTCACTGTGGGGACTGTATTTCCGTACCCACTGTATGTATTTCTCTTCAAATTTCACCTTGTTGCCCTCAAGTGCCAGCTTTGTAATTTAGCTGGAAAAGACAGACATATTTTCCTGAATCAATGCCTTTGAGGATTCTAAAAACTTACACTGTATCTCATTCCTGTTTACTTCTCCAAATGGATTTTTCTTTTTTCATAGTTTTGTAAATCAAGTCAAGTTGTTATTCATTTGATCAGGCCTGAAAACACACACAAGCAGCATATAGATACATTCTGAAATATGCTCCCTTCTGAAAGTAGGATTTGTTGAACCTCAGCAATATCAAACTGATATCCAACCATTATCTACTTATTTCAAATGTCATGAAATTCCTTTTGTGCAACTAGAACTCAGTTGTCTTATAAATTAGTACTCTATTATTTCATCCTAAGTTGTTTTACCCTAACCTCATTAAGAACCATCAGATTCCTGAAAAGTCTGCAAAAATTGCAAGAAATGTGTTATATATGAGTTTTGTAGTTTATTTGAAATGCATTATATCCATAAATATGTATAGAATGCAAAGTCATGTGCTACCAGTCATGTGCTATATATGAATAAATGGAAATGAAAAAAATTGATTTATAAATCAACCTTCTTCCAAGAGTACCTAAATTGAAATCAAATAATGTATTCCTATGGGATATATTTGCTCCCAAGCTATCACAGCTTTCTGCCATTTTAATTGAAAATGTGCCAAACATTTCTTGTTGCTAAATGACTGAAGAGTAATACATTGCAAACAGCTGAGTCTTATTTATGATCTGTCCAATAACATATTGCTAAAGCTTTACATTTACAATTATACAGTATACACCGAGTACTGTAAAGTCTTCATAAATAGCATGTAGGGTAATAGCAAAATATACAGGAAATACTGTGACCAGTACATTCCAGTTCCAAAAATATCATAGCAATGTAAACTGAAGAGAGAGATTTTGCAAAGTAGGCTTTCTGTGAATAACAAGGCAAAAAAATCTACATAATAAATAAAAAAAGAAATATTAATATGAATTTAATGTAAAATATACCAAATTGAAAAGATAAAAGAAAAGTTAATACACTCCTGTTTCACAGTTAGAGCCACTTTATATATTAAAGCTAAGATCAAGTTAAGATTTTTCTTATACACAGATTATTGAAACAAACTATACACTACTTAAGGTCAGTTAGCTGTATTTGTTATGAAATTTTCTGTGGTAGTTTATATAAAACTAGCTGGAAATCCTAACTTAATGTTTGTCTATTTGGCTTGCAAATGTGCCACGCTAAGGTGGCATCTTATGTACAGTATGTATCCTTTGTGTTAGCAGCTGGTCCAATTACTTTGTGTCAGCCTACATGTTAATTGGGTGCGTAAAAACAAATCACTTTATGCTTTCAAAGAATGTACTGCCATATTAATTAGAAACATGTTAAAAATCCCATGAAAGCATTGTATGTTAGGAGAAATATTGCTCAGTTCAAACTTCTTTGCATACAGATAAAACTTAACGTTAAATCCATGCTGCAATGCCTTATTGTATGGACTTCCAAATTAAAGCTTAAAAAATGCTTGGCATGTTGAAAGTTTTACTACTGGTGCTCTGATTTATAGCAATTCTAAGAAAACACTTAGCACTGCACATAAATGTCTAGTGACTACTTAAAGCAGTATTAAACTGTTCTGCACTCTTTTATACCTTTGAGCGTCTCTGCTTCTGGGTTCCCTGCCACCGACTTGTGAAGCTGGTTCTTTCCTTGTTATTCCAAAGACTACTGTGAGAGATGAAGTTTTGGATCAAGTGTGCAGAGAATGGAATCATTTAGAATAATTACTTTCAATCTCTCAAATTAAACTTGTTCAAATAAAAATCTAGATCTGATTTTCTTATTGTGAGGCTCAAGCAAATACAATCTAAAGAGTTTACCTAATTAACAAAAGCTTGAGAAGATAAAAAATGAAATGTTTATAGAAAATAATGAGGGTTGCCTTTTAATTTCAGCTACTTGAAATGCTAAAGAAAGCTAAATGCATTAATGCTCTTGAAAGAACTGATTCAAGTTTGCCTTATTTCTCTTACAGACAGGAAGCAACTTCTTTGGCAAATAGGATATGGCAAAGGAAACTAGACCTCTTTATTCTAGCACACAACTGAAAATCAACACTAATTTTTCATGTCATATTACATATTGAATTGATGATAAATTAAATGGGCTCATATTAATTAGAAGATGAATGCATGCTATTTTGCAAAACTTCTTTATTTCAGTCATCATAAAGTGCAGTCTTCTGTTTTTTAGCTGCCAACATTGACTCTCATTTCTTTTCAATAATCTTATTAGACTGTGCAAATGCTTTCCACCTCTCCATTGCTTCAGATTAAAAATGACTCAAGATAAATTCACAAATCAAACATAAATTGATTTTAGCAGAAGTGTTCCTTCTTGTTTGTGACTTGTTCATGTTTGCAAACCTTCCACAATTCACATTAAAATGTTTTAGTATCTCCCCCAGTGATTTGTTTCTTGTCTTTTCTAGATTTTAGTCCTGTTTTCTTGGTATGGTAGGTAAACATGTCGAGGACTTTGTGTATTTATATAGCACTTTAGGAATGTTGCTTTATTTTGACAAACAATAATATGCAAATATATATGAATTTAACAGTGCTTTCACTGTTTTCTCTGCCTCTGTGTCACAGTTATTTATTTCCATTGCCTGTTTAAATCTAAAGCTAGACTTGTATCTTGTCTCCTTAGGTTTTAAATTGCATTAACCCTGATAATGAGAAAAGCCCTGAGATTCCAGTTAAAGTGCTAAACTGTGACACCATAACCCAAGTAAAGGAGAAAATCCTTGATGCAGTCTACAAGAATGTACCATATTCACATCGACCGAAAGCAGCTGACATGGATTTAGGTAAGTCATTTTGAAAATAATCGTTTGTATTTTTTTCTTTTTACTTCACAGATTAGATGCTACAGTATATTATTAAACCATGCTTATTTTAAATGACTAATGATAATGTCAAGTTTGCAACAGCCACAAGTGCTCTTGTGAGTGGGATGCCACCTAACAGCCAGCTTTTATTGTCTCTACAGCCCTGAAACTATTCACTTGGTTTATAATTTGAAGGATGAGCTAAGCAGAGTCTAAGAAATATGCTAATGCATTTTTTACTTTAGGAATGTAAATAGATAAACATGCCAATGTGTTATTTAATAATATTCAAAAGTATTTTTGTTTGGGCTGATGATTTTTTCTGAAAACTCATTTTGTCTATAATACATTTAAAACAGTTAAGGCTATATTTTGAATAAAACAAACATGACAATGAAATATTTTTGCTTTTTGGAAAGGATTTATGCATTTTTATAAATGCCACTCTGTTCTCCAGAGTTCAAATTTAACATCAGTCCTGATTGCAAGAGCAGATAAGAATAATAGAATTTTACCAGCTTGTGTCTTTTATTTTAATTTGTTAGTGAAATGTCTTGGATGTCACATGAGATAAGAAGGGATGCAGGGGGAAGCAACGCTTCAGGTTAAATTGTCTGGTATTGTTCTATATTTTCAATTCAGTCAGGATCAGGTTAAACTTGGTTCCAATGCTAATATTAATTTTTGTTATCTGAACTCCCTTATTCCAAATATTAGTCTTAAGTGTTTGCAGCCTGTTCTAGAAACAGATGGGATATTTCTGCTTACATCCAAACTCACATATACTAACACCATTTAGAGTCACCAAATAACCTAACATGCATCTGTTTGGGATGTGGGAGAAAAGCCCACACAGACAGTATAATGAAAAGAGATAAGTGACTGAGAACCCCGTTAATAAAAGTTAGAATATTAAGTTTTTATTTTGAAATATGGTGAGAAAACTAAAAAGTAACAGCTCAATATGTGTATGTAAACCTTCGTGTACATAGCACCCCATGAGAGCTACCCAGATGTGCCGTGGAAGTAATTGTGTAGCACACCTGGGTCTGAACCTGAGAGAGATAAGCTCTGCAAGTGGTCAAGACGTGTCTGAGGAGGGCAGGACTACCTGGAGAAGCTGGCATAAAAGCGGCTCCGTGATTGCTATGTTGCAGATGTGTCTTCAGGCTGCTAGAGTCCAACTGCCTGGGTGTCTGGCTGCCAGTGACTCTCTCAGGGACAGTGGATAGTGGGCATACAAGTTGCCTCTGAGGCAGAGGGACAAAACACCTGGGAGATGCCAGCAAATTGGTCACTAAGTGTTGTGTCTGCAAACAATGATCTCAGAGTTGCTTTTTTACTGGCTTCTCTGGTAGTCCCACTCCTTCGGACAGTTGAGCCACCAATATGAGATATAATGTATTTGTGGCTAGGAAAACAGTGGTGTGCCATGGGATGTTTTTGGTTACATAAAGTGTGCCACCAAATAAAAAAAGGATGGGAAACATCACCTTAGTGTTTTGGCATCCCATACAGGGTAGGATCCATTTCTAGACTAGTGTTGTGTTTCCTGTAATGAAAAAAGAGCATTTCTAATGAGTGAATTTACAAATGGAATTATACATTATTTACCTGAAACATTACATTACAGAGGAACAATTCACTTTTTATGCTGAAAGACAGCATTATATTATTCAGTAAAGGATGCCAATGTTGGTTTAGTATTATAAAATTCAACAAACTAATGAAAGTGCAATGAAAGACAAATTCAGGAAGCTAACATGTATCAAAAACAAACACATACTTTTCATAATACTAAAAAAGATACTTTGCAATATACTGTAAACTGGTATATCGTATTCCATTAGTCTTATGGCCAATACAGTTATGGTGGTGGTGCTGCACAGTATGGTGGGGGCTGAGTGAGAGAGAGAGAGATAGAGAGAGAGACAGCTCAGCTGACGTCAACAGGAAGTGCACCACCTTGCAGTGCTTACAGGCCATTAGCTCATGCTTCTGAGGACATTTGTAATGTAGACGTCATGGGTTTGTGGCTGACCACCAGTAGTCATCACAATGCAAAATGTGCAGCCTGGGATAGAAAGTGGCGTCATTTCACGATAATATATCTACAGTAGTAGCTAACAACCACTAATCATGCAGTGAACTTTATCATGTAAACCATAGTTCTATTGTTGTACATAAATGTTGCTGAGAGACAGAACCAGAGATGTTGTGCTACTGCTCGTCCCTTGCTCTACATTTACAGTAAATTTCTCCTTATGAAGTTACACCATTAATGTGTTTTTATCGCCGATAATTTTAATAGCTTGCAAACTGTTTAAAACATTTTACATGATTAATATTTATATTATTTAGCATTATTAATATTTATGTGATTGTGGATTGCCCTAAGCATATTATGATTGCAAAAATGCATAAATGTATTTCATTTATGTATGTCTGTTGATTAAAAATGACTTAGGTGGTGTTTTTGTTATAAGGCTTATCTTATAAGGTTACTTCATCATCTGCACATTTTTTTTTACAATTACTTTTTGAAATATACCCTTGTGATGACAAATGTATAATTTTAACATTCATCTACAAAACTATACACTGTAAACAGGGTGATGAATTTGTTAAATTCACCTATCTAATACTGATTTATTCATCCCTTTGTACTCAGAGCAACCTGAATGGGTTAGATCCTGAGTGCAACAAACAGTTAAAAGTGTAGCTCAGCATACATTTCAATTCCTATGTATCAAAGATTATTTCTACTCTATGTATCTTCCTCCATTATCATTTTACAAATTCTCAGTTGGATTTGGGTGTGAAGGCTGTGGAGTGCTATTCTTTAATCTGATTCCCGGTCATGTTTCAGGACTTCCTGAGCTTTGTATTATTGTGTAAATATCCTGTATAAAAGGCTAATCACAGATTAGAACATGCATACATACACCTTATCGGTTGGTAATTGGAGCGCTACGAGATATCTGAATATTACAGAGTCCCAGTCTGTGCCGTGGTATCTTTAAATTGTCACCATCATCACAACTGATCAAGACCTGAAATGTATCACACTAGGACACAACTCCGCTTTTTTCTGGAAGTAGTAAAACTCAAGTGGGTAACTGTCTGACATGCGTCAATCATGACATGACATGAAAAGTTGTGTATTCCCATATGTTTTATTCAGCTTCATTGTTATGTTCAGTTTTTAGTTGCTTACTGTCTCTACAGATATTCCACATATGTCATGTCAGCATCTTTATCATCCACAGGATCAATCTTGGCTAGATATTTTTTCTGAAGCTCTTTATCTCCACATTGGTGACACTGGTGAACAGGAAAACCTGAAGAATTTTTGTTCCTGTCAAGTGCTCACTACCATATTGTGATATAAGTCACTTTAGTTTTGCCCATGTTATCTCTTAATTGCACACATATATTATTTTTGCACTTTTCTACTTGCTTTATATAGCATAGTCAATACATTTTACACTGTCACACACATAGCAGTCTGTTGAGCAGCTTCCTTCCCACTCCCTATTTTGCCTATCCCTCATATCTTAATTGTGATAAAACCACTGAAATAAATATTGTGGAAAGCCATCATATCCTCCAGTAGTCAATGACATGTCCTCTTGGGAAGGCCAAGAACACATCTACATTGAAAGAAAAATAGTAGTGTTATATATAAATTCTTTATATAAAATAAATAAATATACTATAGATGAAGACTTTATATAAAATAAATAAATATACTATAGATGAAGATATGGGCGGCACGGTGGCACAATGGTAGCGCTGCTGCCTCGCAGGAAGGAGGCCTGGGTTCGCTTCCCAGGTCCTCCCTGCGTGGAGTTTGCATGTTCTTCCCGTATCTGCGTGGGTTTCCTACGGGTGCTCCGGTTTCCTCCCACAGTCCAAAGACATGCAGGTTAGGTGCATTGGCAATCCTGATACTTCCCACAATTGCACTTGGTGTGTGAGTGTGTGTGCCCTGCGGTGGAGTGGCGCCCTGCCTGGGATTTGTTCCTGCCTTGCACCCTGTGTTGGCTGGGATTGGCTCCAGCAGACCATGACCCCATGACCCTGTGTTAGGATATAGTGGGTTGGACAATGACTGACTGACTGAAGATATGGATATACATAGAGAGCTAAAGCAAGATAAATACATCTCCATTTTAGTTCAGAAATCTAATAATTGTTAAGACAAATGATCTTTCTTAGGGGATTGTTTACTGCATTACGTTATTTCTCATTACAACATCTCTGGAGTATTTCTTGTTTACAGAGAATCTTTTGGAAATTAAGGGATTTTTTAAATTTGTTATGTACAGTATATTAAGACAGTGATAAACCTACAAGCAGTGATCCAAGCACTGGTCCAATTTGGTTGAAAACCTCAGCATATTCAAAATCTAAAATCTGAGTAAGCTTTGGGTTCCTAGAATTATTTATTAATTTATTCTAAAACAATACATATGCAGACGTAGAAACTAATTAGGTTGTATCTTTAAAATGTGCTAGTATTTTGATATCTAGTTTAATTAATATCTTAATAATGATTAAAACACTTGTGAAAGGTATACACAAAAATAACTGAATATATTTCATATTGTAAGCAAATGTACTAAATGTTAAAAAATTTGAAAGCCCATCAAATTTGAGGTGTTTGTAATGAGAAGTCAAGCAAAATGACACCTTTTATTGGCTAACTAAAAAGATTACAATATGCAAGCTTTTGAGGCAACTCAGGCCCCTTCTTCAGGCAAGATGTAAAGTTTGTAAGAAATGTGATTGATTTAATGAGACAGAAATACATAAATATATGAATATTAAAATGTGTGCCTCAATTTTAGTGTTTACAGTGTAAATACTCAAGATTGCAATAGACATTTGTCATTTTTTACCCTCTGATAGGGGTCCATAAAGGTCAAAAATCAAAAGTAATATTATATTCATAATCACTAACCTTGAAACAGTCTAAAATTATACACCACATGCTTACAGTATGTTTGAAATTTGTGATTTTTAACCTTCAGGGAGTGGCTCTTAAAGAGCTTGGACCACTGGTAAAGAATCAAACATCAAACATATTATCATATTCATGATCAGCAACTCAAAATACCATAAAAAGACACTCCAAATGCCTATATTACAAATCCCTATTTGTTCAAAGTTTTGTGTAACTTTGACCCCCCATATCCCATTAAATGGTGAATGCTTGGGATAAGTCCTTCTGATCATTTTTGGTTTACTCTTTATCATTAGGGTGTAATGTTAGAGAGCCAAAAATAGGGGCGAAACCAATAAAAGCTTAACTTCTTGTAGTACTAGTGCTCCACAAGGGACAGTTCTCGCACCATTTCTTTTTAACTTGTACACTACAGATTTTAGCTACAGCACAAAGTTCTGCCATCTGCAGAAATTCTCTGATCACTCTGCAATTGTTGGAAGTATCAGGCATGGTGACAAAATGGAATATAAGAGAGTAGTGAAGAGTTTTGTTGACTGGTGTGAGCTGAATCAGCTTCAGGTCAACGAGCAAAACTAAAAAATTGGTGGTGAACTTAAGAAGAACATGATCTCCAGTTACTCCCCTGTCTATTAGGGTTGTGAAAGTGCAGATCATTCAGGACTATAAGTATATGAACAGTAAGTTACACTGGACTAAGAACTCACTGTCCATATACAGTGGAACCTCGGTTTGCGAGTAACTTGGTTTACGAGTGTTTTGCAAGACGAGCTAAAATTTTTAATAAACGAGCGAGATCTGGCAATACGAGTAGTATGTATACGCTTTGTCTGCTGAGCATCATGTGATCACAACTGAGCTGATGGTTCTTCTCTCTCTCTCGCTGCGGGATTGTGGGCAATCGTCTCCTATTCTCCGTCTGAGTCGGTGTGCATCACTCATATAGTCAACATCCGTACGAGCGTATACTGTTTACTACAGCATTGTGACTCTGTGTGTGTGTGCGTGTGTGTGCGTGTGTGTGCGCTGTGACGTGCGAGTCCCCGTCTTGTACCCCAAAACACAAAGCTGAGTCTCAGTACTTTAGCAACACCAGCTTTATTTAGCTTGAAACAGCAACAGCGCGGTTATTTATTGTAGTGGGATCTGCCACTCTCCTATACACAGACACAGCAGTCAGGCAGGGTCGTGGCCAAGCAGTACTGTGCCCTGCACATTTATAATGTTCCTTGTATCACCCATCGACGGCAGGAGCTTATAGCATGTCTGTGATCTTTTCGGATTCGCTTTTACTACGAACTGCTACAGTGCTGGGACCTGCGATTGCTTTGGGACGCTCTTCCGCGTGTTGTCCCGTTGGGTGGAATCCCACAAGAGTTTAGAAACTCACTCACACCAAACATGATTCTTTTCAAAGATAAAGTGCAGGTTAATTTGTTTTATGTATTTTTACTTTATATTTTGTATTAATCATTTTTATATGAATAGTTTTGGGTTGTGGAATGAATCATCTGAGTTTCCATTATTTCTTATGAGGAAATTCACTTTGATATACGAGTGCTTTGGACTGCAAGCATGTTTCCGGAACGAATTATGCTCGCAAACCAAGGTTCCACTGTATAAGAAGTGCCAAAGTAGGCTGTATTTCTTACGCAGACTCAGATCCTTTAGGGTCTGTAGTACTATGTTGCGGATGTTCTATGAGTGCATGGTTGCCAGTCCCTTTTTTCATTGTGGCATTCTGGTGTGGGTGGTATAAAGGTGGCATACATTAAGAGGCTTAACAAACTGATTAAGAAGGCTGGTTATGTGGTAGGAAAGAAACTGGACTGCTTGGAAACTGTGGCAGATCGAAGAATGTTGTCGACACTTCAGTCTATTATTGAAAATGCTAATCACCCACATCATAATGTTGTGGTTGGACAGAGGAATGTTTTTAGCAGTAGACTGACTAGCATACGTCCTCCCCACAGCCATCAGACTCTATAACACCTCTTCCAGTCACTGATTCACACAATAAGCTGTTCCCTCTGTCCTTAATGAATCTCCCAGAACAATTTTTCAACTACGCAGATGTGCAATAACTCGTCGTTTACTTCTCATGTGAATAACTTTTTTAGTCCTTAGAATGTGCAATACTTCACTTATACTGTATGTGTAATATTATTATGTGAAATACAGCTCAGCGTGCTATTACTGTTTAGTAAACTATGGTTTTTCTGATATTTATATTCTATTTTACTTTATATGCTTATTTTTTATATTTGTTTTTTGCATTACTTGTGCCTCTGTACAGTTGTAACATAAGTAATTTCCATTGGGATTAAGTTTTTTGATTAGACATGAGTTGAACGGTACATCATATGTGGGGGTTTTCTTGTCAGGAGGCATCCAACAAAAATAAATAAAAACTGAAAAAATTTTAAAGAATTGCTTCATAAGTCTTACAAACACAAAACCAATGACTTTATCTTTTTGAATTAAAAAAAAAAATCAAAATTCAAAGGATTCTAGGTTTTAAAACTAGAAATATACTCCAAACGCACCAGCATTGTATAAACTGAATGCTTCAAAAATCTAGAAAAGGAAAATAATTGTACTTTACTATATATTGAATACACAAATATATAAATAATTAACTGCTTGTGATTACAACACTTTCCAGAAGTGTTTAACATATTTAAACCTCTAAATCATCAGCAAATGCAAAAAGATTAAAAGGTTATTTCTGAGGTGCTGTTTACATTGCATTGTGTTTTAGTCTATGAAGAATGCCTCTTTTACATTTTAATGTAATTACAGTATATATACATATCAGTAATGCAGCACACTGACCATATTGATAAATGGTAAGGTGGCAGAAAGGGAAAGAAAGAAGAAAGTACTATACAGTTCTTTACTGCCAGGTGCATATTGTAAAATGTAAAGATGAGTAGAGTGATACACAATAAATATTACATTTATTTTTAAAATTTCATAAACCACTTGAGCAGCTAAACGCAGTGTTTTGTAAAGGCAAATCAGTCTGAATGAATCAATTTACTTTCCATTTGAAATCTCACAGCATCTAAAGCAAAACTAATTTCCTATAAATACATACGACCCAAAGTTATTCATTCATAAAATTTGCAGATGCTATTTCAAGTTTAGTGTTTATGAATTTTTTATTATTATTTGTATTTTGTACACTAGTGCATATTATTGTTCATTTTTTTCTGCATATTGTATTGGTCAAGCTGTTATAAAAAGCTGTGATTTGCAGAAATCTTCACTCTAAACAAACTGTTAATGACAAGTTCCTTATAGTCTTGACTATGGAATGTCTGCCTAGAGCTGCCCAGTTTTGGAGTCATGGCATACTACAGTGGTTACACTCTCAATCCATACCCAATTACTTAAATAAAAAAACAAAGTCTTCTCTTAAATAGAAAATATTTTTTAATCAGAAATTCAATTCTTTTTCCCTGTCTTCATTCTGCTGCATCAGAATTTTCTATCAATATGTACTTTTCTTTTCTGTTACAATGGGAAAAATAGTTCATGGACCAAAAATAAGTAAATCGTTTCTGGTTTTTTTTCTGAAAATGTAATTTAAAGAGCTACATATGTTTACAAATAGTGTAAAATACAGTGAGAACACACCTAAAGGGTTGGGGCACCCTCAGGCAAACCCTGTATAGTATAAGGCAAAAAACAAAAAACGCGGTTTAATATGTATCGACAGAATTCGTCTTCATCAATGCCAAGTCTATCATTAAATTGGTGAAAGATTGTGGTAGTGCCAGTTATGAAGTCTGTTTGGCGAAAAGAGCAGGTCCAAGAGCCCCCAAACCAGAAGTGATGTCATATGTCTTCAGCTTGTTCGTTTGCAGATCTGCAGAGGGAAGAAGAGGAGAAGCATTACAAGGCAGCACCATTCCGTGGCTCAGGGTGGAATTACAAGTCAACAAGCCCTGAATGTGTGACAATACATACACATCAAAATGTTAACTGAGTTAACTGGTTAGCTATTAAATACTTTGAAATTTACTTCTCACAGTTGAATGCCTACTGTATAAGAAGTAAGAAAATAATGATTTAAAATTAATAACAAGCAAATACTTAGATGAATAAATTCAAAAAATGGTTAAAACTCAATAGGCTACTTTGGCTGTTGTAGAAACAACCACCTGTCATTTTCAAAGAAGTGTTGCCATATTATTAATAACAGTCTGTTAATATTCTACTTACTGCTTTATTTTCTAAAGAGCCTTTTGATAGTGGAAATGAACAGCTGTCTATTGTATCCAGCGCATATTCGTAATTGTATCAGGATTAATCTTCTGGTCCCCTTTTAAGAATTATCTGGACAGTAAGTGCTTTACAAATGCATTACATAGATGGAACTACAGAAGGACAAATGGCTACATAGAACTGAAGCACAGGAAAAAGTGGAAATACTGAAACACAGTCTAATTAAACAAGTCATTTCATATATCTCATTTATTAACCATAGGCACAGAATCTATATATGGACAGAACCTACAGACTGTTTTTTTTATTGTATGCATTTTGTTGTCAAACATTCAATACACTAGTTTTTTTAAAATGTCTTCTAAAGCTTAAAGAGAACATTTCTCATTTTTTAAAATTATCTAGTCTAATTAACTTTAATTACTGTGTTGTAGAAAAAAATATTTTCCTTCCCCTTTGTTGTCAGCTGTCCTAATTGTTTTGAATTATTTCCCTGTAGAATGGCGAGAGGGGAGAGCAGCAAGAGTTATCCTACAAGATGAAGATGTCACCACCAAGATTGAGAATGACTGGAAGAGACTAAATATGTTGACGCATTATCAGGTTAGTCCAGAGAAGACTGATCTTATCACCAACTACTGTTTTGTGTCTGAAGATTTAACCAATATTTTCTGTTTTGTAATTTTAAAGATTAGTTCTAAATAAAGCAAAGAAATGTACTTTTTTAAACCACATATCACATTATGTATTTTAATATATTTGGAATATCTTAAGCAAATAGCAGTAAAACCTTTTTAGTATTCTAGTATGAAATCATTACAGTTTTGTAGAACATATATGGTGTTGTTATGGTTAAGAACGTCTAGAAGTGAGTTTCAGGCTCAGTGTTTCTTTTATAGTACTAAGTTGTCCCAGTAGACAAAGACAGAAGGCTATCAAGCTGAACTAAAAGAAATTCCAATTTGCCTTACTGATAAACATAGTGTGGTACTGAGCAGGCACATCCTACAAAATTGTGCACAGTAAACACTCAAACTTTGCTTCCAGATGCTCTCTGTAGTATTTTCTGATACATGAGAACATGAAAACTTTGGTGATCCACCAAGCTTCTTTGGCTAAATATTTCAGTTCAGTGTTTGGGGATATGAATATAGCATACAAGGGAGTAGAAAGGATTACTTACAGAAAATTGTTAATCCAAATCATGCAAAATATATTTTGTTAGAAAAAATAGAAACATAGTTAGTCTTTTTCTTTTAGTGAAGTACTTAATTTTAGTAAATAATTATGAAAATGATCATTTGGACATGCACTGTATAACCTTTACCAAAATCATAGCATGGTGGATCATTTCAGCAAAGCAGTTTTCCATTTTAGGTCAATTTCTTTAGTATCACCATTTGGAGAGAAGCCTTTCCAATTTTTATTTACAATATTTTCCTACAAAATATACTGTATCTGTTTAACATAATATTATGTTGCATATATAACTGAATGTAGGACACGTGTTATTGTCTACATTCTAGACATAAAACTAAGAATGTTGTAAAAAATGATTACAGAAAATGCTTGAAGATCTTGGTTATTCAGTTTCACATGTTCAAGAAATCAGGATTATGTAATATTTTATTTCAAGTAAAATAATCTCACAGATGTAATAAAAAAAATCAATTTTCTTTTTTAAGAAGTGCCATTCCTAAAGCACACTGTCACACAACGGTGTACATAGCAACCAAGGATACATTTCAAAATAAACAGTAAAGATGAGTTTCAAAGAGAGTAAGATTTGAATTTATTT
Source organism: Erpetoichthys calabaricus (assembly GCF_900747795.2). Lineage (NCBI taxonomy): Eukaryota > Metazoa > Chordata > Cladistia > Polypteriformes > Polypteridae > Erpetoichthys > Erpetoichthys calabaricus. The sequence continues at coordinate 256,848,360 of NC_041394.2, read as the reverse complement.
GTTTAGCAGATACTTTTATCCAAAGTGACTTACAAAAAAGAGATCAACATAATCAATTAAACACTGCGGTAGGCTGGCACCCTGCCCGGGGTTTGTTTCCTGCCTTGTGCCCTGTGTTGGCTGGGATTGGCTCCAGCAGACCCCCATGACCCTGTGTTCGGATTCAGCGGGTTGGAAACTGGATGGATGGAGACCCCCGTGACCCTGTAGTTAGGATATAGCATGTTGGATAATAGATGGATGGATGGATAATCAATTAAACATCAATGTGGAAGATTCTGTAGGTTACAAAATTGATCATCACAAGTTAGCTCAAAACAAAATGCAAAGCTAATTACAATTCATAGATTACAAAAGCTTAACAGCCAATAGCAGTTAAAGAGAAATTCAGCAAACAAGAGAGTCTTCAAATATTTCTTAAACACAGCAAGAGAGTCGGAATTTTGAATGGAGGTTGGCATCTCGTTCCTCCAAATAGGAGCTACAAATAAAAAGAGTCTGGATTGAGGCGTCACCAGATGCCATTCACCTGCAGACCTGAGTGCGAGAGAAGGAGCACAGGACCTCCTAAGTGTCTGTGTTTATGTGCAGTAGGTGCTGACCCATTGACTACTGTGTAGGCAGGCATCAAGGAAATGAACTTAATAATGTGCCGCTACAGCAAACCAATGTAGTAATCTGAAAAGAGGAATGACATGTGTTCCTTGTGCTGCTGCATTTTAAATCATCTTCAGGGACTTAGTGACACATGGCAGTGCTCCTGCAAGTAGGACACAAATCAGAATGAGTGTTAACTGAGAAGTGTAAAATAGGTCTTAGGAATTATGCTGTACATATGCAGTATCAGAGGATCCCAATTGCCTAGCATAGTGGTAAGACACAAGTGACAACTCACTATGTTGGAATGTTGGTAAATCAGAAGGAGACAGTCAAATGCTGCCATTAAAAACTAAGTACAATATGTAAAGTATACTGAAGTAAAACTGGAATGTAACTGTTCATTTTACAAATTTTTACCATAAAATCATGAACCTTTAAACAAATAAATGCCTAAAGTACATAAAACACAGGCTGATCTGATTAAATTTCACAGGTGCATTTACTTTAAACTTTTACTTTCATTTGGAGCCCACCATCAATGTATTAAAATTTATACAAAGTGCTTTTTTTTTAAAAAAAAAAACAAGTGACATTTGGTTGCCATTTCTTAATTACCTAATTCTGAAATGCTTTACATTTCCCATTTTATGTTGTACTTCTTTGGTGATACAAAATAAAATGTATCTGTGAAATTCCACTGGGAAATGAATTATACAATGTTAAATGAAATGTGAGGCAATTAATATTATGATAATTAATCAGAAAAAAGGAGAAAAACATAATAACTAAAAATAACTGTAATAAATTGTTAGCTTAATGAAATATAAGTACAAACATTAAAGTGCATAAAGCATTGATGGCCATGTATGTATACAGTATATCTCAGGTTGTAATTTTTGAAAGTGAAAATTTGAACTGAATAATGATTTGTAAATGGATAAATGGAAGTATATGTTTTGCTGTTAACTGCACTATTCTTTCATATTATAGGTTGCAAGCTTATCCCTAATAAAGCTATTGCTAAACATAACCATCTGTTTATTAAATATTGTATGCAATTACAAGAAAATATCAGAATGATAAACATCCTTGTACTGTTTTTCTTTTCTTTTTGTAGTAACATAAAAATTTCATAATAGACTTAAGCTTCTCCATTAAGTTTGCATTGTCAAAAACGTAAAGCAGCTGGTGTGAAGACAAATATACTGTAAACATCTGCATAATACGCAGTAAATTTTGATGGCAACATACTATAAAGTTTTAGTCGCATAAAGTGGTTTACAGAATAATGTTGTTAGAATACTGGAAAGCTGCCCACATCTTAAATACTTTATTGTCATATTCCTAATTATGTTTATTCATCTAAGCAACTACCAGTGTGCAGCAGTTAAATTCAAGTTTCACTTTTTTAAAACCTTCTAAAATGTGGTACTTTTACAGAGGAACTATATTTTATATTTGTAAAGCTTTTTAAAGATCAATTATTATTATAGTACTATGCTATGTGCTTATAAATAATTTAAAGAACAAATTCATAAAAGAACTACAAGGTAAGTGTTAATACTTTTTATGCTAAGGTTCATTTACAAAATATATGTCTTAATCTTGGCTATGTATGTAGATTTTATGGCCAAGTTAAGACTTATAACATAAACTTGTAACATACTAATAGATTTTACAGTCACAAGTTTTTCAGCAATTTAAACAAAGGAGGCAAATGATGGAAACCAGCAGGCAAACAGGGTTCTGGAGGAGATAAACAAAGTAAATTAAGGCAGAGAGATGGTCAAACATAAGAGGTCAGATACATTGGCATACTGTCAGAGTGCAAGATAAGATTGGGCTGTCATTCAGCCGCCAGTCAGTCACAATGCCTCACTTCTCACACCAGCACCGTTGCCCATTCCTAAATCACATCCAATCAAGAGCCTGATAAAAATCTTCTGCTGTTCATTAACGTGCAAATAATTCCGGAGATAAGCTGTTGCCCTCTAAATGAGAGGTTTAACTGGGGGTCCACACCAGCACTAAATTAAATGTCATGCTGTTGACTGTCAGTGCGGAGGAGGAAAGGAAAAACGGATTAGAAGTTGATTGGAATCGGAGATGAGATAATGAAGACAGAAGTTAATTCTTTTTGGCCAGGGAGGGCGAGTTATCCTTGACAAAAAGCTATCAACATCTCAAATGCTGCCAATGTTTTTGACTAAAAGGAGTTGACAATAAGCTTGATCTGTTTTTTACTCTGCTTTTAAGAATATCAATTGTTCTACCTTATTTTTATACACATATACTGGTGTACGGAATACATGCAGTATACTATAAATCAACATATATTTGAATTTGTATTCTTGTAAATGATTATTTACCATTTTAAATGAGAGGAAAGTGTAATCCAAATAAGAAACAGTCATTTATTAAATGTTACATTTGTAATGCATAATAAAAACCAAATCCATATCATACAGGTACACAGTCTCTGTTGCTGCTTTATATGTTGGATATTAAAAAAAATAAAGTATCAGTCTGAGCCTTAATCTCTACTTCTTTTTCATTACTCAGTAATGCATTCGGTAAACAGGAAGCTCATTAGTTTGTTATTCATCTAATAACTGTAATAAGGAATTAAGGCCAGATGAAAAGACCCAGTGTGCTGTTTGGAACAGTGCTATTAAGTTACTGGTTTCATGTGCTAACAATTCATTGTCAAAAGTATGTTATAGTACCTTTGTAAAAATTGATTTTAATTGATTTCCATTCCTGACCTTGACTTCTTTTGTAAGAGTTTAATTTTAAATACCATTGTATAGCCTCAATTTGCATAGAGAGAGAGTGTTTACAGCATCTCCACATATACGTCCTGATTACTTATACAATTTAAGCTCTGATAGCTCTTCAATGACTTTGAGTCTTATATCTAGCAGCCTTAGGCACATATACCAAAACACAGCAGTCGGTAGTTTTTAAATTGCATCATGTCTTGCAAGCATCTGATAAAAAAGGCTCTCAGACACAATGTCTTTTGTTTATGATGGAGTGTGCATTGCTGTCTATGTGTAGCATTTTAATGATGTTTTCAGTATTTAAATGGCTAAGCCCCCCAGAGCATAAACAATATAATTTTGCTTTGTTAACCGATAGCTTTGGTTCTAGATGATGATCAACAGCCAAATTGTATTTTAGGGTTTTGCTTTGTATGTCTGACTTAAACCACGTTCTTGTTTCACTATGTTCCTGGTAGTAGTTTAAAAGCAGTGTAACACATTTGTCATATAACTTCTCAAAGATTTGACACTGTTCTGCAGAATGGGGAGGAGCTACATGTTTGGGAAGGACTATTTTGATTGGTCATTCCTTGGCAGGTTTTCATTTTCCCATAGTGAATATTTAACACTGTGTTTTATGCAAAGAACCATGCACCTTTTGTAATGTAAAATGCTGTTAAATGTTTGATTTATTATAACATTATGCGCCACCTCATTTTGCATCCATCCCATTCCTTACACTATTACCCACATGCACCTTTCCCAACTCAAATATTCATTCTAGAAAGATTTTAAATCAACATCCAATTACTGTCTAAATAAATAAATACTAGGGTGGGCAGTCTAAATGTATAGTATGTTATGGTCTGTCTTAATCTGTGTGAAATATACAGTTCGACCAAAAAATGCAAAATAAACTGCAGATTTTCATATATTACAAGCCCATGGGTATAATGCGGGATTGGAGGGGGGATGGGGTTTGGGGAATTGCCCAAAAAGATTATTAATTAGTCTGAACAGATTTTTTTTTCTTCTTGACACCTACCAGCTCTGTACAAAACATTTAAATGTGTGTTTAATTGTGTTTCTTTTAAGTTTAAAGTAATAGAATTACTCAGAATGTAGAAGAAAAGTTTGAAAAGTTGAAAACATTGGAACTGACATGTAAGGACATGACAAACTAAACATACAATACTAGAGATCAAGTTATCAAGAAGAAATGGTGTCCCAGAGGAACCTGTAAAGGCAGTTGAACAGACAAGAAAAATGAAGTTGCTAGGTCTATCAAGAGGAATATGATGTAAAATAGGAGTGTATAGAAGATGTCAGCACCTGACAAGAAAACAAAAGTACAATGTGTGAATCAAGTGTCTATTTGTGCTGCTAAGAATGCTAATTAACATTTTATGTCACAGAACACTAAAGAATGACTTGGACCTGTCTGCACATCTTGCTTACTTTGAGTACTTTCACAGAATGAAGAGAAAAACAGGTGAAAAAATAAAAACAATAGAGTTGGCCTGAAATGAAAATGGAGGCTATTTAATACTTCATTTGTTTGGTTGTGTTATGTTGTCATTTTATGTGTATATTAAATATTATATGCAGGGCACATTTAGTCTTACATAGAACATTTGGACTTTGTCTGATTTTACAAAGAGAAATGAAATCAACTATAATGAAGTGATCTATCCTATATGACCTGCCTATATAGACATTTTGCCTTTAATGTCAAATGAAGTGGTCACCCTGCTTCAACCCACTCAAACCACTCAATTCCCACCTCCAGCTTTCCACAACACATTTTCTTCGTAGTGTCAGTCAGAATGCATCTCCACCTGAGCATTTTCCTTAATACAGCAGTTATCTTATACACTATGGTTATGTTGCCTGTGGATCCACTTTATGTTCACATTGAAGGTTATTGTCACATGTACAGAGTACACTATTTCTTCTTGGTGAGTTTTATGACTAGTCATGTCCAAATGAAAGGAGTCAGATCAGGATAGCATACTGCAGCCTTTTTATGTCTCCAATAATAGATTAACTGCATATACTGTAACTGTTTGTTCTACATAGAGATATAAGAATCCTCTTTCATGTCTTAACTAAATCTATGGTCAGAAGCACCCCAGTAGATTCCTTCATCCTCATCCAATGAGGAAAAAATAATTCAGTGCCTTATTTTTCTTATTCTTCAATCAAATTGAAATATCATTTGAATGTCAATTTTTTTTAGTATAATTAGGCAACTACCCCATCTCTTTATATTATTTGTTGAAGAGTTCTGCTTTCATTAATGTGGATCTTCCTTTTACACCCTTTTGCACTGGCACTTACTCTGTCTTTTGGTTTCCTCATAACCCTTTTCTAATGGATAGGAGGATGACACCCAGAAATATGTAAACTCACCAAATATTCCATTCAAGTTAGTTTTACTCATACAATTTACTGATTAATCTTAAATAACTCAAAATAATAAATATGAAATAAATTTAAAGAAATGAATTTATTTTGTGTTAAATAGTCAGGAAAAGGGGCATTTTGGATATTCATAATGTATTAATGTTATGAATTGCTTACATTGTGAATGGTGAAAATAAGGATTGTATTTATTTTTAACTGATGTTTTTAATCACAGCTTTTAGGAAGATTTGCAGACTAAACATGGATGTCCGTCTTTTCTTCATAATGCAATTGCTAATAGGATTTATTGCCATAAAACAGCTCTCCGTCTTGCAGAATGTAAATATTTATGAAGCAGAAATGATTCCAGTGGAGGATCTCTAAGAGCAAGCAAATATTACTATAAATGTAAACACTTAAATAAGTAACACTATATAAAAGTATAAAATAACAGAATACAGTGAAAATAAAAATTAATAACTTCTCTTTGTATGCTGTATTATGCTGTGTTTCATAATCATGTTTATTGAAGGCATTTTATATTAGTTTTTTATCAGATAATATCTTTATTTTAAATGAATACAGTAAAATGCTGTATGACAAAATAATAACAGCTAAGGTATTGCCTTTCTACTAATGAAACAATTACCTTCCTACGCAGAGGTGGGATCATGCAATTGTTTAATAATAATAATAATAATACATTTTATTTATATAGTGCCTTTCCCATGCTCAAGGCACTTACAGAATATAATAAAGAACGGCAGTGTATACAGTATATAGCATTGTACAAACCAGATAAATAAATAAAGAAGATTAAGACAGTGAATTCTGAAAAAAAAAAGAAACAGACAACATAATTGATGGTCTCACACACACACACAGGTTACATGAGCATCTTGACAGAGAAGTAAACTGAGAGAAGGGTAATAAAGTCAAATAGAGCTAAAAGCCTTCCTGAACAGATGAGTTTTGAGTTGTTTTTTAAAAGAATTCATGGAGTCAGCTGACCTGATTAATTTCGGTAGGTCATTCCAGAGTCTGGGCGCTATACAGCTGAAGGCCCTGTCACCCATGGAGTGTAGATTAGTGAGGGGCACAACAAGATTGCCAGAATCAGAGGACCTTAGTGGGCGGGCAGGCACATAGTGATGGAGAAGGTCACTGATGTAGTTTGGCGCGAGGTTATTTAAGGCTTTGTAAGTTATTAGTAGGATTTTATATTCGATTCTGTAAGACACAGGGAGCCAGTGGAGACGGAGCAGGATGGGTGTGATGTGCTCGCTGCTGCTGGTTCAAGTAAGGACTCTTGCAGCTGAGTTTTGAATAAGCTGGAGCTGTGATATAAGATTAGAAGTTTGAGTACAATGCTGCTTTTTTTCTTTATTACTACCATTTCTATCCATCCATCCATCATCCAACCCGCTATATCCTAACTACAGGGTCACAGGTGTCTGCTGGAGCCAAACCCAGCCAACACAGGGCGCAAGGCAGGAAACAAACCCCGGGCAGGACGCCAGCCCACCGCAGGGCACACACACACTCCAAGCACACACTAGGGAGAATTTAGAATCGCCAATGCACCTAACCTGCATGTCTTTGGACTGTGGGAGGAAACCGGAGTACCCGGAGGAAACCCATGCAGACACGGGGAGAACATGCAAACTCCACACAGGGAGGACCCAGGAAGAGAACCCGGGTCTCCTAACTGTGAGGCCTACCATTTCTAATAACTGTGAATTTGGTAAAAGTCTTAAGGCTTTAAGCTTTATACTGTAATGTCTTTTTCTTGATATGCAATATAAAATGTAAAACTATCCCTGTAAATGTTGCCCCAAATGGCCATTTCTCTTTACTTTACCTGGCTAAGTGACACCCTTTATTGGTTAACTGAACAGATTAAAATATGCAAGCTTGCCTGAAGAAGGGGCCTGAGCTGCCTTGTAAGAGTGCATGTTGTAATCTGTTCAGTTAGCCAATTAAAGGCGTCATTTTGCTTGCATTCTCATTGCATCAATGGCTAACACGGTACAACGCCCAACTACTTTACCTGGCTGACATACATGCATTAAATAAAAACAAAGTTTACAGCAAAAGGTACCGTTAGGTAATATGATTAACAGGAGGTTTTAAATTCCATTTTTTCCAGAAAAGTGATTTATAACTTTCTGGGCAGATTAGTTGAGGACTCTTTATTGCAGGAATCAACATTATTAAGAGGAATACAGTTGACCAAGTTAATACTGAACTAGACTGTAATGTACATAAAATAGCAAACACTGAACAAACCTGGAAATAGATCTCAAAGAAGCAGAAAAAATCTAAGCTTGCATTTGTGTTTAGGAAAAGAGACAACAATAGCATAACAAATGGGCTAGAAATATACATAAAAGTGAATTCATGTGGTGATTTCAGTTTGGTTAGTCTTATGAGTTTAATTAAGTGTGTTAAGCAATATTGATCCCTTTTATCTAGTGAATGGTAAAACTTGTGTGGAAGAACAGGTGCACTATAACCCTGCAGGTGTCAGAAATATACAAGTGTATGTTTTACTGTTAAAGTAAAGTACATAATGCCTTTATTTTATAAAATAGTTAAGTATTCAAGTTTGACATGCCTTCTGAAAGTTAAAGTGTAAAACAGCCTAGTTATTTCAAACTGTTTAAGTAATTTGATCAATTAGAGTACGAATTAGCAATCATTAAAATTCTAACTTTATTAGAAAAGCACTTAATCAGAGATTTGTAATTCATTTGCAATAATAAAATCACCTGAACATCATATTCCTTTACACACATTAGGAAGCTTTTTGATAAAGGAGTAACATTTTTTTTAATTTGTATTTTTGGCTCCATGCCCAGTTTGGCAAATGAATATACAGTAAAGTATATTAAAATATCACATCTGTGTTTGAATCCATCAACAAAGAATCATTCAGACTTTATATGTGGTAAAGGACATTAATCTGTTAAACAGGTGCTTAAAGGCAATATGTGATATAAACTGTAATGTTTTCTTTCCACATTTTTTATGGAATAACCAATTATTTAATACATTTTTTGATTATACACTCCAATTGTATACATTAACTAGTTTAGTCACACATTTGTTTAATTATTCTATGCATGCATTTCCTCACTTTCTTCATTCTAAACTTTTGTATTTAACAAATTCCAAGACTTTTATTGATTCATTATTTTTTTAAAACAGCAACATGGGGCCAACATTCGTCTGGCTTATGATCTAGTGGCCTACAAAAAAGGGCCAAAAATGGGGCTAGGACTTTTAAGGTTCACAATGTCAAGATGTCCACAAAAAGGAGGAGAAGAAAACTATACACTTCTGGTTCAAATGCAAGCACAACTACGTTTCTTTATAATTTAAGATGTATAACATAAAAAAGAGCACAGAAAAAAGCAAGACAAGAAGATAAAGGAACAAACAACAGGTTTTACCTAAAAGGAAAACCTAAAGGCTAACAAATCCAACAAATCATAAACCAAAACAGTACCTTAAGCTAAGTAGGGTCAAAACCACAATATCTAAAAATAAAAGAATCACAAATTGATAACACTGGAATTAAAGTAAAAGCAATACAATACAGAGAAAAATAAACTAAACAGTTTAAAATTATGTCTCTGGGTAAGGTCATATGAATGAAAATATCTATTATGATTCCCAACTCTTAATGGTGTAAAAAGGTGTTAGGGTTAACTATAAATTACTTAATAATTAACTTATTTCTCTTGACATGTTACCAATTACTGAGAGAAATGAACTGGCATTCTCTTAATTTATGAGATAAATGGAACACTACGGTACTCTGTAATAACTGTATTATATGTACAAAAATCAAAACAATTATAAACAAAGAAGATGATAATAGAAACACAGCCATTATGTTCAGGAACGGTTCTTATGGATTTATACAAAGGATATCTTGTTTCCCAAGTATTTTCAAATTTTTATGAAGAAAGCACTAATAACATTTGATAAAAATATAGTCCATGGTAAAGTCTAACAGGTAGCTCATTTGTAGTTATTAATCATCACAATATTATATTCAGATGCATACAGAATTATTTAGATGTGTTTGTTTCAAGACTGAAGAAAGCTTTGCAAAGCTGTGCAATATAACTTGTGAAATCATTGAAATTTGGCCTTGTATGTGTTCTAAAACTTCATTGCAAACTCTCGGCAAGCACTCACTTTATAGCTCATTTATTCCAGAACTTTTCTTAAGAGCTATTTATGCTGCTCAGTCAAATCTAGACTAAAATATGACCTACTGTCATCCTTCATTAACTTGTTTCACAGATCTCTGCTTTTCAGCATGATTGTTGTCACTAACACAATGAATACAATACTCACTTGATTTGCTTACACTGAAGTCTGTTCCCATACTATTATCAGTATATTACTATTATTTTATATGGTACCAAACTATGTAATATTATACTAATGCTGTAATATTCACTAATATTATCATTGTGCTTGATTTGTATAGCTATCTGTTATTTCAAATCTGCCAGAAATTCTTTAAATCTCCTCCTAAAGCCTGTCAGTCCTGCACTTAATTTATTTATTTTCTTGTTAGTTAGTGTTCTTTTTGTACTGTTCAGTTTAAATTAATTTATAAACTTATAGCACTTTTCTAGACACTCAAAGTGACAGGAGGGTAGCCCTTCAACCACAACCAATGTGCAGCATCCACTTGGATGATGTTGATGGCAGCCATACTAGTGCCAGTAGGCTCACCAGGCAGACAGGTAGCCAGTATGGGACAGGGGATGATTCGAGGCCAAAATAGACAAGGCCATTTATCTAGGCCATTGGAGAACCTTTTATGACCATGGAGAGTCAGGGTGGCACCATTTTTTCAGCACAGTGTCCTTGTCACTGCACTTTCTCATCCCCTCTTCGTAAAAATCCTGTGAAGCACTTTATTCTGGTGCATGCTTTTAATATGTGATATTAATAAACACAGAATGTTGCAAGGTTACAAGGGTTCAGCTTCTCTTTTTAATGTACAGTAAATACAGTACATAGTTTAAATAAATATATTAGTTAAATATACTAACTCTGCTGTCTATATCAATATAGATGGAAATGGGGTCATATTTTATAGACTATTAGCTAGTGTATAAAGTAAACTCTTTATTAACCATTCTTTTAACAATAAATACAGTACAGTAACTGTATCATCAATGCATTACTGTATTAAAATGAATTTATTATCATTTATAAAGAATTCTGAAACATGTTATTGTCATTTTTCATTGTTTTCTATTAATAAATTTACACTCTATGACTTACAAACTGCTAATAGCTGCTTACAATGGATATTTAGGGAGTTTGTATTTATTTACTGCACATTTATGTGTTCTTTTGAAAGCATTTCTCTATAATCTTATTTTCTGAAACTCCACTTCAATTATTATCTAAGACTTGATTTCCCTATTGATCCATATAAGGAATCAGGTTATGGGACTTTGACTACCAAGAATTCAAACAAGTTTACTTGACTTTTCTATTGTAAGTTTTTTCTTGGACCTGCTAGTGGGAGGAATGTCCTACTAACTATGTTACTTTTATTTTGAATTGAATAATTGAGTTAAATTTTGAAAATCAAGTATTCTTACTTCTTGTTCTTCATTTAGTGGTGTTACTTTTCATTTAGAGAAAAATATATATGAATGTCATACTTACAGTAATTCAGTTTTATTTGGAATATTTATACTCAGGTGTTATTGTGTCTGCAGGTACCTGATGGAGCACTGGTGGCCATCGTTCCCAAACAAGTCACGGCATACAATGCAGTGAACAACTCCACTGTATCCAGGACTTCAGCCAGTAAATATGGTACTGTGTTGATTGTTCAATTTTTACATTCAGTTCTTCTTGTAATCTGTGTATAATAAGGTTTAAGACTCATCAAACTTGGTACTAAAGTTGCATAGAGCATAATAGTATTATTATACAATAAAATTATCAGAATAGTAATATAAGATATCAAGTTAATAAGATTTTTAACAGCTTTTCCCATTCATGTTTTTTTAATAATCTGAATTTTTTTGCATGTCTTTAATTAAATTGGTCAATTTGAGGGTGGCGTCTTCTCCAGACTGTAACTTTAAAACCTTACAAAAGGGAGAACTGACTGGGAAGCATTGACTGCTGCTAGTCATTGTTACTTATAGCTGCTTTTATCTGTTGGTTTGCTATGTATGTAAATTATTAGCTACAGAATACAATTATTTTGAATATGATATTTCATTTATGATGTGTACCTGAAGAAATAGTCAGGCCTCAAAGTTGCCTCTTAGCTGATGACTGATGTGAATGTGAGTTTATCAACTTCAACAGATATAACCCATAAAAAAGTATAACAGTTGTAAGCCTAAAATCACTAACTAAATGCCACTACGAGTGGCATCCAAACACAATAATGGGGGGCCAACATGTATCCTAATGATAGTACAATTCTAGACTGGAACTGCAGTTTAAACTTAATTATACATTTTTATTTCTTTGTTTCTATATTTACTCCACTTACTGCTTGATAACCACATAGGAGCAATTACACTGAATTTGCTTATCTTCTGGCTGCATTGTTATTTTTAGTTGCATTTCTGTTTTTCTCAAAATACTATGGCATCCTCCTACATTCTCAAGATGTTCATGTTTAGTTACTTGCTGGCTCTAAAATTGGCCTGATATGAGTAGTTGTCCGCATATCTGCCTTGTAATGTGCTGTCATTCCATCCAGAGCTCATTTCCAATTGTGATAGGTTCTAGTTTCCAGCACTCCTGTAATAGAAAACGAAGGTTAAGGAAATGGAAAGACAAATTGATCTTACAGATAAAGAAAAGCAAGACTTGAATACTGTACAGACTAAGAGCACAATCCAGCTGACTAACCAAACAAGAATTTCATGAAAGGCAATAATTGCTTTCTTATTAAGAACAACTCTGGAATGAAAATATTCCATCAAATGGGTCCCAAGAGCAATATTGCAACTTGCTGTGATATACCTTCTACTACTATATGTTTATCAACCTTAATTTATAGCATTCTGCTCACTTACATATTTCAGTGCTAGCAGCAACTCCCATGAGATATATTTGAACTGCTACAGAATGTATAAAAATATATTAGCAGTTTGAAAAGTGGAATGAAAGCACACCACATCAATGGTGGTTATTTTTATCATTTTTCATTACATAATGGTCATCCCTTATCAAATTTTACTTAGTCATATTTACTCTAATGCTTTATTAGAGCTAAAGAAAATGGAGTTTTAAAACATTAATAGGTAAAACATTAATAGGTAAAACTTCATAGTTGTGGGCACTTTGAGAAAGAATAATGTTATGACTAATATTTATGGAGATTTAGCAAGCTTTAAATGCTGTAAACAATTATGATATGAAAGTCTGCTGCCTTGTTTTTAAGGAGATGATTACCTATAGTACCTTTAACCAGAATGCCAAATTAAACATTCACTACCTGCAAAGAATGAAGACAAATAACATACCCATAAAATAATCAGCTGTATGGCAGTTGCAAATTGGGTCTAAGTATTTAATAGGAATTTAATCTGAGAGTAAAAAATTCAACTAGGAAGAAATCCGGAATGCAAATAACACTCCTGCATTTTCCTGCATCGGATGATCAATCGTCAAACAAAAGACACCAAGACAACTACAATCCAGAAAAGATTTTGGAGAATATCTTTGTTTCCTTCACATGCTTAAAGGAAAACCAAACTTGCCTTGAAAAAATAGAGGACAGAAATATCTGCATGGTAAATTTGTATCACTCATTTTTATATTATAGTATGCTTAAAGATAAAATGAGGGTTTGGAGTGATTTTTTTTCCAACTCTATTTGTAAAAGGCAGGTCTTTTTATACTGTTCAATTTCTGAACCTACTTACTCCATTACAGGACAATGGGGAACTGCTGAGCATCCTGGGAATGATCAAACACAGACAACCCTGGAAATAATATTTGAAACTAGTCCAATATTATTATTATTAGGGATGCACCGATACCGAAACGGGTATCTGGTATCATTTTCTAAAGTACTCGTACTCGTTAAAAGTCCCCCGATACCGGGGACCGATACCACGGTCTGAGAAATGTCTATGTTTGAGCGGCGTGTAAGGGGTTAATCACAGGCGCCGAGTGCCCGCCCCCAGGCCCCGGCTGCAGCTCAGAGCGGGGAGAAGGCGAGGCGAGACATGTCAGCCGTGTGGAACTATTTCAAAGTGAATGAAGACGACAAAACAAAGGCGGACTGCAAATTGTGCTCAGCGAAATTGTCCAGAGGAGGCTCAAAAGGTAGCGCATTTAACACAAGTAATTTAATCAAGTACCTAAAATCCCAACATGACAACGAGTACAAAGAGTTTACCCACGCTTCTAAACCAACACAACCCATGCTGCAGCAAACTCTTGCAAGACGAGAGAAAATGTCCAGAGACAATCCACGTGCTGTGAAAATAACACAGGCAATTATCCAGTACATTGCATTGAGTGACCAGCCACTCTCGGAGGTAGAAAATGTGGGATTCCTGCGTCTCCTCCATGTTCTGGAGCCCAGATATGATGTCCCAAGCCGCCGCTACATGACTGACACGGAGCTGCCTAAACTACTCGACTCCATGAAAAAACATATCCACAGCCTACTGCAAGCCACCTCTGCGTTTAGTTTCACCACGGATATTTGGACAAGCAGTGTTAGCCCCGTGTCGCTAATTAGCCTAACCTCCCAGTGGATAGACGAGAGTTTCACGCCGCAACGAGCCATATTACATGCGAAACAATTCCACGGCTCGCACACCAGCCAGGCTATAGCGCATGTGTTTGAGGACATGTTGTCCAAAGCGGCAGATTTACAACAAACTGAAAAAAATACTTGAGTTGCACTGCCACTGTTTAAATTTTTTTTTATAATTATTTATTCTGTAATATGTTGCATACAACATGCTTTTCATTTTAAATAAATGTTCTTAATTCCAAACTAGTCCCTTGTTTTTTTTTGTTAAATTATATGACTAAAGCTGTTACCTGTAAATTTAAATCATGTTTTTATTAAGTACTCGGTATCGGCGAGTACTGAAATGCAAGTACTCGTACTCGTACTCGTACTCGTTTTCCAAAAAAGTGGTATCGGTGCATCCCTAATTATTATTATTATTGGCACTGCAAGGTACTCTCATGTACATACCCACACAGAGCCTCTCATATATCCTAGTTAACTTAATGTTCAAAATAATACAGAGGTTTTTTTTTTTTTTTTTTAATACTTACTAAGACAATTAATAAAGTGGTGATGATATACTTTTTAAAATTCAGATCTCAACCTATATTAGTGAAATGGCAGGTGGTCTGTAGTAGCAAATATAATCAAATGCAAATGCAGCTTGCAAATCATTCCTTGTAGTTCTGTCTGTTTAAATAGCTTCTAACAGGGTCTCTAAGACTCTCAGCATTGCCTTTTAATTTAAGGTATCATGTTTTCACCCTAACTGAGAATAAACAGATACTCTACCTATTCATGATTCTACTATACAGTCATAGCAAGCTGGAGCTAAACCTGGCAACATTCACACTCTCTTATATCTGGCCAACTTATTGTCAGCAATTAACATAAAATGTGTGCTGTTAAGATGTGAAAGTAAACTGGACAAAGAACTAACTGTGTATGGACAGTAACCAGATTGGATGTCAAAGTCATGTCCCTCAAGCTTTGAGGCAGCAGTGCTAACCATAGATCAATATTTATTTCATATAGCATACAATATCACATTTATCCAGCCCCTAGCAATGACTACAAAAAAATACCCCCTTGTCCATATTCTATTATATTGCCATTCTTTCAAAACTGGTAAAACATATTTTGTGAGACAAGCTGTCTTTTTAAAGCTTCTACAACATCTGCCTGGAAGAGGTATGTATACCATATTTTCCAAGATAATGTATAAATATTTTGCACAGATTAGCTTTTAGTTGCTCAACGCATTACATATCACAGTGTTACTGACTCATGTATACTGTCTTTTGACTTTTCAAAATGGTAATGTGAAAGCACATCATATCATTAACAGAATTAGTGGTTGAGGATGGACACAAATTTGTAATGAGGTGTGAATAACACACTGTAGGCTAACAAAGATTGTTTGTGTGAGAAAGATTGGTTTCTCAAAAAATGTAGGGATGGATATTTTATTATGATTGTAAGTTAAGTGGGAAAGGTATTATTCGAGTAAAGAACCAACCATTTACGAACAGTAAAAAATATGGGAAGAATAGTAGTGCTCTGGTTAGCACTGATACTTCAAAGATTTAGTGTTCTTGGTTCAGATCCCATAACACGGCCATTGTCCTTATGGAGTTTTCAGATCATCTTTGTGTCAGTGTGGGTTTTCCTTTGCTCTGGGTACTCTTGTTTTCCTCCAACATATTAAAGATGTAGAGATTACATTGACGGGTAATTCTAAACTGGCTCTGGCTGAACTGGGCCTTCAAACTGGACTGGTGCCCTGCTCTCGGCTGTCATTATAGGCTGTGGCTCCCAGCACCCTAAACTGGATTATGTGGGTTTGAGAATGATGCGTGAATGAAAGGAATACAGGGAGAATAATTGCGTGTTCAGTACATGATTGGAAGCAGCGGCTTAGAGCTCTATGTGGTTTGGTTATCAGAATGACTGTCTGCATTCCTGAAGTTTAGCCATAATACATTATATAATTACAGAATAAATTTATGTTTTGCAGTTTTTTATTTTATTGAAAGATATATATATATATATATATATATATATATAATACTGTATATATTATTGGGCGGCACGGTGGCGCAGTGGGTAGCGCTGCTGCCTCGCAGTTGGGAGATCTGGGGACCTGGGTTCGATTCCCGGGTCCTCCCTGCGTGGAGTTTGCATGTTCTCCCCGTGCCTGCGTGGGTTTCCTCCGGGCGCTCCGGTTTCCTCCCACATTCCAAAGACATGCAGGTTAGGTGGATTGGTGATTCTAAATTGGCCCTAGTGTGGCCTTGGTGTGTGTGTGGGTGTGTTTGTGTGTGTCCTGCGGTGGGTTGGCACCCTGCCCAGGATTGTTTCCTGCCTTGTGCCCTGTGTTGGCTGGGATTGGCTCCAGCAGACCCCCGTGACCCTGTGTTCGGATTCAGCGGGTTGGAAAATGGATGGATGGATGGATGTATATATTATTGGTTACAATTATCTGTGTTAAAATATATGTATTGTACGTAAGTGAAGCAAGTTTGAAGTTTCTATAATGTTGCTATGTCTCTTTTTTCCATTTCTTTTTTTATTTATATAGTTTTAATCATATGAAAATGCTCAACATAATGAAATGTAAACACATTCCATCTGGAACTAATGAGCAAAAGGGTCAACTAACAATCTGAAAGCTTAGTGTGTTTTTTCTGATTTTTTTATGGTATGATTTATCTGTTGGCTTATTTATGTGAACACTTGTTACTGAAGCTGTTTGCTTTTCTTAAATATTAGGGTAATGTTGACTTTGTGCCAATATTTCAAAAACTAATGCATGTTGAAGTGCAACAGCAAATGGCACACTAGAGCACTAGATTAAAAAAAACACAGCATTGGGAGTGGACACAGCCTTACATTTTCTAAGTGCTAGGTAGTGTTACAATGTGGCTGAACTGTTGCCAACTGCCAGATGTATGCTCATTTCCTCAAATGGCTAGCAGAATTTAAATATCATAGAAGAAAAGTCAGAGGTGGCATGGTAGTATAGTGATTTGTTCGGCTACCTCATAGCCTCAGAGTCCTGTAGTGTTTATTTATTCCCCTCCTTATTTACATGAGATTTCCTCTCACGTGCACTTTAGGTTGATTTTCCCATTACCAGAGAGTTCTATTCTGTGCAAGATTCTGGCCTCTAATGGACTGGCACATTATACAGGGTTGGTTCCCACCTTTTGCCCTGTGATGCCAGGCTCAGTCTCCTGGTGAATATGAATTGTTTTAAATAGGTACAGAAAATAAATAAATAGATAAGCAAGAAGTGCCCAAAGGGGACACAGTTAAGAAAAGAATGTGTCTTAACAATAATATACTGTAGAGACACTGGGACATGCTTATTGGTATCTCTGTTGCTCTGCTATAATGTTAAGCATGGAGAAGGTGCTATCCTACATTTGGCTAGAGTGGAATATCAGAAGGCCATGTACTTTAAACCACACAATTTCCTATTCAATTTCTAACTCACCGTCTAGTCAAATCAGTTAACCTGCGTTGTGCTTAGTGAGTAGTCAAGCAAAATTATACCTTTTATTGGTTAACTGAACAGGTTAAAATATGCAAGTTTTCGAGGCAGCTGAGACCCCTTCTTCAGGCAGGTTGTAATCTACTACTACCCTACTACTAACTGCCTGTGCTTCAAATGTAACAAATACCAGTAAACAATTACAATGTATCCTGTCCTTATAAGCTGTTTTGGGTAAAGATGCCAGCTAAATATTTAATAATAATAATACTAATGTAATAATATATAGGCTTTTATCCTGGCCTGCTGCTTTTACAAGGGTACAACAGACTCAACTGCCTTAGTAAATTCTGAAAGCATCACTGAAAAAGAGTACGATCTTTGCAGTTCGGTGAGCTCAGGTATGTGCAATGATTATAGTTCACCAAGCAATCTCACATTTTCAGACTGAATTTAACACCCATTTTACACATTAGAACTGGAAGACTTACCTTTTCCATTTTATACTCTTAATCCAAAATGTCAACACAGTCTGCTGTCAGTTGCACTATAATCTGGTTACTCAACTCTGTCAGGTTGCTAGGTGTAAAATCTTTGAGTTAGTTGAGCATTTTGTGCTTTGACAAAATTTTCATTATTTTAGCTGTAAGTGATAAGTGGAGCTGTTTTCTTACAGAATATAACAATTCAGGTGTGAACAAATATCACATACTGCTTTAAAATAAAAATTTTCAGTGTTTTTTGTTATTTATGTCATCTGCCACTCATTACGCATGCACAGTGAAAGCACAATGTTTTATAATGATTATTTCTGACTCTGTAGTTATTACTTTCTTTGTTGTAAATGGCCAAAAACAAAAATAATAAGCTTTGCTTCTCCTCTGTATAAAAAATGAATTTCCAGAAATATGTGTAACCACTGAACTTAACCTCCAGCTGTGAAACAGCATTTTCCTATGCATTTGCACTCAAAACATAGAATTGAGCAATTCAAATTCAATTTCTCCTATGTGGTTTCTCAAATGTGACCTGTAATATTAACAGATGTTGTACGACACATACAGTAGGCTGTTTCGTACATGCGTTTATAAAAATGATTACTGACTGTAGTGTGGACACCTCAGGAGTAACAGAGACCTCTAAACACAAGACTCCAGGAAGAGTAATGAAATTAGGAGAGTTTATATAGATTGCACACGCATGCTCTTTTGAATATGGTGTACGTTTAATTGCTGCTATGTCATAAGAATGATATTAAAGTGACATGCAGAGTCTGTAGGTGGTCTAAAAGACATGTTTTCAGTCTAAAATATACAGTATGGTTTATGGGGAACAGTGTAAAAGCTGAACCTTTTCATCCTAAGGAAATAGAAGAAAAAAATTGGGATGGTATGGAAAATACAAAAAAAAAATAGCAGTAATTAGTAAATAATAGTAAATGACCTTTGAGTGAAAACAATGTAGCAGCCCATTATTTGATTTTTTTTTTTCAAAAAATGAAAAACTTATATTAATACATGCAAAATATTCCACAAAAAGTTTGGTCGGAAAAGAATTTACCACTTTGTAATATTGCCTTTTCTTCTCACAACACTAGGAAAACGTTTAGTTATTGAAGACACTCAATTATTGAGTGTTGCAGGTTTAAATCTGTCGTGTTCTTCTTGCAAATAAGTCTTAAGGTGTATAACACTATAGGGTCTTTGTTGTAGCATTTTACATTCTCAGTTGGGAACAGATCAGGCCTGCTGAGTTCCTGCACACTTTTCCTATGCAGCCATACCTTTGTAATGCACAGAAAATGTGGTTTTGCATTGTCTTGCTGAAATATGCATGTGTGTCTATGCAAGAGATGTTGTCTAAAATGTAGACTATGTTCCTCACAGATCTGTACATACTTTCCGCCATTAATGATGCCTCCACAAATGTTAATTTTACCCAGGGTACTGACACAACTCCATATCATCACAGACATTGGCTTTTGGACTTCTAGCTTTTAACAGTCTGGATGGTCTTTTTCTTGTTTAGTCCAGAGGACACAATGTGCATTTCCTTCAAAAAGACATGAAATATTGATTCTTCTGACCACAATACACGCTTTCACTGCTGTATGTGATGGTCCATTCCATATGTCCCAGAGAGCTTACCAGCACTTGTGGACACGGTTAACACAAGGCTTTCTTTTTGCACAATGCAGTTGTTATCAGTATTTATGGATGTAACTACATAACATGTTACTTGATAAAAGTTCACCAAAGTACTCCTGAGCCCCTGTGGTTATTTCACATATTGATTAATGGCAGTTCTTGATGCAGTGCCACATGAAGGATTGGAGATTACAATCAGTCACCCAAGACTTGCACCTTTGTTTTTTACGCACCAAAATTTCTCATATTCATTGAATTTTGTAATTATACAGGGTGAGTCAAAATTATGTTAACATTTGAATGGCGGAAACAATTTATTCACAAAACATACTTCATATGTGCAAGATGATTTACAGAAATGTCTCAACCTGTTCGTCATCATGTTCAACACACGTACCATATGTGGCACATAAATTGTCCACAAAAGTTGTATATAAGTATATACATAGCAGTACCATTAATGTTAACATAATTTTGACTCACCCTGTATTATGCTCAGTTGAGGGTAAATCCCTTCCGATCTGTATTTGTGGGAAATTCCCCTCTCTGCCCATCTTTGCTCCTAAAAAAACTAGGCCTTTCATGGGTGCAGCTTTTATACCACAGCTTGATTACAATCACCTGACATCATTTTTTAATTCATTATTGACTCTAAATTGCCCAACTTTTTCTTAAATGTGCTGCAGGCCTTCATTGGCAAGAATGGACATTTATGGAAAAATTAAGTTGACCAGACTAAACATTAAATATCTTTTCTTTATACTATTTGTGATTGATTACAAGGAAAAGTGAATTTTGAAATCACTGCTTTCTGTCTTTATTTTCTTTTTCTATACCATCCCTACTTTTTCCAAGTTGAGGCTGTATTTAAAGCTAAGACAATAAGTAAAGTTTATGGCAGTCATTTAATTCAAAATGTTTTCCAACAAAAACATTCATAACTGCTTCATTTTTATAAAAACTAAAAATTTCTGTAATATTGTTTAGCAAAAGGTTACTATTACAGTGTACTGGAAGGGAAATCTTGTTAAGTGTAAAGTTGATTGCAGAAGCTCATCTTTCAACCTCATAAATGTATTTCCATATTGATTTATATCATTGGTATGGCACTTCTAAGAAGAGGACCGAGGTCAAATTCTGGCTCCAGGTGTTGTCTGGATGTTTTTTTTTTTACACATTCTCCCCTTTTCCGTGTTTGTGTGTCTGCGTGTATTATTATTTTTGTTTCCATCCATAGTCAACACAGTTCCTTTATGTACCTAAGCCTGAGCTTTAGCTTTGAACTTTGGGCAGGCTGGTGTTCTGTAATACCATATCCAAACCCTGGGTTAATGCTAAGAAGGCCTAAAGCACAAAGTGTGGGTCTTTATTTTAAATAAAGCACACCGCAGAGAATGAATAGAAGAAGTAACATCAATTAGAAAATAAAAAATATATCCTTTCAATTTTCCTCTGGGCTCTTCTAAACAGGTTTGTTGATCTGTATTTCAGATGGGTTGTCTGCAATCCCCTTTCATATTGCCTGTGTTTTTTCTCAGTCAGACTGATTGGATTTCTTTCTCCTGCCCAGTTAAAACCTTACCCATGCTCACACTCCCGGCTCTAATTCCACTAACAAGATGAGTGAAGTCTAATCATCATAATTATAACGGCATTCAGGAACACTTTCTGGAAGTCCATCCTACCACACTATATCTGACAAACGTACAGGTAGATATTCCTGTAACCCTGAGCCTAAGTTTATACTTAAAGGGCTAGAAAAACCCAGAGATAGTTTGTCCCATATAATACAGAGTACGGTCTACAGGCACTGTAGATGACCTCTTCACTAGCAATATTGACTAAGTGGACTTAATTCAGTTTCCCTTCATACCTATTTTCCTACCTCTGTGCTGCAATGATAATTTCTTATGAGATATTCTCTTAGGAAGTAGAAGATACTGTATCCTGGCAGGGTAAACGGTCTCTGGTATGGCCTAATCATAAGTACTGCTCCTGCTAGGGCTGTCTTTTCCCTAAAGTCTAACCCTAACCCTTTTCAAGTCTTGTAATGCTGCCCTTAGTGTACAAGCGCCATACTATGCAGCAATTCTAAGCTGGGCCAACTGTGAGTAAATGAAGGCAAATAGGAATACTCCATAATGAATTTGCACACATCCTGCATTGGTCTGAGTCTTAAACCCAGCGCTTTCAATATATTGAAACCCTGTAATTGACTAAAAAATTCTAATAAATAGGTTTGAGATCAATTGGATCCTTAATATGTTATACTTTCATTATTATTATTAATGTCATGATTCTATGTCAGTATCAATGCTGTCCACGTAATGAAAGTAGATAACAACTTGTTGGTCAAACGTGTTCACTTCTGTCATATAATAAAGAAGCATGTCATCTTCATACCATTGGATTAAATATTACAGACATATACTCACTTATAAGATGACAGCTTAAAGTCATTGATCAACTTAGTATTCATGTTTTTCTTGAAATAATAAAATTTAAAAAAACGGATACCTGCTTTTAAAGAAGCACAACATGTTAACATTACAGGCAATACTGTTTCAATAGAATATTATTTGATGAATTTTTTATTGTAGTTTTGAATTTAGAAATTAGTGAATTATTTCTTATTAGTTATAAGTAAAATGTCTTATATTAGATCAAAACAGTCAAACACATATTTCTAAAAAAGCTTTTTTTGTGCATAACAAACAAAATAGAATTGTACATCAAATAATGCCCTTTAGAAATTGTAGCAGCATAATTAAAATTAGCAAGCACTTTGTCAAACAGTGGGCAGCAGTTTGATTAAGTGGTGTGTTTGGTAAAACTTGTGTGTGTTTCACTAGTGTGTTACAAAGAAGTTAATATGCAATGACTTCATGTTCTGCGTCTTGGTGACTTTATTTTGACCAGCCTTAGCAAATATTCAGAAAGGTGCCTTTTGAAATCAAATTGTTGTACATTTCTAGGTGACAAAATATGAAACCTAACTGGATAAATATTTTGGTTTTTTTTAAACAGAAAATATGATCCGGTACACTGGAAGTCCTGACAGCCTGCGTTCTCGAACTCCAATGATAACTCCAGATCTCGAAAGTGGAGTTAAAGTATGGCATCTCGTTAAGAATCATGAGCATGGAGACCAAAAGGAGGGGGACAGAGGAAGCAAAATGGTTTCTGAGATTTATTTGACCCGTCTCCTAGCTACCAAGGTTTGTGAAATTGTCCTATAAACTGCACTTAATTTTCTCATAAATTATTCCTTCCTGTCTCCCAGATATAAAGACTCAGTGGTTTGGCATCACCTGAAAAAGATTGTTTAACCACTAATTGCTTAGGTTTTTATTGCGGTAAATGTGATGTATGAAATTGAAAACAAATCATTTTTATTTTCAGTTCAAAAATCATGATTTTAAGCAGTCTCTCATCAAAGGCTTTGAGGTATAAGACATGGCAGGGAGAGAATGACCCATGTGTTCAATGCCAGCACATTTCCCAGCATTTATTTCAGTGATTGAGACAACAAATGCAGACAAGGAGATTCTGCATAGCTATTCATCCTATGTTTGTATTACATAAAAGGCTTTAGAAGCACTTAACATACCCCAGTGAGGGAAAAATTTTAACAGAAGCCATCCATTTATCCCTTTTTCCAACAATTAAAAATTATCCTGTTAAAGTGATGTTATTCCAAAATGTTATTTCTTGTCTGTAACTGTTTGCCAAAAACCATAATATTAAAATGAATATTTTTTTAATGTATGCTATCAGAATATACTGACAATCAAAGAGTTAAATTTGCTAAGTATGCAAACAACAACAACATCAGCAGCAACAATATTTATTTCTATTGCACATTTTTATACAAGATATATAGTTAAAGGTGCCTTACAAGAGGTTAAGAAAATAACAATAAAATAGAATGCAAAAAATAATTAATAAAATAAATAACTATGCAATACAACTTTCTATTTTAAATTGTGAGTTCTGTACTTCTGCTTTGTATTTTATGAATGCTTTAGCTTTTCAATATTTCCTCCAGAGATATTTTTTTCATATATTTAATTGTATAATGTAGTGGTTAGCACTGCTGCCTCACATCTGTCACAAGCTACCTATGGGAGTAGGTAACCTGCTAGTAGTTTATGACCAACCAGGACTGGGAGTTGATGCCAGCAGAGTCAAAGCAAAAGAATTAGGGCAGGAAGAAAAAAGTATAACAGCTGTTTATTATATCAATCCTTTGGCAAGTAAAGTTCTGGGACAGGAATATATCAAATGTCCATACTTGCACACAAAAATCTTACAAAGGAAAACAAAAATAAATAAATAAATAAATAAATGAAATAACCCATAAACTTCAGCAACACACACGTTGTCAAAAAAAAAAAATAAGATCAAAATATGGCCTTATCTTCAATGACAACTTTCACTTTCTAGGAAAAATAAACTGCCTGACCATTAACTAAAAACTAAGGCTCTGAAGCAGTCTTAAATATTTGATCTCCTCCAATTTCCAAAAAATCAGGAGCCTGAACTGACTAATAGGAGACTGTTATTATCCCCACATACAGCCCATGCACAACTCTGTAATCCTCAGTCAGTTAAACGACCCCCCTAGCGGCCAATGTTCCACACCTTATAAAGCCTCTATCATTTCTTTATTGGAGCCCACTGCTGTAGGACGACAGTAATCATATTCTGTTTCAGGAGGGAAAATTACCCAAAGGCTTCACGACCAAACTTATCTAAGCCGGCCCAAAAGAAACAATAACAAACCAATACCACTTCCTACATCTGTGTTCTCAGAAATAAACTAAAAAAAAACATTAAACCAACAAAACTCAATGACTTTAAAAAAACATTCCAGTGGCTGTCTTTTCCCAGATTCCTAAGCACGGCGCAAGCACCTGATCAAAGCGCCATGTTTAAAATGGCATCTGGACAGGCACTCGCATCTTTATTTGTAAGGAGACAGCTGGAGAATAAGGAACCACAGTAACCCCCTCCTTTCACACGCTAACAAATGACGCTAAGTCCTCATATATAAAACCCTTCGTTCTCAGTTTATTTTTTTTCCTGTTACCTTCACGACGATGTTTAACCACGTTTTTTGTGTTTTGTGCCACTGGATACTCAGAGTTGTACCGGTTTCAGCAGCAAGTTGCTATGGAAATGAGTTTCCGCGTCACACCCCCCCACTAAAACTCTCGATGTCCTTCACACGAGATAAATAGTCAGCCACTCGGTTCTGACCCCCGGGGATATATTTAACCTCAAACTTGTAGGGCTGTAAGGACAAATACCACCTGCTGACCCTAGCATTGGAATCTCTCATCCGTGCCAACCACTGCAAGGCTTGATGGTCCGACTCAATGACAAATGGATGTCCTAAAAGGTAATACTTAAGTGAGTCTACCGCCCACTTAATAGCCAAGGCTTCTTTCTCTACAGTGGCATATTTTATTTCCCGAGGGAATAACTTACAGCTGATATAAACAATTGGGCGTCTAGCTGTGCTGTCCCCCTTCAACAAGACAGCTCCCAAACCTACTCCTGAGGCATCTGTTTGTAGATGAAAAGGTAAGTTATAGTCAGGACATTTCAAAACAGGTTCTTTACAAATAACATTTTTCCAACTTTCAAAAGCCTTCTCACATTTATCAGTCCAATGAACTGTATTTGGTTCTGCCTTGTGGAGAAAGTTAGTCAGAGGAGTGGCCAGATCAGAATACTGTGGAATGAACCGCCTGTACCGTCCAACTAGTCCTAGGAAAGACCAGACCTGCTTCTTCATAGTTGGTCGCTGACGATCACGAATGGCTGCAACTTTATCCACTTGAGGCTTAATTTCTCCACTGCCTATGGTGTACCCCAGGTACTGAACTTCGTTATGGGCCAGCACACATTTCCTGGGATTCACCACCAGACCAGCTTGTTTAAGCCTGCTAAAGATATTTGCAAGATGACATACATGTTCAGGCCAAGAATTACTATAAATAGCAATGTCATCTATATACTCCCGAGAATATGTCTCCGCCCCACTTAAAACAATGTCCATAAGCCTCTGAAAGTTGGCAGCAGCACCATGCAGACCAAAGGGCATTACATTAAAGTGGAACAAACCACCAGGTGCCTTAAAGGCAGTCAGTGGCTTTGCTTCCTTCACCATAGGTACCTGCCAGAATCCTTTAAATAAGTCTAATGTGGTTAGAAACTTTGCAGGCCCAAGATTTTCAATCAATCCATCCACCCTAGGCATGGGGTAAGGATCAAATGAGGAAATTGCATTCAGTTTCGTATAGCTCACACAAAACCAGATCTGCCCATCCTTTTTAGGCACCAGTACAATGGGACTACACCACTCACTTGTTGACTGTTCAACAATCCCAAGTTGGATCATGATCTGTAATTCCTCCCGAAGGGTTTCTTGCAACCACGCTGGAACCCTGCAACATGTCTGTCAGATAGGACCTGGTGAGGTAAGAAAAATATTATGTTCAATCAAGGTAGTCCTACCAGGTATCTCACCAAACAACCTCTCTGGTACAATATGCTTTATTTCAGCTTGTTGTTCTAGAGGGAGATGATCTAGCTCTGGAAGGCAGACTTGCGAGGTGATTGCTGGCAAAAACTGTTCGGGTAGCTCCTCTTCATCATGCACCCTGCGGATGAAAAGCTGATCCCAGAATTAGACTTATCGTTACATTCTTTTAACAGGTGTATATGAAAATCTGTCTTTGATTACGAGGTCGGTCAGGCATGAACACCTCATAGTTTTCATAGTTAGACCCTTTTGTGCTACTATTTCATAAGGTCCCTGTCACTTAGCTAGCAGACTGTTGTTGGACATAGGTAATAACAATAAAACTTTTTGTCCAGGTTGGAAGGTTCGGTTACGAGAGACTTGGTCATACCATCATTTTTGCTTTTGTTGGGCTTCAGCCATGTTGTGTTTCACAAATTGAGACATCTGTGTAAGCTTGTCTCTCATTTTAATTACATAACTTAGAATGTTCGTCTGCTCCCTAGAGTTACCATTTTCTAATGCCTCCTTTAATACAGCCAATGGCCCTCGCACATAAACCAGCTCAAATGGAGAGAATCCTGTGGATGATTGGGGAACTTCTCTATAAGCAAACAGCAGGTAAGGGAGCCATTGGTACCAGTCAGCTCCCGTTTTGGACACGAACTTTCTCAACATTTGCTTCAGTGTAGCATTAAAGCGTTCCACTAGGCCATCTGTTTGTGGGTGGTAAGGTGTGGCTCTCAATCCCTCTATACCTAACAGCCTGTAAACCTTACTTAATCATTCCTGCTGTTAGGTTAGCCCCCTGATCTGTTATCATTTCCTTGGGAATGCCTACTTGAGAAAACAGTTGCAATAGTGCATTCACTACCTGTGTGGATTTAACCTTCTTGAATGGAAAAGTTTCGGGATATCTAGTAGCATAGTCACAAACAACCAGAATATACTTGTGTCCAATCCTACTCCGAGGCAGAGGACCCACAATGTCCATGGCTATTCTGCATACTCTTGTTCTGAATATCCTGCCTTGACAGCGAACAGTTGTTTGTTGCTTATCTTCTTGTCTCTTTCCTAACCCTAGCAAAACTGCCCCCTCTGTCAGTCAGCTTGCCTAATATGTTATGTGATAAACACATGTCTTTCTGTCATCTGTCATACCTAAATGCGTCTGGTTTCTGTTCATATCAATAAAATCAGATAAAATGAAATAAATTTAACAAATCATAGTGACATATTTTAAATGTTGGCTACAGTGGTGAAGTGTGATTTTAAATAAATAATTGGGTCCCAGTGTGCGCAGGTTCCGAACAGGTGTATCCATATGCATGCCAGAGCTGCTCTGGGGTTGATTTGGGTGCTTGGTTGATCATTCATGTTCACGTGCAGATGTGAGCAGATCAGTCATTTGCTTCATTCACACCTGAGAGTAGGCGGAGGACCCCATCTGCACCCAATTAGGCAAGATATATAGTAGAGAAGGGGGTGAAGAAATAGAATGAGATCAGTTGAGAAGAACGTGAGTGAGCAGTATTGGGTGTCTGAGAAGAGCCAGCTAGCGAGTGAGTGAGAGAAAGAGAAGCAGAGTGGTCGTTAGCTCCACGGAAGAGAGAAGGATCAGTGCTCTACTGGCAGATTGTTCCTGCTGATTTTTCATGGGAGTGGGTTCGATAATGGTGGAGTCCTCCTGAGGGATCTGAGGGATGCCAGATGTGTGAAAAGGAAGATTGGAGGATAACAGTCTCTGAGCAGTCTGGCAGATGTCGACAGGGGCAGCCAAGACGGGTGTTGGTGAGCAGGACCATGGCTTCTGGAGTCTCTGCCAGCTGAGCAAGCTATGGGTGAGCCAGGGAGACAGAGATGGAGCTGTGCTAGGCATCTTGAGAAGAACAGAGAAAGATTAAGGACCTTTGACTATTGTTTTATTTTATCTCTGGATGTTTTAAAATTTTAACTCTCATACTACTCACTGTTTTTAAGGATTTTTTATGAAATTATGAATTATTAAGGATTATTTATTATTTATGAAAGATTGTTTTGCACTGCACTGTGAGACACTATTTGTTCATGGATTTTTAAAAAAGAACTTGGTACTTTTGCACCAGCCCCTTGATGAATGTGTGTGTCCTCATTTGCCTGGCTCATCTCAGTTCATGCCTGTTGATGGTTCCAGGTTCAAGAGGCTCCTCGAAGCAACCAGGTAGTGTGGAGCCGACCCAGACCTTTGCATCCCCATGATCCTGAATTATATTAAAACAGGTTTGAGAATGTTATGTTATATGATAAAAGGACAACCAGTCATAGAACACTGTCAAAATGATAAACACTTTCATGTATTTGCTTTGATGCAAGTATATGAATACTTTGTGAAATATGTATGCTATATGAAGCAAGAGAGAGGCCTAGAATGAAACTGAATTAAAATCAATTTGATGTATATTCTACCAAAGGATTGCTGTAGTGTTTGTTTTTCTGGATAAAATGTCTCAAAGCTCAGTTTAAATTGCAGGCAAAAAGGAATTGCAGAATCTCACTTACACCTATATTCTTTTAGAAGCAATACAAATTATATTGATGTGGATGAATTGTCAGAGAAAGAGTAGCATTTTGAAAGTTACATTTGTCATTGTCACTTGCTTTAAGCAAATAGAACAGCTGATTGAAAGACAGAAATATTAATAAGGGGCTTAGGAGATGGGGTGTCATTAAGAGGAATCTGTGCACATTTGAAATGTGCTGTTTAGGAATGGTTATGTAGCTAAGAATGTTGTCACTGTCTTAGATTGATTGTTTTTAGTAAAATCACCAGTTTATCTCCCACAGTATCTCCTCATGAAAAATGATCGCCCTGACAGCCGTATAATTTACTGTATTTGGCTTTCACCCCACCAATAAATATTGAGAACCACTGTTTATGTTGACATGTTTCGTATAGCACCCATCAGTGTCATTTTGCAGCAGGGCAATTCTTTACACTGAATTGATCAGAGTGACATGTTTTGAAACCATGCTTTATGTGCACACAGCCTTTTCCTTCATTTGTGCAAATGAACTGGCACTTTTACTAGATCTATTGTAAATACTTCTTTTTGTGAAGCAAAGCGGTATGCGTCTCCTCAATGACCATATGTTGTCTGTCAGGATTGGTTTTTTTTTTTTTTTTTTAAGTAATATTGTCATCGGCTCCCAAACAAATGTACATATGGATGAAAACTATTTATTCTGTTTTTTCATTTTATTTCCTTTACAGATTTGTAGTGAGTGTCAGCTATCACAAATCTGGGGCACCATCAAATTATTCTGATTGTCAGCTAACAAGATTTATTTATTTATTTATTTATTTATTTATTTATTTATTTTGCCATGGTCGTTACAATAGTGTGTAATTTAGTTATTTGTACTGCTGTATGCACTTCATCCAGTAATGTTATTCCACTGGCTGAATGTGCTGGCATTGAATTATATAGTTTCTTTTATTATAAGTGGATTAGACTTTCTGTAACTTGAAGATGTTAAATCTTATTATAGCAAAACACATTAAGGCTGGAAATAATCCCAATGTGCACACATGTATTAGATTTTTTTATTTTCTTTTTTTAGTATTATGCATCTTGCACTGTGTATAGCATGCCTGCTGTTTCCTAAAATGTTGTAATTGCTGAAATGTACCACCTGATGTTCAGTTAATAAATATATTTTAATAAATCTTTGGCATTGCATCGAAGCAAATGAACACTCTCATTATTATTTATCTGTTTTACCCCTTAGAGCAAAGCTCCCTAATCTAAACAAGCTTTAAATGTTATCCAAGACATTGCCATTTCTTTGTGGCAGGTTATAGTCTAACACAGAGAACAAGACTTCTAACTTGAACACAGGCAGATATTATCACAAAAGCAATTCTGTTTCCAGCTTATGTACTTAAAAATCCGACACGGTAAGTGGCTACATAACTTCTGCCATCTTAATGCAAAGATATCGTAAATCCTTACTCAGTGAATATTAAGAAACAAACAGTTACAATATTACACCCTGGCTCAGATGCAAAAATCAAGCAAAGGCTGATTCACAGATTAATGATCAGCTTTTCAAAATACTGAGTTGTGAGTTCCTGAGAGGGCAGGGGTTCAATATTATTTGAGCTTTTATATGTTTGCTAGAATTTTATGAAGTCGGTTGAAAAGAGTGCATCATTTGTGCCTCCAGATGGAAATACCACTTTCAGCTACTCAAAGTAGAAAACATGACTCTGCCTTGAGTTTTATATCTGAAAGTGATCAGCTTCAGACTTTGGTGGCTATTTTCACACATACTGTAAAAGAATGAAGGCTAATGGGAGCCTATATTTAGAGGAAAATAGTGAATCACTGCCATAGAGGACCAATAGCCCAACTGCACTTCCATTTCAATCCATCTATTTTCTCAAATCTCTTATTATACTACGAGATCGTATAGGCAGGAAGCACAAAATGGTATCACATCTTCCTAACTTCAAAGTGTCTTGTGATGGTATTCACTATAAAAACGTCAATATATAAAATATAGGATGAGTGTTGAATATTATGAAAGCATTCTGATAGTTATACTTTTGCAGTTGCACCAATTGCTTTTTAGTGGACTTACATTCATTTTACTTGTTAGATGTGAATTGGATAGAACACCTTAAAATATTTTAGTCACCTTGGACATGTAGGAAGCAATTTCTATTACATAAACATGGCAGCCTGTATGTGTAATGTCACCTGCATATTTACAAGAAGCATGTCCTCTTCTAAAATTTATTGAGAATCCAAGTTGTCATTTTTCTGAAAATTCTGACTTTACACTAACATCCTCCAGACATTCAGTCTCCTGTCATTTTTAGAGCTGAACAGCAGTATTGTATGTGATTGTAAGTGATATATGCTTTGAGACATTTTTGCTACAACTTTTATTTTTTTTCTGACTTTTCCACAGGGCACTTTACAAAAATTTGTTGATGACCTCTTCGAGACAATTTTCAGCACAGCGCACAGAGGCAGCGCCCTGCCACTTGCAATCAAGTACATGTTTGACTTTTTAGATGAGCAAGCAGACAAGCATTCCATCCATGACCCACATGTTCGACACACTTGGAAAAGCAATTGGTAAGTGACATGTTGCTAGAGATTTCTAAACATGCATTTGTTTCATCAGTTCAATGTTTAAATGTGTTATTGTATAGATTTTAACACTATTTACTCCTGCAGTGCAATTCTGTAAAGTGTTACATAATGGGAAAATATGACAACCCAACTCCTGAAATTATTATTACACAAATGATGATGTATAGTAGTTCTCATGCAGTACGGTATATTTTCAAAATACAGCACTGCATTTTCAATACACTGCATGAGAACAATGTCCTACAGTATGCTGTTTAAGGTTTGCCTTTTCTCAGTGTTTGTGTGGGGTTTTCTCCAGATAATCTGTTTACTCTCTTATCCCTAAAGATGTGTATGTCAGGTTAGTTGTCAACTTCATGATTGTGGGTGTGTGAATGAGTAGCTGTGGCAATGCCTGCTGCCTTATATTGAATGTTTCCAAAGGTAATTTGTATAGTCCCACAACTCTGCATTGGACAGGGCTCTTGTATAGATATCATTCTGTAAATGTGCAACAGGCATTATTGTTACTTCACTCCGTCAGCCTGCTGCTATAACTTAATTTGCGTGACTTTACGATTTGTGCATGCTCTCAGTATGTTTGAGCATTATCCTTTCTTCAGTCTAAAGGAACACCATGCTGTTAGGTTGGCTGGAATCTTTAAATTATTTTGATGTGTATATTATGTAGGACCTGCTGCAGACTGCTCTTCTGGCCGTCATTGTTTTCTGCCTGGCACCTGCGGTTCCTTGATTTGATGTTTTCTTCCAGCTAAAGCAAGCAGGCTAGAAAGTAACTGGAAGGAAACATTTATAAAATAATCTTTCCCATTTTGTAAAGAATTATGATAGGGCCCTATGCTAGGTGCAATATAAAATTAAGATTGATCGAGCGATACAAATTTCTTTTCAAACGATTCCTTCAGCTGCTTTCTATTTACAGGTCTGTTCTACCCTTCAGGCTATGAGCAATGAATGTGACAATTGCACATGCCTATATTTCTTGCTTCAGAACCATTAAATTGGGAATATAATTTGATCAAAACAATTGAAAAAAAAAATTTCTGCTCTTTGCATTTTACATAAGATTGGTGGGTGTAATATATCAAATGTAATAAAATAATCAAAAAAAGTGGCTTGGAGAAAATGATGGATGACTTGTATATTCTTGTCAAGTTGAAGATTCCCTGCGATTTTTAGTGTAATATTTATTACAATGAATGATGTACTGAAATTCAACAGATACCTATGTAAATTGGATTTTTTTTTAACTAAACAAAATGTTTAGAAAAGTATAGATGCAGTTGACAACCTGGGAAAAACCCTGTGGGTATAGTGTAAACCATGACACGATGTGACTGAAAACTGAAATCTATATTAATTATAATAAGACCCCAACCCTTCTGTTGTTTTTTTTCCCCATTTGAAATAAACTATATAAATTCTCTCACATTACCTCCATTCAGATACTGTAAAAATAAATCCATCTATACATCCATCAGTTTTCAAACCTGCTAATCCTTGGTTGCAGGGGGACAGAGTATATATACAATTATAGATTTTTTAAATTCATAACAAATAATGCAATATAATACAGAGGATAAACTGCAGCTTATGATTTTAAAGTCATATATACACACAACAAAGAACAACAAAGAAAAAATAACTTGCTTTAAAAACACAAGAGAATGTGATAAAATAAAGATAATCTAGAATTTTCTAAAAATATTGAAGGTAATTTTACAAAAGTCTCCTATTGACAAAGCACACAAAATCTGTCAGTTTCCACCAGTGCTAAACATAACTCTCAGCGTAGGGACTGTGCTGCACGTACATTTCAAAATGAAGTTATTTACGGCTCCTGCACAGTAAGTAACTTACTTGAGTTGACCTGTGGTTTTATTTTGGCTCTCTAAAGGACAAAAAAAAGAACGCTTTTGGAAGAATTTTGCATTTAAAGGAAGAATAAACATTATCACTTTCACACCCTCTTAATCCAAATCAGAGTTGCAGAGAGCTACAGTCTATCTTCACTGGAATAAGTATGAGGCAGGAACCAGACCAAATGGTAAATGGAGAGCCAGTCCAACACAATCAATAAAAGAGAGTGTATATAGTAGATAAAACATCCAGTGTTTTTAAGTCCTCCAGCCCTTTCTTTGTTGGCAGGAATGCCTCAGTGCCAATAATTAAATTTACTAGTTCAAATGACAGCTTTCTCCAGCTTTTCAGCTCTGTAACAGTTGCTTTACCATATGGCCAAATGAAGGATAAGCTTCTGCTTGAGGTTGCTGATGCATCATGCAGAAAATGTGGCTTGGAAGTAAAACCAGGACTTTGAAATCATTCTCAACACCAGTTACTCTAAGTTGATGAATTTTGCTTCGTTTTGCCCCATGATCTTACAGACAGTTGTACCAGGGCCAAAAAAATAGATTGCCAATCTGTATTAAAATTGTTAAGTTTTAGTAGGTAGGGCAATCAGGAGGAAAAACAAAATGTTAAGAATAGACTTTTAAATTAAATTTAGGTTGATTAAACTCTTAAGGATTCACTTCTGCATTTTTATTTTTTCTAAAAACCCAATTCATTATGGTAAAGAGATGCAATCAACTTTAGATTAGCAGCTCACTCGCTGTTAACAACATGCTAATGTTTCATTAGCTAAAGCTTCTTTCAGAGGGATTTTCTAGCAAAGTAACACTATGTCATTCATTCTGACCAAGGACACCCAAATGCTGTCTATTACATGATTTATTCTTTTTTGTTTTCAAAGAAAAAATACACTTCCATTTATTAGCTTTACTATATGACTAAATTAAATTCAGCATCATCATACAGCCTATCGTGCAACATTTCTTTGTTGAAACTAACAAAAACCATTAGAATGTGAGAAACATTTGAAGCAAATATAAAAAAAAAATCTGTACATATTTAACGGCAGGTATGGAGGATGGCATCCCTACGACAGTGTGTAAGACGTTTAAAAAATGTTCTTTTTATTGTCTGTTTTCAAATTATATTGCAGTACGCTAGAACTGTCCTTGTAAGGCACCTTCCTAACAATACGCTTAAAGAAACATCCATTCAGAATTAAAAATAGGACAATTTGAATTGTTGAATTTGAACATAGAGAACTGGAAAAAAAAGTTTTTAAAAATGTGATAATTGGTCACTGACATACATTTCATGTTTGAACTGTACACCTAGACATTATTTTATGTGCCTTAAATGACCACTTTATATTCACTTATTTGGCTAACACCTTTATCCAAGATATTAAGATACAATTGGCTACATTTCTTTTTGTTTTTCCAATTGGAGCACAGGCAGGTCAAGTGACTTGCTCATGGTCACAGAGTGTCAATAGCAGGACTTGAACCCACAGCCTCAGGAGCTGAAGTCTAGAGCCTTAACCACTACACCACACTGCCTGCCTAGCACTTTGTATAGTTCCAGTTGCACTTGTATAGTTGCACTTTTATAGCAGACCTCTGGTGAAGAAATGGTTCAAATGTGTTTTCAATCAAAAAATATATATAGCAGAACCATATATACTAAAACATTTATAGTATAAACATGAGCATCCAGTATTGCAAGGAGGAAAATGC
The DNA here is from genome assembly GCF_900747795.2 of Erpetoichthys calabaricus. Lineage (NCBI taxonomy): Eukaryota > Metazoa > Chordata > Cladistia > Polypteriformes > Polypteridae > Erpetoichthys > Erpetoichthys calabaricus. The sequence continues at coordinate 256,812,913 of NC_041394.2, read as the reverse complement.
ACAAGGAAGGTAAAAAAGAACCATTGCTGATGGTTTCCATTGCAGGGCACCCTCACCACACACATCCAAATAAGGGCAGTGAAATGTTTCATTATCTCATATATACTGTATATTATAAAGGGTTGTTTGGCTGGTAAAAGTTTTCCAGGGCTTCCATAGGCACCTGACTGTCACAAAATAAGGGAAAGGGGCAACAGATTTATTTTCTAGGGTTAAAAGACCTACAATAGGTAATTGAGAGTCTACTGTAGATGCTACTGTGAGCAAACAGAAGCCAAAAACAGATGGTAACTCCTGTAACTTCCTATCTTCAACACAAAAAGGACAGAGAAACATCACCCAGCCGTGACAGGTGACAGACTAGCATGGTCTTGAAGGTGCCCCTAGGTAGGGTGCTAAGAAGCCTCTTGTTTCCAGACCTAAAATCAGTCAATAATCAGGAATTCGATGTGAAGGCAAGATGGCCAAATATTGTGATAGGGAACTGAAAGTAGAAAACAGCCTGTGTTGTGATGTTTTGGAGGGGATTGGATGGAGATGCCATGCCATTGTATATTTAGCACAAAGCTGGTTGAATCAAACCCACTGGAACACTAGATTTTCTGTTTCCTTCTTCATCTTTGGTAATTTAATTCTCCCTGTCGTCATCTTTTCCCTTAGTTTCTGGGTTATACAGTTACAGTGCTTCATATTTTGTTCCTCAATTGTGCTTTGTTCTGGAAGAGAGTGGCACACATACATTTTTTTCCTCTGGTATAAATCAATTTAAATTTATGTTTTTATATTTGTAGTGTAAATAAACCTAGATGTAATTAAACTGTCATTTTATAGCAAGGCAATGTATTGACATAGAAAGTAGTGTATCTAATATATTCAGAATTTAACTAATAACATTTCAGTCAATATTATTGATTCCTGATAGTGTACAGGAGTTATTTCCTACCACGTCTGCAGTTCTGCGATTACAGTTCATATAATATAAATTTAACACGAGTCCTCGACAATATTAAGGTTCCCAGTTCATGTTTACATTTTTTTCATTAAACAGAGGTCTGGAAAATCAGACATCACAAAGAAATGTATTGTACTAAAGCTTGTTTTATTTAATATTTGAATGTTAAATTTCTGGTCCTAATCTGACATTCACTAATCAAGCATTAAATAGAAAATAAGAACAATTTAATATGAATAAATATATTAGAATATATCATTTTAGTGTAGTAGGCTTCTTTCGTGACACTCAACTCTTTAAAACATAAAAACAATTTATAAAAGAGACCATTCAATCCATTAAGCTCATTTAGTTATTAAATAGTTAAAAGTGTCCCAGTAACATATTCATTTCCTTTTTAAATGCTGCCTGGGTAGCAGATTCAGCAATGACTCTGGTTGTTAATTATAGATTCCTGTGACCCTTTGTGAGAAGTACTTCAATCTTTTTTTCTTAAATGTACTCCTCTTTAAATTCTACTGGTGTTCTTCAGTAAGTGATTGTCTAGTTAATTGAAGAAATTCAGCAGAATAAAATGTATTGATTACTTGGAGCATTCCGAATTAGGTCATCCTGTACTGTAAGTTTCTCTACTAAACATTAACAAGTAAGAAAATGTATGCATTGCATAACACTCAGAAGCATTTGGAGACTTGGTTAGATGGTTTGAAAGTTGGAGCATTTTCAGACTTTTCAGCCACTTCATTAAGAGTTTGTTATCACAATTTTGATTATTACATGTTTTTGTAATAGTGAGTCATATTCAAACATGTAAAAAGTTGTAATACAATGCAGTTACATGTATTATTTATGTACATAAAATTTTCAACACCATTTTACAATATGATTTGGATGAAGTTGCTTTAATAGGCAGCAGATTCCAACTAAAGTGCTGAAAAGATCCATGTGCTGGTGTTAGTTGTTGAATGCTGGGGGTCTGCATTTATTTTTTTACTTTTAAGGACATGAACATCATGTCACTTGCACATTTCAATTTCAAAGAACAGAAGTGAGCTGTTGTCACTGAGGTTTGCAAAAGACCCCGCTCAGCTGCAGAGACAACTATGGGATAGGGTGGAGACAGAGACCTAACTATTAGCATACAACAAGACCTACCTCTGCATTCTGGTGGAGTAAGAGATATTTATGTTGTGCAGTAATGAATAAAAAAGTAATATCATTACTACTGTACAGAATTTTTAAATATTATTAGCAAATTAAATAAATACTGTACATATCTAAGGTCATATCTTTCTTCTATGGTAACGCTCAGTCATCCAACCCCACTTTCTTTGGATCCTGCCCATCCCAAGTCCTGCAACGATGTGTACTTCCTTCAGCATACACGATTGCAGTTATTTTAAACAAGCTTGGGCCACACAGAAGGTTACTTTTTAAAAATGGACAAGTTTGCAAATTCACCAATCCTTTTCCAAGGAATATTTTGTATATATATGTAACTGGATCCAGGACTTGCTTACAGAGTGATCCCAGACAATCTGTATTGGAAAACCCATCATCAGTACCATCATGCTGAGCATTGGTGCTTCCGAGTGCTGAATACTCAGCCCATTTCTGTTCAGTCTGCTGACTTTTGACTGTACAGTTGAGTACAGATCCAAGAAAAGAATCTAAGAAAATAGGAAATTTGACAAAGTCCATCAAACTCATTTGTTTAATTAGTAGCAAATCTACAGCAATATCTCATCCAGATTTTTCTTAATGTTTGTCAAGGTTTCTGCTTCAACTACATGTCCTGGTAATTTGTTTCAGATTCCGAGTTATAAAGAAGTGCTTCCTGGCTTGAGTCCTCAATGCACTTCCCCTTAATTACCACTACAGTCCTCAAGTATGTGATTTACCCTTAAGTTGAAAGAATGCTGCTGGAATTCTTCTGCTAACACCATTGTTGAGATTGTTGATGACACAACAGTGATGAGTAATGATATGGTGATTGGTAGACTGGTGCAAGTGCAACAATCTGTATCTTAATGTGAACAAGATGAAAGAGATGATTGTTAAATTCAGAAAGTCCCATGCTTTCCACATCCCACTGCACATCAAGGGCTCGGTAGTGAAACTGGTCAAGAGCACCAAATTTCTTGTTCTGCACTTAGCAGCTGACCTTATTCGGTCAATCAACATTACCTGCATAGCCACAAAGGTGCAATGGCATATCCATTTTATTCGGTCACTGAGGAAGGCAAGCTTACCCTCCCCCAATTCTCACCACATTTTACAGAGGTCCCCTCTACACCCAAGATAATTCATTCCATCAGTATCCAAAACTCATGAGCATAAGAAAGGACTATGGTCTAGGCTGTCTTGTTGATCAAAAGAATAGTTCATCATCACAGTATGGTTCAGTATCCATGAAACTGTGGCAGCTGCACCAAATTTGTTGGTGCATTTTTTTTTTCTTACTTGTGGGGTACTTACCATCTCCACTTGCAGCTTCTGCTCATCCCTTACCTGATGATAACAAGTCTGGGAAAGGACCATGACTTCAGAGTGGAGTTCTTTGGTGAGCACCTGTTTGCCAACAAGATGAAGGTTGAGAGTTGGTTGCAAAGACAGTGGAACAACAACTGAGAATGGGGTGGCTTCAACATAAACCCAATTTGTTTCACACAATTTTGAAGTATCTGCCCATTTATGAACATTTTTCTGAATTATTTTGCTATGCCTTATTACTATTTTTATTTTATCCAATGTCATCTATAAATTTGAATTACATTATTAGTAATTAGTCTATATGAGAGATATATAATCTAATTGATATAAAGTGGCTCTCCTACCACAGATTGCCAGGGGACTTCAGTGATGTCCTTACCCTATTTGACAACTTAGTTGCATAAATTATCAGTGATGTCTATATCTTCTGGCTTAATGATTACTGTTTTCTCTAAAATGATGTCAAAGTGTTTTTGAAAGTGTAAATGAACATGTCATGTGCTTTGCTTTTCTCCCCTACTTTAAGCTAATAAATTTGTTAAAATAGATCTTGTGATTGGTTAAAAAAAATAAATATACATATTTCAGCAGTCCATTCAAAGCTCCTGCATTAAAATTGTGATTTGATATCAAAAAATAATTAAACAAAACATACCTAAAAAGACCTCTAATATTTGTGCCTCTTTATAAAGTTACTTCCCTGGCACAATAAGGAGATTTTTAGAGCCACTTCTGAGTAGGTCTAAGAACAATCCTAATGTGTCCTTTTCCCAATAAAATATATCATTTTAACTAGGTTTAATTTATAAGCCAAGTTATCTATTTGTCATCTGTATAGCCAAATCATGGTGCAGATAGATTCTGCAGAACTGGTAAGTCACAGCCTTTCTTTTTATCCTTCAGCAGTACTGCTGTTTCTGTGCCTCAAAAAATGAAACCAAACAGCTTTCAACTAAACCCAAAAGATAACCACACATTAACATGGAGATATGACAGAAAATTATTTTTAAAAATAATAACAACTTCTGGAAATAATTTAATGCTTACAGATTTTTTATACAAATACTAGTAAAGAGACCATGTGCCTGAAGTCCGTACTAGTATACATTTATTCCCATATAATTTGCTTCCTACTGCTTTCAGTATACTGCATGCTCTTCTCTCTACTAACATAACATAGATCACGTCAGAATCATTTTATCTTGGAGTCTCACAACAAACAGTTCATTAGAATGGTTCAGATGGATGGATGGATGGAAGGTACTAACATATTGTTCACATCCCATCCCGGCATGGTGGTGTTGAAACAAGATGATTAAGGTTCAGGCCCAGGGTGCATGTTCTTCATGTTGGTTTCCTCTGGGTGCTCAGGTTCCTTCCCAAAGTGAAGAGCGACTAGGCTGATTCCAGGGCTACAGGGGTTGAATTATGAGGAAAGATTAAAAGAGCTGAGCCTATACAGTTTAAGCAAAAGAAAATTAAGAGGTGACATGATGTGTCTAAAATTATGAAGGGAATTAGTACAATGGATCGAAACTTATTTTAAAATGAGTTCATCAAGAACACGGGGACACAGTTGGAAATTTGTTAAGGGTAAATTTCACACAAACATTAGGAAGTTTTTCTTTACACAAAGAACAACAGACACTTGGAATAAGCTACCAAGTAGTGTGGTAGAGAGTAAGACGTTGGGGACTTTCAAAACTCGACTTGATGTTTTTTTTGGAAGAAATAAATGGATAGGACTGGCGAGCTTTGTTGGGCTGAATGGTCTGTTCTCATCTAAAGTGTTCTAACGTTCAAAGGGTAGGTGCACTAGTGATGCACTAGACCCTGGCCTCTGATGTTTGTATTCAGTATGTGATGGGCTTGTCCTCCCTGCGCATGGATTGTTCCTGTCTTACACCTGATGCTTGCTGGGATAGGTTTCTGCTTCCCCGTGCTCCTGCCCCTGCCCTGGATAAGCAGATTAAGAAAATGGGTGGATGGATGGACAACACATCAAGCATAACAGTTTTACAGAACAGCACCTATCTTTTATAATTTGCTTTTCATCTCCATAGTCTTCTCTGCAAAATTTCAGATATATCTTTTTAACATTTTTTTATGAAATGTTTCATATTTCTCTAAATGTAAAATGATAAATCAAAATAATAAAGACCCCTGTAAACATCCTACAGAAAATGTCCTGTAAATCAAACTTTCATTCATAACACAAACTCTAGCTGAAGTTTCAGTGTGCTACTTATTTCAAGCAGAATCTTAGATTGTTGTAACTTTTAAAACCAATTTAATGCAGAATTCTGTTTCACATTATCATTTTTAACTATTTAAAATTTTACTTTGTTGTGCCATTTGTTGTTTGTTCTTCTTTCATTAAACTGTTGAAGTCTGTTTTCAATACTGCATTGGTTATAACTATTTTTGTCAAAATAAAATGAAATTACTTTTTTCTTTTTTACCAGCTTGCCATTAAGATTTTGGGTGAATGTGATCAAGAACCCACAGTTTGTCTTTGATATCCATAAAAGCAGCATTACAGATGCCTGTCTGTCAGTGGTGGCTCAGACCTTCATGGACTCATGTTCAACATCTGAACATCGACTAGGCAAAGATTCTCCATCAAATAAATTGCTGTATGCCAAGGACATCCCCAGTTATAAGAGCTGGGTGGAAAGGTTAGTGGTTACTTTTTTATGTTTTGTATAAAAATATTAACATTCACAGTTTTTAAATCCTTAAAATTTGTTCTACAGCTGCAGAAATTAATAAAAGTGCCTTGCTTGCCAAAACATTAAAATGGTGAGTAATCAAGCATGCCATTGCAATAAGAACAGTAGCAAAAGCCAAGGAACTTGATTAAATCTATGCCCATTTGAAAGAGCCAATAAGAATTGCATGTCGTTCTTTATCAAATCAGGACAGGGCACTCTAATAATAATTACAGTAAGCCAGGTGGATGAGATTTTCTGTGATGTCAATATAGTGAAATCACTTGGATTATGCCTTGCTGAAGATACCATCCAGTTTTCAAATAATTATTTCAAGCTTGCTTTGATACGCATACCACGCCTAAACCTTGAAAAATCTACACTGAAGTCAGTAATTTCCAACTAATTGCACTGATGCTCTTTCCCAGCTGCACTGGCTAGGTAAAACCACTAGACATGTGGATCATTCATTGTGACAATCTATAGTTGCTTTGTACCAGGCGAAAAAAGCCAGCTCCATTGTCCAAGAACACGACAGCATCCAAGAGAGGCTATGGGGGATACATGCTTTGAGTGGATCCTGCTCAAAGCAACAGAAAACAATGTGAGCCATAGTCCTACAGACCACTAGCTAGAATATTAAAGAAATAAATATACTTCATTGAACATAAGGCAAAATCACATTGAAAAATGACTAGAGATCAAAAATAATAGGCAGGAACAAACCAGAAAATCTAAAAGTATCCAGACATTGTTTTCTCCCTGTGGTGATTTCTTGCACTGACACCTCCAGTGTCTTCACCCTCATGCGTCGTGTAACATTAAGTATATCCGCGGCATAACTCTCCTCAAACTGTCCTGTACCAATATAACGTTTGCCGAGTTCTTCTCTGGGTTTAATATATTGTATTGAAACATTTCAATGGCCACCCTGCCCGGGATTGGTTCCTGCCTTGTGCCCTGTGTTGGCTGGGATTGGCTCCAGCAGACCCCCGTGACCCTGTGTTCGGATTCAGCGGGTTGGATAATGGATGGCATTTCAATGGCTAAACTATGATACTGGAGAATCAATAACATGTTCTACTGGATCAAATCATTTTTGTGAGATACAAACATGTGAGGTCTAAGGTTGGTTGATCTTCCATCATCTTCCACAGTGATGTGTTCTCTCTACTCTTCCCATCACCCTTTGTATTAAAAATATGCTATGCAATATAATCTGTGAGCCACACCATACACTATTCACATTTGCGACTGATGTATTGCTAATGCAGTAGTCTTACAATGAGTATTGTGAGAAAAACTTTACAGAAACTTAATGAGGAAATTTGTAACAAATTAATCAAGTACATGTTTATTGAGTTCATAAAGAAAATCATAATTAGCATGAATATTGTACATACAGTTCTTTTACTTTGTCAGTGATGATAAAATTTCCTGGAAATTCACTACTATAAAGAGGCGGCCTACTTGGCAATATGACCTGAACCTGAGTAGTAACTTTTCCAATCAAAAAGACAAGACCCTGGCAAACATATGAAGAAAAGAACCAACCAAATAAGGATGCCCTTAATGAAAGCCTGTTTCCTGGGTACCACCTCTTGTTATCCTGCATAGAAAGACCAAAAACTTCATAGTGCTGAGCCTAAAGTAAACTAGGGGGCAAAAAAAATAAAAAATATTTGACATGCAACTGACATGCAAATGGCACTGTTACAGATGAAAAAGGTGTTTGCAAATTTAAAGAAATAAGGTGTCTGGCAATATCAAAAGACTTTAACAATCTTTCCATGCCTCATGTGTAGTTTTATACTGGCATAAAATGACTATCAAGACCCTTGTGACACCACAAGCTTGTTGTCCAATGACATAACAATGTGACAGCTATCTTGGATACCTGGAACAATATAGCACTGACAGCCCAAAGACAAGACTGAGAACTAAATAAAATAAATAACAAAGGTTACAAAAAATACCACCAAAAAGCACATTCAACCAACTGTAGAATGTGACATATCCCAAATACGTACATGTTAGTTTATTTGGAGAATTTAAATTGGCTGTTTAATGATACATTATATGCAAATGATCCTCCCAGGTTGTCTTGCTGCCATACATCAACCATTGCCATCATAAGTTTTAATGCAAAAAGGCAGATTGTAAAAAAGAGAATAATGGGTGAGTGGCACAATAAGAATGCAGAGCGGATTCTTATTAGAACATTCTCGCCAAGGGTAAATTGAATAGACAGCTCAGAAAGTAACAATACATTAATCGTTTGAAATCTTGTAATGAAAAAACTTGAAAATTAAATGTTTTTAAGAGCCATAGAGAACAGATCCATAAAGTCAACTGCAGCAATAGAAAATAGCTTTGATATAAATATAGCATCTGATACTTACAGGTCACACTTCAGTTATATCTTGACTTTTCAATTTATAGCAGTCTAGAATTTTTGAAAATAAAGACTCAGTTGGAGAGATGACTACAGAATAAGCATTTCCAAATCCTTCCTTGGTGTGTTGCAATTCAAAGCATTATAAACCAGCATAGATTTTAAAAATCAATATGGTTAATAGAGAAGCAACATAAAAAGCATAGAACAAAAATATTAGAAGAAATATCTTTTTGTACAATATAAGGGATGACATCCATGACACCACTTAAAATATATAAGTCTAAGCAGCCGTTAAAAATAAAAGGCTTTTATTTTGAGATGTGACATATTGAACACATATTCAACTGAGGATACTGCAGAAAATCAAAAAAGAGCAATATAGAGAAAGAAAAAAAAACTATAGTCACACTGGGCCTACCTATACAAATACCAAGTATTTTTTTTCCAATGGAAGCATTTGTTTGTGCTTTTACTTTACAACAGCACTGTTTTAAACACTTTTTCTCATTCTGTCTGGCAAACTTTTCTCCAATGAGTTAGATCTCTCATCATACTCTGTGCTCTACTGACCACTTACTACTGGAAATTTGAGACATTATCTGACCAATCAAATGCTGTAAATGTAACCAGCCCAAGAGTACTGAGCCTTCCATACAGTGCTGCCTTCCATAAAGGACACTTTTTAAATTGGAGTTTATAGTCTTATCAGGGCCGGATTTATATGAAAAGAGGACCTAGGCTATTCCACTGATGAGGCCCTTTCACCTTCCATTTTTAAGTTTGTAAATTACATGAGAGATAATAAAATTTTGCTAACAATTTGAATGTAGGCCCCTCTTGATCTTGAGGCCCTAGGCTGAAGCCTAGTTAGCCTATAGGAAAATCCGGCCCTGAGTCTTATACTGCAGTATCTTCCCTATGTGTTCTTTGTGTTAATTAGAACAGAGAAATTACAACTTGATGTAATATTAATATATATGCATTTGTATTAAGTTCAAATTGAAGTTTATTGACATAAGGATATCATAATTATAATATTACTTAATTACATCATTTAAAAAAGGACAATTAATATATTGTTAATCTAATGCTCTGCGGTGGGTTGGCACCCTGCCCGGGATTGGTTCCTGCCTTGTGCCCTGTGTTGGCTGGGATTGGCTCCAGCAGACCCCCGTGACCCTGTGTTCGGATTCAGCGGGTTGGAAAATGGATGGATGGATGGATAATCTAATCTATTTATAAGGCATTTAACTTAACCTAACATTCTGTCACCTCTTACAGTTTACCTTTCTGTCCAGGTAATTTGTGTGTGTGTGTGTGTGTGTTATATCACAAATTAAGTTATTTGTTCAGGGTTTTCTTCTAGGAATATATTTAGTATTTAGCTTAAGGTTTAAACCAGAGTAGTTGCAGCATTCCAGGGATGTAAAATGTTTTGTAGTTGATATGTTAATAAGTTGTAAATTCCAGCTGTAAGTTTTAGATGCACCGAAGCAGGCAATAATTTTGAATTGGACTCCACTACACTTTCATTAGCAGCATTATTCAAAGCAATCAGACTATAAAGTCTAATGACGTTTCAACCATTGGTAATGAATGATGATGTAATTAAGTTACAGGAACAAACTCAGATGTTTCATATAATAATAAAATGTATGATGCTAAAACACTTAACCCAAGTAATATATTCTCTAAAATAAGCAAGATAATCCTTAATGAGCAATAAGAATTCAGCTAAAAGGTCAAGAGAGGACTAATTCTGTAATTTAAATAATAACAAAAAAACAAGAGGATCTCACAGTAGTCACTTAGTGGTAGTGTCATACTTAGCTGTATCACACATCTTTCTACATAATGTTAAACACACTTTTACAACAACAATTTTGATTATTTTCTGGGAACTAAAGAATGATAAAGAGTGTCTAAGTGTACAGCTATCTAACTGTTTTAAGTGTTCGTAAAATGAGCTGACATTGAGAGTCACTAGCCATTGCTATGCAGTAGCTAATGAACAGCCAGCAAGAGACTTCTTGGCGACTTTTATCACATCCCCCAGTGCTAACTGTCATGGTGCTCTGACTGAAGAGATCTCATTATTGATGTGTTCTGAGAATTTTGTTAATTTTTTTTAATGTAAATTAAGTTTAAAAGATTAATTGATTGCTCTCATCAAACTAAACTTGTGACTTCACTTAATGTTATATTGCATGATGTTATTTGAGATTTATAGAACACATTTAATTGCATATCTTTCCGACTTGCAGGACTTGATTGCTTTTCAAATAAAATAGTAAAAAAAAAAACAGGATGACTGATAAAAAGGTCATTAAAGATAATTGAAAGACGGATGTTGTATAATGATGAGTATGCACAATGCTGAGTTATCAGTCTTACATGATTTTCATTTTAATTGAAAACTAGATAGACCTAAATAGAAAATGCTGGCTGTACAGGTTTACTAAGCAACACTCTAAAACCTCTACAATCTGCACAATTAGAATCAGTGAGTTTAACTTTGCAGCAATGCATAAAAGGTTCACAACAATCCAAGATTTCTAACAGCCTTCAAGCAGGTTTTAGATTTAAACATCAGAGTCTTCAGGTATTTAGAGAATATAAACTAGCACTCTGAATGATTCAATTATGTTTGGAGGTTAAATATAAAAACCTGTCAGAAGAAATTGTCTTTGAAGTATCCAGATTAAGCATTGTGTTTGTTCGATGTATGATGGCATTTTGTTGCCATTGTAGTGAGATACTGTGCGGCCTTTAAAGTTTAGTCTTTCAAAATTGATGAATGCACCCCTTACCAAAATCTGGTTTAGGGCATTATGAATTAACTATAACATTTTTTCTGCAAATTAGACACAAAGGGAGAAACTAACACTGAGAAATCTTACATTATCAAAGAAAAAGAATGCAAAGAAACTTCCTCAGTGTTTGGGTCTCAAAAAGGCTTGTACACCCTGTCTCTCTTATGAGGAGTCTTGTCCACTTACCCACCTTCATGGTACTTTCTGCTACCAACATTCTCACTGTCCCTCCCTGTGGACTTTTCTTCTTATCAGTGAGGCAACCATCTGCCACCCTTGTGACCAGTCTTCCATAAGGCACCCGTTCTCAGAGAGATTTCTGGGCATGCTCCAGAAATAAAGGCTAGAATGTCTGCTAGCCACTCTGGGTGCCTGTGCACCTTTGAGTAATCAGCAGTTGAGTAAAGTGTGGGGTCTCCAACAGTGCTTCCTAATAAATGGGTAGGAGAATACTGGCCTCCTGACAATCCTCCACAACATCATTCATAAACAGGGAACCTGACATGGACTTCCTCAGCTAAGAGCAGTGTGTAGCCACGTGATTGCCTTGTGTCAATCCTCCATTTCCTTTATCCCTGCACCAGCTAAGAAGATCAGCATCTGATGGATCAAACTGCCATGGAGAGCCCTGGAGGAATCTTCTAAAACTTCTGCCTGGCCACCTTCTCTCTGTCATATACAGTATATGCCCTATCTTTTTTCAGTGTGTTTTTCTCTCTCTCTCTCTCTCTCTCTCTCTCTCTCTCTCTCTCTCTCTCATAGTGCTCTTGGGTTGAAGTTAATTCTACTCCATGCCATCCTGGCAATGTCTTGCTCCCTTTCAGTCTTTTGTTTCAGTTTTGCACTCTTTTACATTATGTGTACACACAAGTGCTTTTCAATGAGGGGGAATTAGAATCCAACAACAAATGTAAAAATGACATGGAAAAGATGTTTTTTTAAATAAACTTATCATTTGTATTATTAATCAAAGAGTACATAACAATGCTCATCATTACTTTTATTTAGTGGAATAAGCATTAATTGTTTATCTGCAGCATCAACATACTTTAAGTCATCTACGATTTGGGCTTGAGTGAGATGCCCAAATGCGCAAAACACATTTATAAAAACAATATTTTCAGTACATTTCCTTATGCCATAATCCTTATTCCATTTGAGGCATTAATGACCATTTTTACGTGAAAACAGAATAATTGAAGATGTGTTTGCCGTTGACTGAAGCAGGAGGTGAATACTTGTCACTGGCCTAGTAGCATTACCTGGTAGCCTGGTAATTAAAAGGATGACAAACTTATGGTATGGTGTTATTAATTACAAAAAGTTGTTATTGCTAAAATGTAAAAAACATCATACTGAGAAGAGCCAGTTTAGCTGAATGGATCAACTAACTTTGTGATAATTTGTAAAGTAGTGAGTGATATTCATTGTAAGCTAGAGTTGTCCAAAATGAATCATGGAGGGAGCCATGAATATAACTTTTCACTGTGGCCAGTCCATTAAACAGAAGTTGAGTAATATTTTCTCCCCATGTTTTATAGTTGTGTTAGCAAAAAGTACAAGCAGAAAGGAGCAATAAAAACAATGTATGGTTTTTACTCTGTCCAAACACACTTACAGATTTACAGTTCAACCGACAATGTTTCCTTTTTCTTTATTAATGTTAGGTAGATCAACTGTTTTTAACTGTAAATTTTCCATTTTCCAATTTTCTGATTACATTTTGTCTTCCTCTTTTTCAAATATTAGAGTTTCTTCTTTTTTGAGAATCTAGTTTTATATTTAAAGATGAGCCTTTCACCTCACTTTTCATACAGCAAAGCCCTGATAGGAAACCATGGAGTAAATGCTTATATACAAAATGGTACTCATGAAATAAAACACTATTAAGTATGCATGTGTACTGCAAATGGTGGTGTCTGTGGTGGCCCCAATCATTTGAAGAATCCATTAAGATAAAACCAAAGACAAAAATAAATGTCCAAAATAATCTCGAGTGCCCCAAAATCCTACCAAAGAACACAATGTCCATCTAAATTTTCAATCCGTGTCCTTAGAATGCTATTGTGAATATTCTCAAGAGCTGCCCTTAACCCTTAAAGCATAATGAGTGTATCATTCATGCTTTGGAAGATATTATTTGAAGCTGCTTTTGTGCCCTGAATATGGCATAAAAGTTCTACTTTCTTGATTTTCATTTCATTATGAGCAAGCTGTATTGATTTAGAAATAAATATTACAAACCTAATGATAACCTTAAAATTACAATAGATAGATAGATAGATAGATACTTATAATATTTATATCTGATTACTCATTTAAAAACGTCCCATATTACGATTTTTTATGTCATCTTAAAACAAGGAATTTGTCATAATGCATCCCTAATACATAAACATCTGCAAGTAATATAAGTCAAGCTCATATTTAGCGTAAAATGTACATATTGTCTTTTTTTAGATATTAAGTATTGGCATAGTCATAATATCACTCTGCTCTGTATAATGTGACTATATACAATACAATACAATACAACTTATTTTTGTATAGCCCAAAATCACACAAGAAGTGCGACAATGGGCTTTAACAGGCCCTGCCTCTTGACAGCCCCCCAGCCTTGACTCTCTAAGAAGACAAGGAAAAACTCCCAAAAAACCCTTGTAGGGAAAAAATGGAAGAAACCTTGGGAAAGGCAGTTCAAAGAGAGACCCCTTTCCAGGAAGGTTGGGCATGCAGTGGGTGGCAAAAGAAGGGGGTCAATACAATACAATACAATACAATACAATACAATACAATACAATACAATACACAGAATAGAACAAATCCTCAATACAGTATAAAAATAAACATTTTAGAAGTATGGAGCAGAATTTAACAGTAGATGATATATAGTACATGGTACTACAATCCCCCAGGACTCTGAAACATCAGACAGTACACACTTAACCATCTGCACACAATAAAAAGCAATTAAATTTATGATAAAATTAGCACTGTCAGATGAGTTTAAAAGTTGCAATTAAAGTTCACCATACTTCAGTCTTACGGCATATTTAATTGATAGGAAAAAACGCATTTAACTCAATCATTTCTTTTTACTGAATGTTACAATTGTTTCCATTAATTGCAGATGTAATCTGTTAATAAAACAGGCTCTTCTTCCATATGGAAAGGAAAGACATTAACTTTGAATGTAACATTTTGTGATAAGAAATATTAGATTTGGAGTACCTTAGTATATATGAAATAATCATTAAAAGAATAATAAAATGCTGGGTGCATTTCTGCTCATGAACACCTTGAAAGCAGATGTTAAGTTTATTACTTCTTGTTTCTGTGTTCTTATTTGTGTACTACTCTTTAAATCCTAAAAAAAACATAATGGACCGCAATAGTTCAAGTGTTAAATATCTCTGAAAAATTCAAACAAAGAGGTTTCTGTTAGAATGGGACAAACCATTTAGATCACTAAGTAAACTGAGCAAAACTACACAAATATTGTAATCACATTATTAGAAATTAGTTGAATAGAAGTAATATTAAAATCCTTTAATTTATATTCTGAAACTTTTATTCTTGATGTTTGTATTAGCACTTTTATTTGCCTCTCCAAAAAAGTTATATCAATGGGAACTTCTAAATGCATTTGATAATTAGCTTCTCCTAAAAGAATTTATCGTTGCTATAGGCTACCACTTAAAACATTTAATTTGTATGATCTTGTCTTTCTAGTACCTTAAAGAATTTTTGAAGTTTTGATTTGTTACCTAAAATATCGAAAATGTCAAAAAAAAGCAAAACACACAAGTTAACAACTGTTGAGTATGACTGCTAAATATACTGTCGTATACCTCTTTATCCAGTTTTTATTAAACCACTCTTTTAGGTGTGATGGAATATTACCAATTAGTCATCATGTTTTACAGCAATACAACTAAGCTCAGTGCTTGAAATTTTCTTACAGAAAACATTAAATAATTTAGAAAAAATTGTAATGGTGTGTTTGTGTGTATCCTGTGGTGGGTTGGCACCCTGCCCGGGATTGGTTCCTGCCTTGTGCCCTGTGTTGGCTGGGATTGGCTCCAGCAGACCCCCGTGACCCTGTGTTCGGATTCAGCGGGTTGGAAAATGGATGGATGGATGTAACATATTAATTGAAGTATGTTTCAGCATCCTATTTGTGATTGAAAGCTCAATATATATGCCAATATACAATATGACTCATATAACCTTAGTAGCTACTTATGATGATCAATCAAAAAAGTACAATTTCATCGGGTATGGACTCAACTAGGTTACAACAAAAGTATATTGGTCCATGTTGTCTCCAGTGTTTACTACAGTGGGAGAAAATTAGCTGGTAGTTGACTTCAGTCTTGTGTACCTTGTCCATCTCAACCCAGAAATGGTTTGAGCTCTGCTGACTGGAGACACTAGTACTTTAATCTGAATTCAATGTCATGTTCTTACAGCATCCTTGTTGGAACATAATCCTGCTGAGAAAGTACCAGTTTAACTATGAGTCAATAATTGAGCACTCTGATTACTGTATGTAATAGTGTTATAGCTAACACAGGTAATTAATTACAAGTAGTTTTGCTCAAAAGGTAGATAATGTCTTTAAGGGTACGTTTGGTATTTTTGAAGTCAAAGTTATTTCTTCACCAACATGGTATATATGCATTTGCCAAGCAAAATTGTTTTCTAAAGTTATTCATTTCTATAAATTAAAAAAAAAATCTTGCCTGCACTGAGGCTACATTGGAGGCTATGGGACACGGAAGAAAAGCTTAAAAACTTACAAAATACAGTACATCCATTTTTTCAAACACAGACAGTTGTCACTTTTTTTTTAGTGCCGACACTTTCCATTTATCTTCTACCATTTAATGATTGTGCTTTAAATTTCATTCAGAACAAAATACAATATATAAATATATATTGCAGATAGAAAGAAAATATGTAAAACTGACTATCCCAGTAGATAGTGAACAAAGTTAAAAAGATGATACGATGAAGAAGGGGCTATGCCAGTGATGTATGGCAGTAGGCTGAATAGTGAGGTAGTACACTAGTTCAGTTTCAGGTGGATTATTATAAAAGAGATGAATAGAAAAGGTTTTCATTAAAAAAAATAATAATCAGAAAATCTAAAGATTGCTTTATGTTGTCTCTCCACCTTTCACTACCCAAAGGATCAGAAGAAAGAAAAATAGCTGTACAATGTTCTCTTTTCAGTTGGTTATTATCCCTCACCTTGAAAAGTTCTGAATTGAAAAAGAAGGAAAAAATTAAATTAAAAGAAGCTGGCTGTGTGGCTGTCACTGATACTGTCTTACATGCTTCTAGGATGACATGTTGGAATTAACAGAATAACAGTTTCTAGTCATAGAGGCCCTCATGATTTGTGGTGTTAGTCTCAGTAAATTAAACTGTCATACATTCTCAGGTACTCTTGTCTGATGTCTACAGTGCCACACAAGTTAAACCTCTGTCTACCTGTCACCTGACTTCACAGGACCTCTTAGCCGATATGACATGTAGCGAAATGCAACTGACACAACATATGCTAAAATATGTCTCCACGCTTTATCATAAGTGTCTCTGCTGCACATCTTTTGTAAAGCAACACAACAAAGATAATTTTGGGTGTGTTATTTTTTTTTTTTTAGTGAATTGAGCTTGCCATGCTTCACTGTCTTTATTTTTCTCAATGCTTAGAGTTCCACCTCTGCTGTTTTACAAATGTTGTGAGGCAGAGCTAGGACTTTACTGGATCTTCATCTGTTCAATTCTCTGAAACACAACTTGGGTCCTAGATGTTGCTTTGCTGCTGCTATGGGCCATCAAGGAAACAAGAATGTTAACCTGCTGAATTTAAGGAAAAGCTCCATTTCTTGAAGTGACTGTTTGAGATTTTAAATGAAAGTGGTGATGTATTTTTATACCTGTGCAGTTATAACTTTTAACAAGACTCACTTGAGCTTTTTTACAAATGTTCTCTGGTAAAAAAAGAAAAATCATTAATTTCTCATTGTGACATGGTCTAAATTTAGTTAAGTTAAGTTTAATCCTATTTGTTTCAATCATTTCAAATGGTTCAGACTACACCTCTGCATATTTAAGCAAAATGTATCTTTTTATATTGAATCCAGTAATGAAAATGTCCGGTAGGCCCTTTTGGTGGCCATGAGCACTTAGTGGTCATCCTTTTAGAAATCTGTCATCTACAGCTCCTCAAAAAATAAGAGGTGGTGTTTATGTGTCACTGAAATATGTTTGAAAGTGAACACCAGTCACTGCCACATATTCTGTCAACTTTAATTTATGTTTAACCTTGATTGGTTTAGCATTTATATTGTTTGTTTTTTTTTTAAATAACTTTTATTGATTAAAAAGGCTGTGATTGTTTAATTCTGCTGATCTGTAGCTACAGCTAGACGTTACAAAATGAAAAATAAAACTGCTTTGACTGTTTAAAAAAGATACTTTCTAAGCTTACCTCATGCTAAGCAAATCCAAACAAATCAGAATGAATCCTATAGGTTAGTTGACCTTTTTGGAATAGATGACTTTTACTATAAAATTATAGACAATATCCTGGCAAAAACGTAGGAAATTGACAGAATTTTGCTTTGCCAGTTTGAGACTCCTGTAGCAACACACATTTACTGACTTGGTATAGAGACAGGTAATTTAATAATCATATACTGCACTTATCCTGCAGTGGACTGGCGCCCGGCCTGGGTTTTGTTTCCTGCCTTGCGCCCTGTGTTGGCTGGGATTGGCTCCAGCAGACCCCTGTGACCCTGTAGTTAGGATATAGAGGGTTGGATAATGGATGGATGTATGGATACTGCACTTATATATTGACTGGTAGTGCTAATCAGCAAATTTCACCGTAGCGTTATTCACAGCAAATTTATTGCGTTCACCCTTGTTTGTCAAATTTTTTACTGATAATTCAACCGGTTTAGGAGAACTTTTTTCTGCAAATTCCCATAATGCTTTGTGAGGCCAGCACGACATCCCCCAGAGCTGTAATAGCCAACATTGGATGAGACCGCCCCCCTGATATATAGTGTGGATCATTTGTATTACAGATTCTATGGGACTTAGTGGTTGAACAGATAAATAATAAGTAAATAATGCAGGTTTTCAAAATTTTATTTTTGTAAAACATATACAACACAAGGGCGGCACGGTGGTGCAGTGGTAGTGCTGCTGCCTCGCAGTAAGGACACCTGGGTTCGCTTCCCAGGTCCTCCCTACATGGAGTTTGCATGTTCTCCCCGTGTCTGCGTGGGTTTCCTCCCACAGTCCAAAGACATGCAGGTTAGGTGTATTTGCAATCCTAAATTGTCCCTAGTGTGTGCTTGGTGTGTGGGTGTGCCTTGTGCTGGCTGGGATTGGCTCCAGCAGACCCCCGTGACCCTGTGTTAGTATATAGCGGGTTGGAGAATAACAGACTGACTGACTATACAACATAAATAACGAGTTATCTCTGCTTGTCACCAAATGTGCAGGTTGATCTTCAAGTTCCACATCAGTACAAGAAAAGGAAGCACAGGCCCTATGCATGCGTAATTAGCCAAGTGGAGATAAAAACAAACCTTGAAGGAGCCTGACGCTCCTTCCTTCCTGAACACAGGAGACTCTATGAAATGATACTAATAACACAAGATTTCTTACTATTTACAAGGTGTTTTTATCTTTTTGATAGAAGAAAAGTTGCAAAGCCACTTTGAATTTTCTGCCTATGCCTATGTATTTTTTCTGACCTTTGACTACAATCTTGGCATTTCCGCCCTTGTTTGACGAAATACGAAATATATGATTGCGCATCTCTGATTGCATTCTTGTTTCTTTGATCTCACAGAGGCATGGTGGTGCTGTGCTTGGCACTGCTGCCTCACAGCTCAGGTCACCTTTTTGGCCACAACAATTGGTCCAGTATAGTTGGCAGATATTTCCCTAGTCACTTAGTCACCTTAGTCACTTTAAAAATGATTGCACCATTATAATCCGGTCAAATCTAGATCAGTTAACCTTCCCGATTGACTTCAATGCATTTTTCACATACAGTATTCATGAACACTTCTGTCATTACTGTGACCACGAGGCGAAGTGAACACCATGGAGTTCACTCATCACTTCTGACTAGTTTAGTACATAATGTATATGTGATGTAATGGTTGACTCTAATTTTTCAGGTTTTCATTGAACTGTATGATTTAGTTCCTTAGCAGTATATCAATAAACACTGCTTATTAGACACTGTTTATGTGAAGTAGTAAAATTAATAGTCATTATTCCGTTGATTGATTCATTCATTCAATTTCCAAAACCACTTATTATATAATACAACTAGACAAAAAGCCAGTTTCGACAACGTAAGATGAAACGGGCATGAGTTTGTGTCAGCAGTGTATGAAGAACAAATGATAAGTAAGAAATAAATAATAAAGTGATGTAAGTAATGATAAGTAACTAAGAGGTTTGGGATATGTATGACTTTATTACGGCGAAAAATACTGTACACTTAAAAAATACATGCTATCTATGACAACGTTGTTTGTTTGTATACTGGAGGCCTGTCAGTATGCAACTAAAGTTGTAAAATCTCTCTGTAGACTATATTTTCCAGGCCTATAGTATAATATTGAATGATGAATGTTCCAGTAAAATATGGAATAGTAATAAGTATAAGCACCACAAACCTGATATAGGTGTATTGAATGAATGCGTAATTGAATCAGAATGCGTAATTAGGCCTCAAGCTGTAGTAGAAATCGCCTTTCAGGCCTCTAGAGCTTTAATCGAAGTCGCCTTTCTCTTTGAATGTTTGCAGCCGTTGGCACCAAGTTGCGAGAATAAGCAGTTTTGAAAGGGCGAGGATGCAAGGGGCATTAAAATCACTTCAGATGGTGTGGTGAACATTCAGTGCTTGGTGCAACTAGGCCAGCAGCGTTTTATTTTACTCAGATCTCAGCAGCAGCGCACGACAATGCGTACCACGCCACCTGTGGAGATTTGTATGTGGCTTAGAATGTGTACCTCGCTTCGCACATATCAACATCTGCGGACGACGGTAGTGTAATGATCGTGATGGCTGTGGAGTCGTTCCTGCCGCTGAAAGTACTTAATAATAATATGTTGTTACGTATTATTTTGAGTGTGAGGGTTGGCTGTGATCGGGACTAATATCCTACGCCTGGGCAGAAGGATTTGGGATTTCAGAATAATAATCCCGAAATGCGTAGGTTAAATGCGCCGCCTGCCACGATGTTGGGGTTGGATTTCGGTCTCGTAAGGTGTTTCGGGCAGCTGCGCAGAAGGCAACTGCGCATTCTGCTTCGGACGTGCGCAGAAGGCGACTGCGCATTCGGCTTCGGACGGACGTGAGTGAGTGAGTGAGGAGGCAGGCGTATTAAGATATGGCATACATACAGTAGTTCGGACTTTGGTCTCACAGCTCTAGAGATCTAGTTTTGAATTCCGAAATGGTCTCTGTCTGTATGGACCTTTCACATTTGCACCATTTTTGCATGGGTATTTTATTTCTTTCCACGTCCTAAGGAGGAGTGAAAACGGGAGTGAGGGTACATACAAGAATTTGTTCTGTGAAGAAGCCACTATTAGAAGAAACAAGCCTGCTAAAAGGTTTGATGGAAGGATATATGGCAAAGTTACATGATGCTTTTCTCTGTTAATGAGCAAGTTTGATTTCTTTGTTAAATTTTAAGTATTCTTTTGTTTGTGGACATTTACAATGACACTCCAAATGTCAACCTGATTTTTAGACTATTTACCTCTCTTGCTGGTAAAAGTCTTGCATAATTTAAGTGGTGCATTATCATTCATATATTAATTATATCATAGCTTGATTCTCCTGATAACTACAAACCATTATAAGATGCCTGATTTTGTAATTAAGAACAGTAAACAACTATGATTCTCATAATGCTCCCAATGAATATGTCATATGGAGCATAAGAGAAACAGGCAGAATCTTTAGGTTTATTTCATGCTTTTGCCTGCATTTCTATTAATTCATTTTTTGTTTATTCTTTTTTTCACATTATAGCAAGCACATTTCCAGGCTCACTAAAATGTTCTTGTCTTGGAGTTTTCTGAGTGAAAAAATATACGGGTGGCACGGTGGCGCAGTGGTAGCGCTGCTGCCTCATAGTTAGGAGACCCGGGTTCGCTTCCCGGGTCCTCCCTGCGTGGAGTTTGCATGTTCTCCCCGTGTCTGCGTGGGTTTCCTCCGGGCGCTCCGGTTTCCTCCCACAGTCCAAAGACATGCAGGTTAGGTGGATTGGCGATTCTAAATTGGCCCTAGTGTGTGCTTGGTGTGTTTGTGTGTGTCCTGCGGTGGGTTGGCACCCTGCCCGGGATTGGTTCCTGCCTTGTGCCCTGTGTTGGCTGGGATTGGCTCCGGCGGACCCCCGTGGCTCTGTGTTCGGATTCAGCGGGTTGGAGAATGGATGGATGGATGGATGGATGGATGGATGGATGGATGGAAAAATACAGTATCCTGGAGCAGAGTTAATCATATTGTGATTAACATGTTATTCAGGCAGTTTGTATTGCATTCCGTTATAGCCAAATAAGACACTAATAAGGGGTACTTGAATATTGTGATGAACTGGATAGGCTAATCAATCGATTTTTGTTTATTATTTACTTGAAAGCATCCTGATGAATACATTTGTTACATGCCAGAAGATTATGTTCCCTCTAGCCACTTTTTCATAACACCCTGTGTGGTATGATGGCGGAGTGCTTAGTGCTACTGCATGACCCTATAATTAAATGAAACAGTGTTTGATACTCTGAAAAGGAGTCTACACATGTTCAGGAAAACAAAAATCAAAGTTTTCTTCCAAAATTTCTTTTTGTTCTGCTCTGTTTAAGTTTCAGTTTGCTTTATAGTGGATTCCAGTATGGGACTGATATTTTAAGACCACTCTTACCCCACTCTGTAGAAGTATCATGACACTCATTGGTGGTTCATTAATTTTGTCCTTCTTCCATACTCATGAGACAAATAGGTCTCAGTAGATTACTAAAGTGATTTTTTTCACCTTTCCTTATCAACTGGAATGTTGGAAATAACTGACCCATTTCTTTTCATGTCAGTCAGTAGATGTCCGACATCCTGTTTCCTTTTCATTACTACTGACGAGAAGGTACTTGAAAGAATAATGTTTAACATAAGGGTACTACAGTTAAGTCTTGTAAACCTCTGCAGGGCAGCAACTAGATTTGTTCTATGGTCAGTGATGAAAATTGTTTTGTTGCCTAAGAGAGGGACTTCATTACCAAAAATCTGAGTTTTTGAAGCAGTAAAGACCAAATGGCTCACAGTTATCATTGGTGTGGTGAATAACTTAAAATAAAAGGGAGGTTTTGTTCTCCATCTAAACCCTCCATACTTCTTTCTAATAAGTGTGATTTCATCTATAACTGTTGCTCTTTGGTTCTTCACCCTCTCATTTACATTCGAAGATTGAGGAATTTGGCAATATTTTACTAATTCTGACTACTTTGTCAAACAAGCACTGTTTCAATTCAATAAGACTTTTGCCAGACACGTTAATTTCTAAAAAAAAAATAAAATTGACATATTTTTTTATTGTTAGGCAGTCATGTCATTTATTATTTTTGTGTTTATAACTGTCATACTAATTTGTCCTTTAGCAATAAGTGATGCAATAGACCAGGGGTACCGAATTTATGCCTGATTTATTCTAATACTTTGTTTTTACATATATCATAACATGCAAACAGTAGATGGTCTCCTATCTCATCAACTGCAATAAAACCCTACTGCCATGTGTCAGACTTTACATTAGTTATTTAATAGTGTTACAATTACAATTTTAACAACACTTTCAACATTGTTAATGATTATGTTAGCTTTCTTAGCCAATATGTACATTCACAGCAATCCAAATATTGCTTTTTGTAGGACAGATGTTTTTGCTGTTGTCCTCTTCTTAACTGTCTGCTCTGTGCTGGCACCTATCACATTGTCTAAAACAGCAAGTTGTAGCTTAAAATAATGATTTATGGTATTTTTATTACAACTTTTCTATAACCAAACAAGAAAAGAAAAATACATTTTTATAGACTTAAATTATTTGTTTTTTAAAGACTCGAATTATTTTAACTTTAAATTGTTACTTCTTGGCCAGCTACTGCTGCCTGTTGCACTAAAATTGCAGCCCTATTCTACATCATCTGTGTAGAAATTCAATTTGCCAAAAAATTAAAAAAAAAGAACTTGTAGTTGTGAAAAAGTGTTTTCCATGAATTTTGCAATAAGTTACTTTTATCCATCAAGTGCAACACAGAGCATTTTTTGCAAAAGAAATTTATAATTGGAGTAATTATGACAGCCAAGAGCTTTAGATAAGACAGTTCTTTAGTCTTGCTATATCAAACTTTGGATTCAAAAAGCACCAGTGATATATTCTTTATTTTATTGTTTGGCAGGAGAGTGATGGTATACTGAATAACCCTTCCACTTCATGGATCTAGAACGTTGGTTCAAATACTGCACTCAGTCATTGTCTGCATGGCGTTTGCATGTTCTCCCCATGGCCACATTGTTTCTTTTCTCAATACATACTCTTTTTTTATGAAATTTTTATTAAGTTAGGAATTGGCATGAGTTGTGTGTGCCCTGTGATGGACTAGCACTTTCTCCAAGGTAGTTTCTCATGTTGTGTCCAGTAATGCCAGGATAGCCTTCAATTTCTCCACAACTCTGTTCTTTAAAAAGCAACTTTGAGAATGCATGTATGTATTTCATTATTATTTGAGATGAGGCCTAGGTGACATGCAGTAGAGGATAGCATTTAAGATGGAGTTCAAGTAACTTAAAACTACATTTAGGCTGGAGGAAAGCTAACAGCCTATTTAAACAATTCACTGTGTGCCGGTGCTATATGATTAATGTCATCGTAAATGTATTTTGTGCTGAGTCCCGTCTTTCGTAGCGTTGTCCTGTTTACATGGTCTGTGTGTATCTAAATGTGCTCCCCTGGAAACAATGGGGGGGAAGGATAACACTGTGGAACCGTGGCCCCTCACGATAATTGGTTCTGTCAATTCCATCACCTGCATCTGATCATTTGCTATTTAAACAAGAGGACAGAAAGAAAAAAAAAACAAACCTTGTTCTACTAGACCGCCATTCTGCTACAGAAACAGGAGAAAGCACAGATTCATATCATTCACACCTTTTTCTACTTGCCACTTTCAAGACCCGACAACAACTGCTTTGCACCGTAAAACCCCGGGGTTTCTGGGTCACACCACGTACCAAGAATAAACACAGTGAGACTGTTTCTTGTTGTTTGGGGAGAGGAGCAAGCCATCATTTTCATCTGTGTACTTTCCGTAGGACTATTTTTCCAGCTGAACCAGGTTCACAGACATTATCCATTTTTTCTTAAATCTTCAGGACTTTTATGTGCATTTCATACTTTCTGTGTGTCTTATTGAGTTGGTGCTCAATGTGGGGTCAAGGCAGGGTTTGTATTGTATTTTAACTTTATGCTGCACTTTCTTTTTTTATTACCTTCCGCCGGACACTTTTGGGGTTGAATGTTATATCAGGGTTGGTTGGGGTATAATATACTGTATATATTGTTTGGAGTTTGTTCATTTCTTTCTTTATCAATATATACTCACTTTATTATTTTATATACCGTTTGTTTGTTGGCTTATTTTTGATTGTCGATTGTGGGAAGTTTATTTGGAAGAAGTATGGCTTGTTGGGTCTAACGTCCACAGCCTGCAGGCCACGAGTCTTGGTGGTGTAGCTGTCGGTTTGGGAAAGTGAGTCAGCCGTTACAACTGTGGATTGGGACAGTACAGCTGTAGACATCCAGGAGAAGAACAGAGAGGTAAAAAGCGAAGCTGTATATAGATGGGTCTTTTACTTTGTTTTTGTCAACTGCAAAGGTTTTTTGCATTATTAACTACTGTAAATGCATCTCATCTTGCTGTCAGCTGTGAAGCTAGGTATTAAATGTAAACTTGAGTACAGTGGGAGTTTTTGCTGTCCACTGCTAGACTACACATTTTGTGGAATTACTTTTCCTGTTTCCATGATAGAGCTTATATAAAAGCTATGTCCTGAAAAAATCAGCCGACAGTGATTTATGGAGGCTAAAAAAAGAAGGTATGGTACTTTAGGTGGAAAGAAAAAAACAGAAAATCTGAATGTCTGCTTCAATTGCCTGTGTCATTTTAACTTAAAAGGTATGACTTCAGAATAACAAGTTTATTACTGTATGTGCTAATATTTATAAAATTATTATACAGTACACACTATACACATTAGCTCTAAATCTAGAACTCACATTAGCCAAGAACTGACTTACTAGTCCATCACCCCAGAATCAATGCCCTTTTCATTTTTAGTGCACTTTGCGTCTCACTATATATAAATATGACACACTTTTCCATCCTTATGTTCTTTAACAATGTATTTAAACAGGCAGTTACCAAGCCTATAGGGATTCACATACTGCTAGAAAAAAATTAGGCTGACTATTAGAGTGTTGTTGCCATCAGCTTCGTTTTATTGTGCAACAAGAAGACTAGCTTTCAGTATTAGCCAGCAGCAGTTCAGTGTGTTTATACAGAGTATTTGGCTGTGAAATCATGAGGCTTGTTCCCCACTAAGAGGATTTCACACCAGCCCAGATGACAGGAAAGCAGGATTACTTGCCATGCCGTTAACAGTTTTCAGTCATTTGGTTTAAAAAAAAAAAAAAGCAATTTTCATAACCTTCCCTAAACTTCAACAGTTTCTCATGTCTGGGTAAAAACTGATGTTGTTTCTGTAATAACAAAACATTTTAAATGAGCTAGCAACCTCTTGATTTAATTATTTTATATTTGCCAGACACTGTCATCCAATGTTACTTAGAAGATGAGGATACATTACAACAGTTTACAGACCTGCATTTTTACAATTGTATTTCAGGTGGCTTAACTGACTTACTTAGGTCACAGAGTGAAATGATTGCAGGAAACAAACAGGTAATCTTATAGTTCAAAGCCTTAGGCACTACACCACACTGCCTGACACAGTCATTTCTGTGAATTATCTGCAGAGTTACGACTTGAAATCAATGTGAGATGGTTTGATTTGTTTTTCTCCACATGATTATCATTTATACAATGTATTTTGTCAATTGAATATTTGCAATTTAGGTTAAAATGTACTAACTCATTTTGTATGGCTATATGAAAAAAATCATAAAACAGTAGTTGCCGTTTATACCAAAAATGGCATAGAATGAAAAAGAAGCTTACAATGAAAAAAATAAGATTTTCCCAGTTGTAAACTTTACTACTAGTACTACTGCTTTACAGATAGCACAACAGTTTCAAACCTGCTTAATCCAATTCAGTATAAAATGGTGCCAGAGCCAGTTCTATCACCACTGGGCATGAGGCAGGAGGCAACCAAGACAGGGTGCCAAGTCCATTACAGAATTTGGTTTAACAGTTAAATTATTTTTTAAAAATACTTTATATGTTCAATATTTATTTTAAACTATGTGGTTATCGAAAATAAAAGGTAGATAATTTTTAGTGTTTCCATGTTAGATTTCAAATGTAATGTGAGAGTTTTCAAGTAGTATTTGTAAAAGCATCTATAAAAATGTATTACTAATAAGTCACAATGTTGCAAGTTATTTGGAAGCTTAATTAATATATCCAACATACTTTAAAATGTGTAAAAGTGAACAATATGTTCTATGACTTATTTCTGGTGTATGTTAAAATATGTAACACATATCTAGAGTAGTACTGAAATGCTATAAATAATATATTTAAATGTTAAGAAATACGGCATACATGTAATTTCATTATACTACACTTGTTATTAATGTAAAATGAGACAGAAACTTTGAGTTGTGAAACAAATCCCAGAGGGCAGATAACATATATAGGATAACGTTAAGACTGCTTTTTGTTTTATTATGGTTAAGAATAAAATCTTAGCTGCAATTTTGAAAACCTGAGCCTGCTCAACAGATAGCTTTGAAAAGGTGATGTCAAGCTTATTACTTTTATTTTTTATCCTTTATAATTTATCTGAAGTGACAAAAAAGAAGAAAAAATCTGTACTGCTTTGATTATCTGGCATAATTAGGGATCAAGCTATTCTGCATAATGAGATTTTCTGGTTAATCAAACACTGCATATTTTCTGGCTGAGGCACTTCACTGAGTCACTCAGTGCTGCACTGCCGATCAGAGGATCAAATCCTCTTTTTTTCTATTTGTCCAGCTTGAGTTCAGAGGAGTGTGCCAACTAAGACTAAGAACTTTATTCATCTTATGCTATTGAACACTCAAACAGTCTTTTATATAGTCTTTAATATACACTGAATACTGTTATATATATATATATATATATATATATATATATATATATATATATATATATATATATATATATATATATATATCTGGTGATCCCATAACCTACAGTGTTGCCAGGACAAAGCTGAAAAAGGTATACAAAAGGACTAAGATATCTACAGTAAATGTGGAAGATCATTTTTACAGCATGGATATCAGGGGAATGGGAACTGTTGAAGAAGACACAGCTACAGCTGTTTTTCTTAAGAATATTGAAAAAAGCTGGCCTCTCTCAACAGGTGCTGTTGACCTGCTACCGCTGTACCAGAGAGTATTTTAACCCATTGTATTTGGGTGTGGTATCTCAACTGCATAGCTACTGATCAGAAAGCTCTACAGCGGGTTGTATCAAGAGTGCAGAGGATTGTCAGGGTGCAGCTTCCAGCCCTGGAAGACATCTATAGCACATGTTGACTCAGGAAAGCCACCAGCATCTGCATGGATTCCACTAACCCATGCCACAGTCTATTTGAAATTCTCCCATTCACCAAATGCTTCAGAGCCTTTAATGCATGGACCACGATGGTCAGAGACAGTTTCATTCCAAGAGCTATAAATGCACTCAATCAGTCCATTAAGTGCTCCTGGTAGAGCATTTTGCACTAAATGTAAATGTACATTGTACATATGTTTTTATATTGTATATTTGTATTGTTGTGCTATTTGTCATTTTATGGAAAGATTATTGCTTTTTGTAGAGGAGTTGCACATTGAATCTCTGTGTACAATGACAATAAAGGTATTCAATTTAATTGTCATGTATACAGAGTACAATGAAATTCTTACTTGCATATCATACCAAAATGCAACATGTTGCCTCCCAACCAACTTCTTCAAGATAGACAAGTATGATTCAGAGAAATGTACCACCTTGGACCTATGTCAAGTCAACCACACAAAATGTCATAACAGCCTTCCAATCCGACCTTCTGATTCCACTATAAGACATGCAGGCAATACCTTATCACAAGCCAATGCATAGTACAGTTTGTTTTGCAAGGCTAGCTGTTTTTGATAACAGTAAGAAAAGCTGAAAGTAAGGAAGCTGCTCTCAAAACTAAGAATAATAATACAATGGACAAATTAATTTCTAATGCTCTACTACTGGTAAAGCAGTAGGTATTTGGTATGCCCTCTGATGGCCATTTTCTACACAAACATTACATAAATATAAATAAGAAATCATTTCCTGCATGAGCAATGCTTTTAAGTAGCATTTACTAGTTAATCAAAGTACTTCTATGCAATAAGAACACCAAGCAGGTACGATGACCCTCTTGCTCTTTTGGGAAAATTTTACATTTTAATTTTTGTCTGATGTGTTTATTGAACATGGAATAAGAAAGAAAGTACACCCACAATAAACAGGAGCATATGAGGCTAGATCTAAATGTCAGGTACAGTACTGCCTTATTAACTTGGTTGTAAACCCTCTTATAGCAATTATTATAAATATTATCATCAAACCATCTTAAGTTTTTTTTGACATTTAATATTTTAGTCAATTTACTTATGATACAAGCACTACTGAGTTTATATTTTTATAGCAGATTTGTGCACACAGTGAAAGTTTATTTGGTGTGACTGCTTTGGATTTACAAGCCTTGCTGCATCAAAGAGCTAAAGTATGAAATGAAATTTTTATTTCAGTATTAAATGGATTTGTGTTGTATGTTTCATCACCCCAGCACAACGCTCTTTCACTGCCTAGAATATGACTTTTGTTTCCTCAAACTAGAACACTTGTGAAAACTGCAAATTTTGAACATATAAAAATTGCATTATATTGTATAGGTAGTTTCACATTGTCAACATTACTCTTTTAACTGGTGTTTAGTGAATAAGTTCATGCTTTTGGAGTGCTATGCAATACTTTAAAACAACAGTTGATTTGTTTTTGAAATTTTGAACTCGTGCTGAAAAACCAGAAGAAAAATAACTGGTCGCCTACCCGCTCAAATCTAACCATTAATAGTACTAGAAGTTTAAACAGTAAGAACTGTAACATTGTAAAAAAAAATAATGATTAAAGCAGACTGTGCATTGAAATAGGCAATTAGATGAAGGCTTGATAATATAAGAAAACATTACAAATGAATGTATACGTTAGTGATATGTAGAAAAATGCAAAATGACTAAAATAGTGCACACTTGGTGATGAAAGTGGTGTGCATGTACCTTTGAAAATCACCAGTGAAAAAATCATATACAGTACACTTTGTTGCATTATCTTAGAATGTTCTATATATACAGACTTCTGATTAGAAGTAAGTAGTGTGAAGTTTGGGCAAAAATTGCATTTTGGTATAAAAGACAAATTGATTTAGAAAAAGAAACTACATTCATCTATATATATACAGTATGTTAATGTAATTCTTAGCCAGATTAGTAGTAGTTAATGCAATGTGGAAAAAATATGTAAACAAAAATAAACATTTCATAAAGTTACTATTATAAATTATAGCTGTACTTTAAATTTTTTCTTTTGCCCACAAATTTCAAAGAAGGAGCTGCACTGTCTGTCTTGGTACATTTGTTTCTCTCACTAGATTTATTGTTACAATATAATCATTTTTTATTTATCTATTTTTTTAAACTACTGAGATATTTAATTTGTCTCATATTCATACCCTCAAAAAATAACATATTTGTATCTAACTCACAGAATAAGATATATAAACAGATAATGCTCAAAATACGAACTAATTATTTTAATCCACTTTCTCCTGTTTTAGTAGTATAGGATATCATCACGCCATTGGAATACCGTAAGTAGGCTAGAAGCGTTCCAGTTGAGAAGATGACATAGGGAGTGACTAGTGCCATTATCACTATTGAGCAGCCATTTAGCAATGTTGTCCTGTCTGGTATTACCCCAAACTTGGGTTTAAAAGGATTAGGATTTATGTTATGTTTAACTCATTGTATATATGAATTTCAATAACCATAATATATGTAATAGTAATGATATGTTGAGATCTTCAGATATGCTGATATGTATATTTCTCAAGTCAGCAAAATCTAATGATTTAAAGGTTTTCACTCTTCAAAATTTAACACTAAACCCTGAGTGCACATTGTTTTCTTAAAATACTTTACATTTACTGGCAATACAAAGTTAAGTGAAATTGTAATAAGATTTGTCCTAAGATTTTTGAAATTATAACACATATGGTTATATAGTTAACTCCTATCTGGTTGTAGCATGCTTGTTTACTTTTAGCAGTTTGAAAATGTATTCTAACACCAAAAGAACTGTACACCTTTTGAAAAGTAAAACCTGCCTATATTCACTTTGTATGAACAACAAGAAAAATGTGGTCTTAATTTGCTTTTGCTCTAAATGAAAAATTACCTTGGCTTCTCAATGTGTACCCTGAAGATCAGCAGGTGCTTGGAGCACTGGCAGTCTTTTATAGGACACCTGTCAGTTACCTCCATTTGGCAAGCTTTTGTTCCTAATTGTATAATGGAATATTATCAAGTCGACTTTTTTGTCCAGAAGATGTCAATTTGAAGGAATTAAAAATGCAAATGGCCCAGTCTAATTAACAAGTTGACAGAGGTGCACAGCTGCAGTTGACATTGATTGATTGCTTTTCTCCAAACCTCTTTCACTAGTTAGACTTTTCCTTTTTTTTCCAAATGAAGTAAGGTTCCAGAAAAAAATAAAATCTTGACAGCCGCCCTTCAGAAACAGGCCACCAGTTCTTTTCCAAGGACAAAATCCTGTTAGCTCAAAGGACACCACCACACCTGCCAACTGACTTGCCTAGTGCAGTGCTTATTTTGCTATTCATCGAAATTAAATGTGCACATTTAGTTGCCTTGAGATAAAGACGTTCTATGAAGAGATGCTCTAAATACTGCTAAGCTGAATAGAGGATGGAATATCTGTATTGCCATTCAGCAGAATCACCAAGCCAACAGTGGCTAGCTGATCTGACAGGAAACCACAGGAAAATTAGAAGAAAGTATGCCATGAAAGTCCACCCTTAAAGTTTGCAAGATTGAATCTGACCCAGTGATCTTAGTGTATAAATGAACAAATTATGTGAGCTACATGTATACTACGCACACAAATAAAAAAGGAATACACATGATGGCTTGTTCAAAAACAAAGTTTTCATCAAGCTAAAAAAAGGAATAATAGTACTTCTTTTCATGGAAGCAGTAAATCTGTCTCTGTGAGGCAAATACATGCATAATCAAGCCATATGTTTGTTTTTAAAACTTTACTGGTTTCAAAGTAACACGTAAAATATTATATATATTTACTGCTCCATCCAATACCCATATTCATACCCATTTACCCACCAAAGGAGTGAGAGCACAAATAGTAGAGTTTATAGTAAGAGGCAATCAACCAGAAAGAGAAAGGCTTGCAGGCATACAGGGATTTAAGATGTTCAGACATTGCTTTATAAAGTGGTGACTGAGTACAGAATTAATAAAAGAGAGCCATACATTAAACTAAATTGTTACTTGTGAGGAATATTAAAATTTTTCCTATATTAGTAAATTTGCCTCTGTGCTGGCATAGGTAGGTTAGGATTGTTACATGTAAGGAAGATGCAGTTGGTGTTGTTACACTACAGTGCTCCTTAAGCAATGGCGTCCAACCTGGTAATACCCCAGATCTGACTGCTGAAGGATCAGGATTTATGTTTAGCCCAAGGCTGGCTGATAAGCAGATAAAAATTGTAGTCTTGTAAGTTTTCACCAAAGGATATAGCCTAAATGTGACTGAAGTAAACAGGTACTTGAGAGCTTTTGACACATGTAGAGCCCACTTTATGTAGTTTACATTTATGATAGTGTAAGTCAATACAAATGTGCATACTGTGGGCAGTGTCAAGCCCCATGCCTTTGAACCTGTGCAATGACCTTTGATAATGGGGCTCCTAGTAGTTCATAACTAAGTTGAAACCAGAGGTATGTGAGATAAAAGGCAACATAGACTCATGAAAATACAAAAATAATGTCCTTTATTACAAAAATGTTGTTCAGGTGCAAAAGCATAAAATTGGGTGTCATGAAAAAAACACACAGAGCTAGTGGCCACACCCACTCAGATGAAAAAAAAAATGCAATAAATACTCGAGGCGGAAAATTGCGATGTTATTTACAATATACATGTTCTGCACTCTGAAATCTGCAGGTTAAAAAATGCAAAAACAAATAAAAGGTTTCTTCATTAATCCACAGCAAGAAAACCTTGTTCCACAAGTGTATGCAAAAAGAATACTATTTACAGTTTCTTGTGGATTCTGCCAGCACAAACTCCCTGGTTTTTCTCTCTCTTTCTTTGCCAACATCCTCCCCACTGTAAGTAATTAATCGGAGGGTTCTCACCATGCATCTTCTCTTTATCTGTATTACCACCAACAAACCTCTACAATGCAGATGCGGCCCAAAGACAGACAGTTGTCTAACATTCACTGCACCCTTTATATACAGCCGTAGGCTCCTTAATGGGCAGTCTTCAGTGATTCCAATTTACGTTGCATGCTAGTTGCATCTACATCTCGTTGAACTCCCCAATAAACGAATATAAAGTTTGTTACTTTAGTGCTTCTGCGCTACCTGTAACAGTACCCCCACACTCATAACATGGCACCTTGTTTCTTCAGCAGGCCCCTACTCTTCCCTTTGTGTAAGCCGGCTAGTTCTTTTACACATGTGTCGGCTTCATGGCAGCTGCTACTGTATGCCATAGCAACTGCCATATACCTGGCACCTTACCTAACCTTAAGGTTGGTCACCCCAAAACACTTTCTTACAGGACAGGCAAATTTGGTTCCCTGGTCTTTTCCCTTACACATCCCTCCTCCCAATCTCACTACACAGGCTCTCTTTCGTACTTATGTGCAACACCTTAATTGCACCCTAAGGAGTGCCACAGCTGAGCTACTTAAACAATCAGCTTGCATACACAACCGCTTGTGAACCCATGGAGCCTGAGACACACTGCATTTAATTAAAATTAAAACACTGCCATGGACTTATCATACTGTTTCAGATTTTAAAAATGTATTTTTATGGAAGTTCCGGTGTAATTCTGGAATACTTCAATAGTCAACACTAGTACTACGTAATAATGTTTCCATTATGGATAATGAAGAAATGTCAGAAAATTAAAAAGTGGTGAAATCTCCAACTTGCATGTAATGGAAGAAATGTTTTTGTGATAGACTATATATTAGAAGACAGTTTTCAAAATATGGAAATTTACTATTACTATTCAGGTCTCTAATAATCTTAATGCCATGCATTAAAACCATATTTTGTAGCAAAATAATTTAAATGTATTCCTATGTATAGCAAAGAAGAGGACTCAATAATCAATCAAACAGCAAGGTTTAGAATTCAGTGAGGAAGCATAGAACCTAAAAACTGGGAGGCTGTAAAGATTTTTTCTAGAGCCCAGCCTCACTTTTTCCTAGATCTTTATTCATTAAAAGCATGTTGGGTAAATTTTAAGTTGGGAATCAAGTTTGAGCAGGGCCATACAATTGATTGCCCCCCCGATTCCTGACTTGTATCCAGCGATAATCCTTGGACCCCATAATCTTGAATGTTTGTGAATGTTATGTTATTAAGTTTAAACAAGAGAGTAACAGAACGGGGTTAAATGACTAGTGAAGTGAAACATATTTAATAACAAATATTTTTTATGTTCTCTCCAGGTACTATTCAGATATTAATAAAATGCCTGCTATAAGTGATCAGGATATGAATGCTTATTTGGCCGAACAGTCCAGAATGCACATGAATGAATTCAATACAATGAGCTCACTGAGTGAGATCTACTCTTATGTTGGAAAATACAGCGAAGAGGTATGTATTTGTAGATGAAAATCAGTTACAGAGTCTTTTAAAGAAAACTAGAACAGTCAGTAGAGCAACTGGAATGACTGCTCTAGAGTATGTCAGTTTAGAAATCATGTATGATGTATTCTGTTTTCATAATGAAAAGTATTTAAAATATCATAAAAAATAGTTGTATAGAAATCTATTTATGAAAGTTTTTAACAGGATCTTGCTGAAAAGGTAAGCAGAGTGTTGAATCAGATTATCAGAAAAGAAGGTTTTAATTTTCCCCCACAATGAACTCTGAGTATTAATCAGTGACGTGTAAGCTAATCTGGGAAAAATTAATTGTATGTTAGAGAACATTCTTAAAGATAATGGTTCTTTAATGGCCCTATTTGGTTCTTTACTGGGCTGTGTGATTCTTTGTATAATCAATGTTTGAGATAGAACCATTTTATTCGGGGAAGAGTTCTTTGTGTATGAAGTTGGTTGTTTGCACTTTGAAAACTTGTAATATGCAGAAAAAAACTGAATTTTTTAATGTATTGTAGGTTACTTAGCAGGATACTAACAGATTAAGAAAACCCGGGCTTAGCCTGTATTTTATGCAGCAAGAGTCCTTTAAAAATCAGATTTCACAAATCTGTTATCATCTATTCATGATTATTTAGGAAGTCTGTTATGGACCTAAATAAATAAAGGTTCTTCCTAGAACCTTCACATGGATGAGTCTTTTGGGAAACAACAATGAAGAACCACTCAGACACCTTTATTTTTAAGAGTGAATCTGTATGCTTCCCTCACTGTTTTCATGGTTGTGTTCATTTAAGTGTCTGCCAGTGAATTCCCATACTTTTCATCAGTACCATCAACAGGATAGAAAAGGACAAAAGGTATCTGTCCACAGTGTTTTGGTGTTTGTTCCCTAATTGTTTCCAGCAAATTTTATAAAACAAATACAGTAGCATGGAAAAGACTGTCACTTTATCTTAAAAAAACACGAAGTCAGAGAAAATAGGACAAAACTAGAAAGTGCAAGTAACTTTGAATACCTTTGACTTAAAATACAGTACTAGTGATGAAGCAGAAGCAGTGTATGAGTGTATCATTTTAAGTCACATTCACACAAATGGCACAAATAAGGGGGATTCAAAGGAGGGCTCATAAAGGACCTCATGGTGTATGTGGAGGGTCCATGGCAGATAAAAACAGGTGAAGAGTTTTATTTTAAAATAGTGCAAATTGGAGATACGACCACTAAAGGGGAAATGGATTAATTAATTATGAATGTATAGGTGAAGGATTTGTGCTTCCATCCTGCAATAGTAGTTCCGTGGGTCGATGAGCACTGGACTTCCATTCGCAATGATATAAAAGGGTCTGAGTAGTTTGAAATTGAAGGATAATAAAACTGAGGAAAAAGAAAACAGGACTGTCACTGTTCACACTTAATAAAAGAGTTTTGGCACTGTTTGCAACAGAACGTGTTATTGCATGCTCTTATTCACTTTAGTCTGACTTGGTTATGACCATTGAAGAGCCCAAGGCTGCGGGCACTTGGAGCATCACACCTTGCTAAATACAGTATATAACAGATATAGTAGTCATGCCAGACTAAAGTGAAACACTTCATCCTCATGGTCACAGTGGAGTAAAGTACAGCACTCTGTCTTCAAGGGTGATGTCCACCCCTGTTGTAGCGGAGTAAAGCAAAGTGTTCCATCCTCAGAGGGAACCGCATCATCGCAGTGGAGTAAAGTATATCACTCTATACTTAACCATGAATCTTCCTATTAATGTTATACTGTGGTTACTTTGGTGAAAGACTACCTTTATTATTTTCCCTTCTGTTTGCTTTAGATTGTGGCTGCTTTAGAACAAGATGATGCAGCAAGAAAACAGAGACTGGCCTTCAAGCTCGAACAAGTGGTTACTTTCATGAGCATGGATAGCTGAAACCTGCTGTCTCAGGAAATGCTGGAGAGGACAAACCGTGCCGTGCCTGAATGAAGACCCGTCATCTTGGTACCATCAGCAAGTTCTGTTTCAGCTGCAAGCATTGCCTCAGCACACTGTTAGCTCTGCTTTAGGCCATTCAAGAAGAATGCGAGTGGAGCACCAGAACTCATTGGAACTCTGGCTTTTGGTTGTGCAAGAATTTTTGTTTTAATAACTCCCTTGGAATTAGTGCATTTGAAAGCTCCTGGGAAAGAAATCCTCGCAAACAACATCTTAGTTTTAAACTTGCTGTGCTTCCAAAAATGCAGAAATTCTATAAATCTGATGAATGGATGTCAAAGGTCAAGGTCAACTGGCAGATAAAAAAAAATCTTAAAATTCTGCCCCATTTTGCTTTTTAAAATCAGATAGTGTCCAAAAATGATTACTTTAAGGAAAGTCTCTTCTTGGTATTACATTTTGTAAATGTGATTGTAAGAAACCAATACATTCAGTTTATAAGTATAGGAAAAATCAGCCGCTGAGAAAGGCGCATACTAATAATATAATAATAATAATAATAACACAGTCAGTTAAAATAGCACAAAGCATTTTTCTGTGCTGTTTCATATTTACCTAAAACAAAATCATATCATAGGTATGAATGGAAAGAAAGAAAAGAATGATAAGGGTTATAGTGAGTCATAGGGATTTTAACGTTAGATAACATAGGATGAAAAAAGTAATATGGTCTTAAACAAATATGATACAAGAGTGAACAAAGTGCTAAATTTCACATCCAAGAATGATGACAAAGTATGAACATGATCAGCAAAGATCACATGTGGGAAAGATTGAGAAATCAACAAAATGCAGTGTTTATAATCACCGAAGCATATTAAAAACCAATTACTGTTCAATTAAAAAAGCACTTTAAAAAAGATATTAAAACATCACATAGACAATCTCAGTAAAATAACTTACATTCGGTTGAGACATACATTATTTCATATTTGAATAAAAATCCCATAGTTACACCATCTTTATGCCCCTATGTTTAGCTTTGAAAAATGCTGATTGGAGAATCAGTGAGAATATTACAACGTGTTTTTTCAATACAGAAAAGTGATATAAATGCGGCCGAATCAGCACAAATGCTTGTACTGAGGACAGGATGCGATATTTTTAAAACTATAACAATGTGGGGTTAGCAACTGTTTGACATATGTAAATGGTACAAAAAAACTATACTTGCTGCTTTAAATTCTGCTTTGTAACTCATTGATACTGCTGACATGTCTGAATGCAGGCCTGGGACTTTGAAACTGCCATTTAACGCACACCTGACGTCTTTATGGATATGAAAAGATTTTGGACATTCCAACAGCATACTGAAAGTTTTCAACATACACAAAAATGGTTTATGTGTGTGTCTGCATGTGTTTGTCGTGTGTGTTTTATATATATATATATATATATATATATATATATATCTCACATACGTACATGCATATTTATATATATAAAATAGTTTGATAGGTATCTATCTGTATATATCGAGATATATATAAAATCTCATTGGAACGAGTGGACATTGCTGGCCAGCAGAAAACCAAAGGAGTCAGATTTATTGAAAAAAGTGCCACATTCAAACAAAACAAACTTAAACCGCTATTTTATTTACAACATCAGTGTGTAGAAGAACCTGTGGACAAGCTGGCTTTTACTATCGTCCTTCTGTTTTTGCACACTGTAAATGTTGCCGAGTCCAGTTTCTGTTTTGCACAGTTATTACAAAAAAAAAAGTGAATACCTGGAATGAAGGTTTACATCACTCTTTGAAAATACACCTAACATACTTTGAGATGGGATCAAGCTCTCAGAGTATAGGAAGTAAAACTGAAATCGACAAAAAACAAAATACAATTGGAACATGAACATTGTCAAGAGACAACAAAAGCTGCCCTCCCTACCTTTAACCTTCAAGCTTTCTTTTGCCTTGAAATGTGCCAGACTTGTGATGTGAATGTGTGGATGCCTCAGCAGGCCCAGATTGGGTCTTTGGCTTTTAAGCGCATGTACAATAAAAAAAAAAAAAAAACAAAAGAAAAAAGAAAAGAAAAAAAAAGCCTTGCAATGACGTGGATGTGTTTTTTTTTTTTTCATTTGCTTGGAAGCATCAAACTGAGTGGTTTGTCATGTATACGATTCTCTGTTAAGGTGGAACCTTTATCCAATACTTTATAAGTAGCATTCCATGTTGTGTAAAGTGTTAGGCACTTATATTAGTGTGACCTTAATCGTATGTATCCTGCATGTGGGCTTCTTCCCTTGATGTTTTGAACGGAACTACCTTGCTGTCATGCTCTTACTTAACAATGGCAAAACTGGGGTTGGAGTCAATTTAATTGTTTGTCTTTAACATTCTTTTCTGTCTGTTTCTGACATTTTGCTCTTAGCAAAGGCTGCATTTTTCTATAAATATTTCCATGAGTATTTATCATGGTCCCTTAAGATGAGGAATGTGCCACCATACTTTTCGTATTGTGCCTTTTTAATACATCATCATTATCATTATTTTTTTCGGGCCCAGTTTTAACCATGATGAGTTACCTAGCCTTTACAATAGGACTATGAAAGCTTGATACCAAAATCCTTGAAGAGATGCATGTTCTCAACAATAAATCACCAATGACCCCAAAGTACCACCCTCCCATACAAAATAATACCTTAACTACATTCAGGCTTCATTACTAATAGATTTCATAACTTTCCTTGATCATCATCATGTTTTTTATTATTTTCATCAGGTTTTAATAAACCATACACTTAGATGCATGACAAGTAACTTCACCAAAGACGAATAATCACACGCATTATCATTACGTGATACACATCAGTCAGTACTTTTTCCTTATTTGACTCAGATTTGTCATATCATCATCTTTCCCATTTGAAGCATCTAGCTTGAAAATTCCATGTTTTCTTCAATATAGATCTGACAACTTTCTTAGTCTCTTTAATATTGTCATTAATTGCTTTGTAGTGCACTTTGTGATAATGCTCGCTATGAAAGGCACGAGAAAAAATGTAAACTAATGGACAGATTATGACAACAAGTGGACCTTCCAAATGTTTGTTAGTTTTGTCCCATCGTTTCCAGTTGAGGCAGATTTTAGTCTTTATTTTTTGGCTTCACCCTGTGTTTGTTAAAACTTTACTGATTACATGCAATTACCACTATAGTATAATTTAATAGTGTGCACTGGAAAAGCTATTGCACACCTGGAATATTATTTTTTTTTTTTTTTTTATTTAACTATTGTTATAATGCGTTGTGTTGACACAGTCAGAATTTTACCCAGTGTACTTAAAATCACTGGCTGGTTTATAGAAGTTTAAATGTATTTGCACATTTGTTCTTTTTTAATTTTCTTATTCTGTTTTTCATTTCTTTTATATTTTATTTCAACATGCAGTTCAAATGTCGAGAAAAAAATTCAGTGTTGTATTTCTTGCAGGATCGTACAAGTGTTTTTATGGTTTATGTTATTCAAAGAAGAACTGTGGTACAGAAGATGTGAAATCTCTCACAACTGCCTAATAAAGATTCCACCTTAAATATTTTGTACGAAAATGTCTTTAGAGCTCAGTGTTATTGCAGGTGTCAAAGGAACCTTTAGCAAAGACTTTTAATATAATATTTGATGACAAATTAAATGTACTATTTGGGGAAAAAAGAAACTTGGTAAAGGCAAGCTTCTCTAACTTTGTTATAATTAATTGTATACCTGTGTATGTAAATACAATGCACTCCTATTTTGCAGTCCAGAACAAAAATACTATTTGTAATATAGAATAAACTTTATTATTGAAACTTTATATTTCTTTTTTTTTTTTTTGGTTTTTGATATTTAAAGGTGTATATACAGCTTCCTGCTCGGACCCTGCATAGAATGGAGCAGCTTTGATGATTGGATAGTCTATTTGTGATTAAATAATAAAAGATTCAACAAGGATAATGACACTGCACCTCAAAAACATCATCTTCTGTTTATTCAATGAAAAATCTTCAGTCTTATAGTACTGGTAAAGACCATACTGTACATTTGATACCAGATTGGTACCAAAATTGATACCAGATTTCCCCTGGTGACAAATAAAGATCTATCTATCTATCTATTGCGGACTGTAGGGGGTACTCCAGCTCCCCAAGTACCCAACACAGAAAGGCTCAGACACAAGTATACAAGTACAAAAGAGTTTGTATTGTGGGAAACCCTTCATTTAAGCTTTTCCCACAACACCAAGCACAATACAGCCAGTGAATAGCACAGACACATCAATGCTCTGTAAATGTCTTCTCTTTCTTTCTCTCTGTCACTGCCTCCTCCGCTCCTCCCGGCAAGTTTTGTCTCCTTCCTCCCAGTCCTGGCTCCCCGAGTTGAGGAAAGCAGCTCCTTTTAAATAAAACCTGGGAGTGCTTCCAGTGTCCCGATGGTTTGTCCCAGGAGCACTTCTGGGTAAGACTGAAGCCCCATGAGGTAGAATTCCCCAGTCCCTACAGCACCCCTTGGCAACACCCATGGAACCAAACAGGGCTGAGTCGAAGAACTCCAATACCCATGGTGCCCTGTGGGAAATCGTGATGCTGCTGTGTTAAGAGCATCCTGGCCGGGGAAAGGTGCCACCTGTCCCTCACACTCTCTAATGAAAGCAAAGCAGCTAAAGCTACACAATGTCCCACTGTCCACTTGTTATCCTCCTAAAAAATGTGTACAAGTCACCTTAAAATCTATAGTTTAAGATTGTACAGTATTGGATCTGTTTGGAACTAAGAGTGACAATAGATTTGCTGGAGTCTCCTAATAAATATCCCTGACTGATTCACTGGACTGTATAACCTATATAATACATTCATGGGTTCAACCTGCCTATTTCTAAAATGTTTTGACATCTGTCATGGCATAAAAGTCATTTGCCATATGTTCTTATCTGTTTTACATATTCATTATTGATTATTCACGTCACAATATGTTATGTCTATTTTCACAAGAGAAACAATCACTTCATCAATTGTTTCAGAACTCATATTTCTAGTTGACTTTGAAAATATTAACTTATGGAAGAGAATTGAATATTGCTATTATTTATTTAAAAAAAACAGATCTGCAGTTACCTCCCACTGATAGATGGGAAAATATGGTCATCTTTTGTTGAAACAACCACAACATGGTTATGCTGTTGCAACATTTGCCCATGGTTATTTCCCCTAGGAATGCTTTCAGCCTTTTGAATTGCACACAATTTTAGGAGTAGTATTTTAAAATAGGTCATTTTGCCTTTTTTAAAATGTCATGCATTGTCACATTTGATTTGGGGCATTTATTGTACTTCCATTTCAAAATATAGAAAGGGTCATACATTCTCTCTAATATATGTGATCAGGTTTTCATTTGGTTTTTATCTCATGTCAGCTAAAAGACTTACGACTCCTTCTTGCTCATTTTTGCTTCTGGGCTCTTACGGTGAATTTAATGTTTACTGACCAAACCTGTCTGATTAACCTTTTGGATCTTCCCTTGAAAGCCTCCGTCACCTACAAATAAATAAATCTGTATGCGCCATTGGTATGTTTGTATTGGACTTAAAATGATGTTCAGTCAAAAAGGATTTTATGTACAGGGCAGAAGAGATGAGCAAAAAAAAATTCTTATTGTATTTTTTTTCAACAGACAATACAGGACCAGTTTAGAATTTGATACACAGAGGGTCCTAAGATCTTTTATATATAAAAAAAAATTAAAAAAACACAACTCAGTGCCAACAAAGAAAAAAAGTCAATGGAGCAGAAAGTGTTGTAAAAATCCAGAGAACATATGTGTTTCTTTTTATTATTTGAGTGCAAGTTTCTCACAAGCCATTGCTATTAGTGGTTCTAACGCTCACATAGCCATCTTTTTAAACAGCACATCATGATGCCATGCACTTAAAAGCACCTGAAGAACCAGCAATGAACATGGCTACAACATGGCTACTATAAACATCATGGTAGTTGTCATGGAAAACCAGAATAATAATGTTTTTAAAGAATAAAATAAACATTAATATAAATTTATAAATATAACAAAAAAGTGTCCAAAATGTCCTTAAGCATTACTATATGGCCAGATAGTGACTTCATCGAAAGAAGTATTATTTGAATCTTTAATTTTTTTGGAGGTATATCATGATTTCTTCCTGTCTTTGAATCTTCAGTTATACACAAATTACAATACTTAAATGCTATTCCTGATGAGGTTACTCATGGAGAGAGATGCCTATGTCATTGTAAGATCTATGGTGCAGCATGAACCAAATTTTTATTTATTTTTCTTTTAATATCCCCCAGTTTTAGCAATCTTGACTTATGTACAGATTAACTCAATTTTCAGTTTCCTGCATGACAGATTTCTTGTTGTCATGCTGTTAGTGGCTACTGAAGTAGCAGTGTCAAAGTCAGATCTGGAGACAACCAACACCTGCCAAGTTCAGTACTCAGACTTGGGGTGGTGATTGATGACCAGCTGTCCAAGGACCATGTTGCTTAGGTCTTTGGTCTTGCACATTCACTCTGTACAATATCAGCAAGATCAGACCATATCTGAAAGACTATGCAGGTCTCCTGGTCCAGGCTCTGGTTTTGTTACAGCTGGACTACTGAAATTCTCCACCAGCAAGAGCAATGGTGAATGTCACCAAAATGCTGCACATGATTCAAAATGCAGCAGCCTGTCTAATATGTAACCAGGGAAGAGAGGCAATGTCTCTCCTCTCTTCACATCACTACACTGGCTTCCTGTAGTGGCAAGTATTACGATCATATCCTTGATGATTGTCTACAGATATGGGTCTACACCTATATATAAATATACAGAGACACTTGTGAGGTCCTATGATCCTTCTCAACCACTCAGGTCTGCTTATGAATGTCATCTAGTTATGCTACCTCTGCGTGGCATCAAAACTTGGTCCAAACTCTATTCATGTGTAGCTCCTGCAGGTGGAATGAGCAGCCCATCTCCAATCGAAGAGGATGGCCCTCACACTAACTTGCTGAATGGACCAGAAAAATACAACAGAGCACCAAGACAGACACACTCACAGAGGGTACACATACAGTAGTTCTAATCAACAATAATTTCAATGACATTACAGGAAATACATACATGAATACACCAATACAAACAGTGTATATAGTGGCAGGAGGCCTGAACCCCTACCCAGCTGGGATGCCCAGAGTGTGGAAGGACTGGGGGAGAAAGTATTTTCAGGACAGTTTCTCCCCCAGGCCGACAGAGGGCAACCCACTTGGTTTTTAGCAGGGCCACGGGTCATGAGAATGGGAGCTCAACCCTGTTGGAACCACTGCCAGGAGACGCATGGACTCTTCCAGGGCCTTATTTGGCCACAATTCTGGAAGTGTGGCCAGAAGAAGCTTGTTGGGCACCTGGAGTCCTCCAGTCCCCACCATTCTGAGGCCAGAGTCAGGAGGAAGAAGACAAAGCCTGAGAAAGAGTGAAGGGAGAAGGATTGGCAGCAAGAAGGGACTGTACAGGACTATAAGCCTTGTGTCTTGGTGTGTGCTGATTTGTGCATTATGCTGTGGGGAGCAGGGTGAAATACTCCCCAGTTGTAAATAAACACATCTAGTGTGGCTTTCTATATGTATCTCTCTCTCTCTCTTTCTCTCTCTCTATATATAAATCCATCCATCCATTTTCCAACCCGCTGAATCCGAACACAGGGTCACGGGGGTCTGCTGGAGCCAATCCCAGCCAACACAGGGCACAAGGCAGGAACCAATCCCGGGCAGAGTGCCAACCCACCTCGGGACGCTATATATAAATATATATA
This sequence comes from Erpetoichthys calabaricus, assembly GCF_900747795.2. NCBI lineage: Eukaryota > Metazoa > Chordata > Cladistia > Polypteriformes > Polypteridae > Erpetoichthys > Erpetoichthys calabaricus. The sequence goes on along the minus strand of NC_041394.2, from coordinate 256,768,436 downwards.
TTTATTTATTTATATATATATATATATATATTCACGGCATTCGTAGTCTGTGTCACAATCTGATTGTATGGGTGGTTACCTACCAGGTAACGCTTGTGGTTGGTCAGCAATCTGCTAACATCTGCCACGGTGCCCTCAGTTTGTGAGGAGCAGATCATAGAATGGTTGAAATAGTTTACTGTCAAATAAATGCAAAGAGTACACGACACGTGTTTCGCCCTCATTCTGGGCTCATCAGGTGTACACACTCCACTGCACTCCCTCTCGGGAATCGAACCTCGGACGTCAGCACCAGAGGCGATGCCCCTAACGTTGCGCCACGGCGTGTGGTTCGTTTATTTTACAGCATGTAGATCGGGGTAATTACATTCACGGCATTCGTAGTCTGTGTCACAATCTGATTGTATGGGTGGTTACCTACCAGGTAACGCTTGTGGTTGGTCAGCAATCTGCTAACATCCGCCACGGTGCCCTCAGTTTGTGAGGAGCAGATCATAGAATGGTTGAAATAGTTTAATAATAAACGAACCACACGCCGTGGCGCAACGTTAGGGGCATCGCCTCTGGCGCTGACGTCCGAGTTCGATTCCCGAGAGGGAGTGCAGTGGAGTGTGTACACCTGATGAGCCCAGAATGAGGGCGAAACACGTGTTGTGTACTCTTTGCATTTATTTGACAGTAAACTATTTCAACCATATATATATATATATATATATATATATATATATAGTGAGACTTCTGCACTCTTTTGAGACTATCCCCAATGGGACGACGTGCAGAAGTGCAACTGCCAAGGCAACCGCAGATTTGCAGCGCCACAGAAACAACTACAAGCCGACCGCTGCCACATGCAAAGTACCAGGCATACGATGGGTGATTTAGGATAAATTATAACTTGGCCACTGACCTGCCCCAACCTTGCCTATTTGCTGTGTCTGTGAATAGTAGAATGGTAAATCCCGCTACAATAAATAACCTTATTGTTCCTGTTTCAAGTAGAATAAAGCTGGATTTTGCTAAAGTACTGAGACTCAGCCAGATGTTTTGGGGTGCAAGACAGGAACTCGCATGTCACAATCTATAAAGAGAGTGACAGCGAGAGAGAAGACATTTTGGTTTAGTAAAGCTGCAATCTCTAAAGAACAATCTCTAAAGTGCTGAGACTCTGCCTTGTCTTTGGGGTGCAAGACAATGACTCACACGTAACTATATAATTAATAAACACTAACATACAGTTTTAAAAAGAGAGAGAGGTTGGGAGCATGTGCTAATAGACACCTGGATTGGGACCCGAGTGCAGCGGGCGACACCTCAGCACCACACTAGAACAGTGTGTGTTTTTTTACAGTGGCTAGAGAGCCAAGCTAAGGAAAAAGTGACCAATGTTGGTGCTGACCTAATATAAAAAGGAAGACTATTCCAAAGCTTAGGGGCAGCAATTGCAAAAGCGTGGTCTCCTCCAAGTTTAAGTCTAGAATTTGGCACGACCAATAACTTCTGGCCAGAGGACCTCCGTGATCATGAAGAAGAGTAAGGGTGTAATAGGTCAGTAAGATAAACGGGGGCTGAACCATTCAGGGACTTAAAAACAAACGGTAAAATTTTAAACTCAATCCTGTAAGTAAACAGAGCGCTAGTAAAGAGCAGCTAAGACTGGTGAAAAAATAGTAGGGCCCCAGAATAGATCCTTGTGGTACCCTATAGGTTATAGGCACCAGGAAATTGTGCAGGCTGATTGAAAAGCTTTGGCCTCTGAAGCATGACCTGAACCATTCCATAGCAGTTCCTTATATACCCACGTACTGCTCAGGATGGGCAATAAGGGTTAACTGTATCAAATGCTGCAGTTAGATCTTAAGAGCACTAAGACAGCAGTATCCCCAGAGTTACTTGGTAGGAATCAAGCAATGGAAGTGTACCGTGAATAAAGAAGTAAAATAATTTGTCAAAGCACCTTTCAAATAAATTTAGCTGAAACTTAACAATTTTAAGTCAATGCTCTGCCAAGGTGAAAATGAGTTTAAAATGCAAAGAATTATTATTATTATTATTATTAAAGTCTGGAGGTCTAGTTTGGGGCTATTGCTCAATGGTAAGAAGGAAGAAAGGCCAGAATCAAGAGGGAGAGGAATGAGTGATGACAGGAGGGAATGTGCTTGGTAGTGGACCACTGATTTAAATCAGCACTGCTGCATAGCAATAGTCAGCTTTGGCAGAAACAGATGATTACAAAACTAATTTTCACAGTCTTCAATTTAGTAAACAAGGGCCCAATAACTCAATAATTTTTCAATTATAGGTTTCCATCATTTAGAACAGAACACACAACCTGATGCCAGTATGTTTATACTGCCAAATAAATTGTTACAACATTCTACAACATTCTGAGTTAAATGTGAGAGTAGGCAATGGAGTCCTCATCCAAGGTTCATTCCTGCCTTGTTCCCAAATGCTGCAGAGTGGATTAGGTGGATTGAACCTTTTATGTTATTGTGTTATGATACACTTTTTTGTGTATCACTCTCAGCTATAACACTGCTCATTAAAGTTTAATGCTTTTTCTAGACATTTGAGTTATCATTGATATTTTTTATTTATTTTGTGGCATTATTTTACAAAAGCTGGCTGTGACCATTTTCATTCACATATTTCATGTAATTTTCAAAATATTTACTCTCTGTTAAGCCTTGTCTTTGGGATCACATTGTAGTCTCTTCTTTTTTCCAAACTGAACAAATTAGCAGTAATGAGTGACTTTAATATTCTTCCTGAAGCAAGAAAAAGCAAACATTCACTTCTGTAATTCACACAATGCTTTGATTTTATCTGCCATAAAAACAAGTGCTTACAAAGCTCCATTCTTGTTTTCTGTCTTTACATGCTTAGATTTTATGCCCACATTTTTCAGTGCCTGCAGGTACAGAGATGATGCGAGAGCCTCTAAATGAAAATCAAATCCCATTAAACAGTGCTAAAGGGACTAATTAGATATATTTAATTTGGTTAAAGACGTGTTACGGCCTCATAGAGTGAAAAAGCAATGTGATTATCATGAGAATGTCCACATCTTCAAAAGAGTCCTATCAAGGGTCACTAAGAAGCGTGTTCATAAACACTTTCTCAAAACAGACAGCTTACATGCCACCGGGAGAGGGTTGCAGATGTGATTTTAATTTCTAATTTTAAAGTATCATGTTGTAATTAACTACTACTTGACCATTTGATACAAAAAGGTTTAATTTCTAATAGATTATGATTTATATTGAGAGAAGAGACAAAACAAGTCTAGTAAACATTTTGGTCATGAGGTGCTCTGTTTGTCTTGCACTCAACCAACTTGGTTCTCAAGTGAAAACAGCACTGGGCTCCCCATAGTTTTGCCTACTGGTATAGATATCTCTCCGCAACATGAAGTTGACAGCTGTAGGGGGATCATCTTTTTCACTTCTTCAGCACCTTTAACAATATTTCAATGGAGAAATAAGACAAGGTCAATGAATGATGGTGCAACAACTTTTTCAGAGCAGGCAAGTTTTGAATCTGGCTTTGAAAAATCCTTGGTAACTTTTCTTGGAAAATAAAGTCAATTTTAACTTGTTACATGATTTATATTTTATAATATTATATTTGATATATGAGTGGCACAGTCACTGCTGCCTCACAGATCCAACATCTTGGGTTTGAATCCTGTTCTAAGTCACCGCCTGTAGGAATTTCCAAGTTCTCCATTTGTTTTCTAGGTTTTTATACAGATATTGTGTGAGTTTTAGGTTTAATACCTTATTCTAAATTGGCCCTGTTTTATCGTGTTAGAGTGACCCTGTTCTCCCTTTCAGATTCATTATTACATTGAACAGAATAGAATGTTGCAAATCTCCATTCCAGCCCTTGTATGTTTGCTCTTACAAGCCTGTCACAAAGATAGAGCTGCAGTCTGAAGCTGCTCTTATACTGTATTCACAATCAAGGTTGATTGCTACTGTGGCTAAATACTTCCCATTTTCTTTCATATCTATGACTCCATTCAACAGGACAGAGCACCAAAATAAGCAGGACAGAAGGTTTACAAATGTATTCATTCATTATAGATTCATTTAAAGTTACTAATGTGTGTAATATAGAAGTAAAATAAGAAGTCTGACAAATCATACAAAAATTACAACCTGGATGGATAGCAGCTCATCTTGCTAGGATTCTAGACGTCCAATATGCCTAGATAACCAAGTGGCTCTCGATGGAATTGATGGCATAAGAGTTTCTTAACTGAGTTTGACTGTGAATTTATGCCATTCTAGTCTTTTTCTGCTGAACTTCTTGGACCAAGGGACTTTGTAGTGTAAGGACTGACTCTCATGTCCAGACTTTGAGGCTTTTGACCAATCCTGATTAGACTGGACTCTGACTAGGGAAGGTTTTTCTAAATACATGCTTTATCACTACAAAGATACACATCTTAATAATATATGTGAAATATGAAAGCATATCACACCAAACAATTGATTAAAACTCCATCCTAATGTCTAGTGAGAGTGTGGCAGTGTGTGTGAGTAAAGCCTGTGATAACGTGGTGCTCTCTGCTACATTGTGTCCAGTGTTGTCAAGTTAGACTTTAGAATCCTGAATTGAATTGTGTATATTATATACTGTTTCTATTTTGGGATATTTTTTTTTTTGCATACCAATTTGCATATTTCTAAGAAAATAGAACACATGGAAGGATAGTACAGTTTTGGATGAAACAAATTGCAGTCTGTAACCTATCAGTTCATCATAATTTTTCTTTATTTCAGCAGAGATAATTCTGGTGGGCTGATACATTTTCCAGATGCAATATTCTAATTAATAAAAAGCAAAAGCCAGCGGGTTTATGCTAATTAACTGTGGTAATGAACGAAGTACTCCAAACACTTAATTCAAAAAGCTGCTCACCAGAAATCTGTCAACTTATCTAAAGTATATATATATATATTTTTTTTTTTCAAATTAATTGGAATTACAGTTAAGTTTGTTTATCATTTAAAAATTGCCTTCTGAATCAGAATTTACAACTCTGTGAACAAACTAACTTGGATAGCATAACAAGGAATTAATCTGACTATATACAGAATGTAAAACTTTTAATATTGTATCATAAGAATACGAGTTTATTTAGAAGTGGAGGGTGGCTCAGGTACACAGTTTTAATACCTCTTGATTTGTAGCTCAAGGGACTTGGGTTCAAATGTAGGACAAGATACTATTTTTGTGGTGAATATAGGCTTTTTTGATAGTTCACTTTCTTCCCACATCATAATATAACTAGTGTGAATAAAATATGGGTTTATGAGATTTGCAAACCATTGCATTCTGTTTTTATTTATGTTTTACACATCATCCCAACTTTTTGCAGGTTAGTTTGAATGGTATCTGCAAACTGGCATACTGTGAGGTACTAGAGGTGTCTATATACAGTACCGTAAGTGTACCAAAGCTGCTGAGGTACTTTATGGCCAACTGCAAGCCTAGAATATAATAAAGAAACACAGAAAATAAATAACTGGATAGATATGTATTTGTATTTAGATGCTCCATTAACTCAAAATGTCTTCTGATAATGGCAAACATATTTCACCCAGATATCAAATTATTATCATCCCAGGGACATACAAGAACCACACAAAGGCTAGAGACACCAGAATAAAAACTCTCATCTATTTATTGCAGCTGATTTGTAGGAAATTGGAAGCATCCATCCTTCAACCAATTTTTCTTACTCAAAAAGATAACATACAAAAGCATAAGCAAAAGAAGTTTTTTTCTTGCTATGAAAGTTAAACCATATGGTACATTGAAGTAGAGTGATTATGTATTGCAGGACTGGGTCTGAATGTTTTATGTCCAACTAATACATCTTTTAACCTGTATTTTTACTAGTCTTAGTTGCTGTTGTTACTGTTACTGAGTTAACACAGGATAGTAGCATATATAATCTGGATTTTTTGTTGTTGAACTTTATCAATAAAGGTGATTGTTTAATGTTAATCATGATCTATATGATTGTTAATTTTAACAATTTGTAAATAATGTTATGAGGGCAAAATAAAAAGTAAAGACAATTTGAAAATGACATGGTAACCACAATGGATACAAGCTGATATAATACAACACATTTACGATGGCTTATGGGTAGTCTGAACACGAACGGCACAGCGCTATACCATTAGTTTCACCAAGATCAAATGAACATGGACACTCCAGTGCGGGATAGTACTACTGTTGAACAACGTACCATAGTGAGATTTCTTTAAGCAGAGGGAATGAAACCTGCTGAGATGTGGACCCAGTTCATCATAGGGTACATAATAATAGATCCGTGCTCTGCCATTAGTCTAGTTGAAGCCAAGGTCAAATGAACATAAATACACTGCTGAGGGATCACATCATTGTTGAACAATGCGATGCAGTGAGATTTCTTTGGGTAGAGGGAGTGACATTTGCTGAAAATCACAGAAGGATAGACTTCTACAGCTTTTCTGTAACCCTGCCCTGGATATGTGGGTTTGGGAGATGGATTGATATATAATAATAATAATAATAATAATAATAATAATAATAATAATACATTTTATTTATAGGGGCACTTTACATTAGCAGTAAATCTCAAAGTGCAACATAATAAGATTAAACAAAGGCAAGGCAAGATAAAAACAGAGATAAAACAACAATAATTATAGAATTCTTGTTAATAAGCTTTCCTAAATAGAAAAGTCTTTAGCTGTTTTTAAAAACAGCCCACAATCTGCTGTGTTCTCAGGCTCTCTGGTAGGGCATTCCAGAGCCGTGGAGCAGAGGCTGAAAAGGTTCGGTCACCCATTGTATGAAGTTTAGTCACAGTGGGGCAAAGGCGGTGGGTATTTGTAGAACGGAGGTTTCTTGTAGTGGATTGTAATATAAGGAATTCTTTAAGATATTGTGGAGCATTTCCATGGATACACTGGTGAGTGAACAAACAGAGTTTGTATTCGATACGGAGATTGATAGGGAGCCAATGAAGTGACCGAAGGATTGGTGAGATATGTTCATCAGGATTCTTGCAGCACTAAAATGCTTTGACTATATTACTAATATGGCATGTATAGTTTTCTATTTAGACATTAATGCTATTTTCTTTTAATTATTGATTTGGATGCACAGTAATAACTTGGATGCTTGGTATATTGAGTACTGAAACTTGTATCTCCTATGCCTCTTCACTATCAACTAAGAAGTTGTTATCACATCAATGGGTGTGACAGCGCAACATTTAGTTTGAATGAATATTTTACAGTTCATCTTTTGGTGAATATAGCTGCCAAATTTTTCATTGTTCCTTGTTGATGGTTGTAACTGAGAGAAAGAGAGAGCATGCATATAGAAAGAGGCAATACGTCATTTACTTTTACCACTAGTCCAGTGATGTCTTCAAATGCTGAAGTATAATCAGGTTTTACAAAAGGACATTTCCTTGCAACAGGTTATGTTTATTTGTAACATATGTAATTTGTCCTCTGCACACACAACACACATTTATACATCTAATTGGGGTCTCTTTAGGAGACTTCATCCAAGATGGTTTATTCATGGTAACCACCAGCTTGCTGTTGATTGGACTAAGATAACAAAATACCATTGTTTTTTGATGTTTAAATTAACACCCCTACTTTGAGCTTTGCCTTCTTGAGGCATTGGACTGGTTAAAAAATGTCACACTCTGTGAAAGATCTAATTGTTACCACCTACTATTACAGAAAATTCACATATGGTTGTATTATACGTCTGGCTCTCCACAACTATAAGGCTGTAAACCAATATCCCACCACAGTGCCAATTGTAAATTTACTCATTGTAAATCCATACACCCATTACCATTACCACTTAATCAAACTTAGGATTGTGTAACACAAAGTCAATCCAGCATTAGGTGCAACCCATTGACCAGTCTCTTCAGTAACAGTAATCTTAATCATATTTAAAATTGCACTAAGAAAGATACAATTCACTGCACTATTTAATTTTTGTCCATTTGCTTTCTCAGTTATGATGAAGCAAATTAGTAATAAAGAGTAATTTGTTTGCCAAATTCTATTTTTTTCTTGTACATCAGCCAGTCTGATCATAGGTTTTTTTTCCTACTAAAATTATGGCATCAAATGAAGAACCACGTTGTAGTACCTGGAAAACCATTCTGAAAAGATAACTAATTGATGGTAGAATTAGCATTTTTAACAGTTTTGTCTTTTTGCCAATCAGGGAAGGACTTAGGTTCATCCAGAACATTATGCCATATTTTATTATTTTTAGAAGCAGAAAAGAAATTAATTTAAACTAATCACACAGTTTGGGAAAATGTTGACTTAGTGTTTATATCAGAGCTGGGAATTTTATGGATCCTGGGCTACATCCTTTGACTGTCCCTGACTGGCCCTTGTTATGTTAATGGAAAATTAGAAATCAACCATAATGATTGTATATCATGCACAAAATATAACTGATCACGGGACGAGACCTACAAACTTTTCTTTGTACCTGGTGATCTAGGACCTCGGGATAATTTGTCTCCTTGATTATATTTGCTATTCTGGTCTGCTCCCGATTCATTTAACAGTACTGTTCAACTAGAACTGATCTGATGTTCATACCCACCTGGCTGGTGGCTCCGGGGTGATCACGCCTGTAATACCCAGCGTTACTGTTTATGGCTGTATGCTGAAACTTCCAAATCCTGCTACCTCCTCCTGCTATGCTTTCTGCTGCTTTGCTATCGCCGCTCATCTACGCTACCACACCCGCCTGTCCTACTGGCTCCGCTGTGCTGCTTCTCCACTGCTATCAGATAAGTATTACTCACTATCATGCTAAAATACTCTCATTACAAACTCCTTCTTATTAAACAGTTTGTCCAGAGCAAATGGTCTGACTGAAACATCCTAAAAAACGTCGGGATTTTGCGGCGCACGAAATATGTACATCGCGGGTCCGGTCGCCGCCACCACCAGGCTGCGAATGAAAAGACCACTGGCGGCATTTGTTCAGGAATACACCATCCTTCTCATGGCCCTGGAAATAGAAGTGTCGGTATGCCGAATTTACATTATGTGAAAATAAACTCTGATCACGGCTCTGTGCAAAAAGAAGCCTCATTAACTAATATTGCATTGTTTAATTCAAGATCTCTTAATGGCAAAGCATTGGTGCTGTCAGAACTCATCACTGACACCAAACTTGATATACTGTGTCTAACAGAGACTTGGCAAAAACCGAACAAACTTACGTCTCTCACGGAGGCAACTCCAATTGGATTCACTTTCCACACAGAGCCCTGCATTCTTCTTATTAAGACAAGGAGGTGGACTTACAGCAATTGTCAGAGTAGCCTTAAACATCAAACGAATCCCAATTGATTGTCCATTGTCTTTTGAATGCCTGTCTCTTAAACTAATAATGGAACCAGGTCCCATCTCACTCATTGTTCTTTATTGTCCTCCAAAATACAATGCATCCTTCTTATCCGATCTGATTGAACTTTTAACCCACCTAAGTTCTTACTCTCAGAGAATGATCCTTCTCGGTAATTTCAACATCCATATTGACATTACTACATCTAAACTGAGAAATGAATTCCTATCCTTACTGGACTGCTTTGACTTGACACAACATGTTGATTTTCCCACCCACTCTGGTGGTCTGATCTGTACTTCTGTACTATCTGTTGCCAACATTCACAGCACTGATTTGGGACTCTCTGACCATAAAGCAGTACTTTTTACTGTCTCATTTCTCTCCCTCCTCTTATCTGTAAATGACAAATTTCTTACAAAAACCTTAAAAATATCTGTCCCTCTATTCTTTCTGATCTTTAACTGTCTTCACCTATTCCGTCAACACTAGATAGTCTTGTTGACCACTATAACACAGCCCTTCATTCAGCATTAGATAAAACAGCTCCTTAAAAACATAAGGAAGTGTCCTTTAAGCGTTCAGCTCCTTGATATAATTCAGAATTGCGATCTATGAAAGCAGCTGGCAGACGCCTTGAGAGAATGTCACGCAAGTCTGGCCTCACCGTGCACATCCAGGCTTTCTCTGACCACCAAAGAGCTTACAGAGAAGCACTAACTGCTGCCAAGAACACCCATTGTGGCAGAATAATAGACAGTGGCCACTATAACCCAAGGGTTTTGTTTTCTGTAGTTAATAAACTACTCCAACCCGCATCTGGCCCAAATACCTTTTCTACTGAAGTCTGTGAGAAATTCCTCCACTTTTTCCGTAATAAAATTAAAGATCTAAATAATTCAACTAACATAAATACATCATCTGTTTATATCTCTCCCTGTTTTCCCACTCCATCCAGCTCCTTCTCTAAGTTCTCACCAGTCACATCTGCTTTTGTTAATGACCTGCGTTGTAAGATGAGGCCGACTACTTGTGTACTGGACACCATCCCCACCACACTACTTAAATCCTGCCTTCCTGCCATAATCCCAACTATTACAACAATAATAATCTCATCCCTTGACACTGGCTTTGTGCCGCTCACTTTTAAAATCGCTTCTGTAACCCCAATATTAAAAAAGTCTGGTCTTGATGCTGACAATCTTAACAATTTCCAGCCTATTTCCCACTTACCTTTTCGGTCAAAAGTTCTTGAGCGTGTTGTAGCCTCCCAACTCACCAATTACCTAACCTCTAATAATTTGATGGAACCCTTTCAGTCTGGTTTCAGGGTGCAGCACAGCTGTGAAACTGCTCTGCTACGGGTAACCAATGATTTGCTTATGGCAGCAGACACTGGACGAACCAGCATATTAATTCTGCTAGACCTCAGTGCAGCATTTGACACTGTCAGACATGACATTCTGCTGTCCAGAATGGAGAACATGCTGGGTATCTCTGGCACTGCCCTCCAGTGGTTCAAGTCCTATCTGACTGATAGGCAAGAGTTTGTTAGTCTTAGCAACAGCAGATCCAGCTCAGCGCCAGTCACACAAGGAGTTCCTCAGGGCTCTGTCCTTGGCCCTCTTCTCTTCTGTATTTATATGTTTCCCCTTGGCCATATTATTCGTAGCTATGGACTGGGTTATCATTTTTATGCAGATGATACTCAACTTTATTTCAATGTTAAAAGTGAAACTTCATCAGAGCTTTCTCAGCTCACAACCTGCCTCAGTGAAATTAATACCTGGATGGAGCGGAACTCTTTAAAATTTAATTGCAACAAAACTAAACTCCTGCAAATTGGGACTAAAGTGCAACTTAATAAAATGAGCTCCTTCCCAGTCCATCTTGGCGGTTATCTCATCAGACCTGCCTTTTCTGCAACGAATCTTGGTGTCATTTTTTATTCCTCCCTTTCTTATTCTGCCCACATAAACCACATTAAGAAACTTTCTTACTTTCACCTCCGTAACATATCCCGTGTTCGCTCCTTCCTCTCCTTTTCTAATGCTGAGAAACTTGTCCATGCTTTTATCACATCCCGCATCGATTATTGTAATTCCCTACTGGCAGGTGCCCCTTCTAATCTTATATCACAGCTCCAGCTTATTCAAAACTCAGCTGCAAGAGTCCTTACGTGAACCAGCAACAGCGAGCACATCACACCCATCCTGCTCCATCTTCACTGGCTCCCTGTGTCTTACAGAATCAAATATAAAATCCTACTAATAACCTACAAAGCCTTAAATGACCTTGCGCCAAACTACATCAGTGACCTTCTCCATCACTATGTGCCTGTCTGCCCACTAAGGTCATCTGATTCTAGCAATCTTGTTGTACCCCACACTAATCTACACTCCATGGGTGACAGGGCCTTCAGCTGTATAGCGCCCAGACTCTGGAATGACCTACCGAAATTAATCAGGTCAGCTGACTCCATGAATTCTTTTAAAAAACAACTCAAAACTCACCTGTTCAGGAAAGCTTTTAGCTCTACTTGACTTTATTACCCTTCTCTCAGTTTACCTTTATGTCAAGATGCTCATGTAACCTGTGTGTGTGTGTGCTAGGCCATCAATTATGTTGTCTGTTAGGCTTTTTTTCTCTGAATTTACTGTCTTAATCTTCTTTATTTATTTATCTGGTTTGTACAATCAGTTTAAGTATGTTTGTACATGTGTGTTTGTGAACATATGCACCTTCACTGTAATGTGTTGGCAAACAGACATTTACAGGAAATATGAGTTAGCTGTTAGCCCTCAAAAATGTCAGCTTTTTTAAAAGAGAAGGATTGATAAAGAATGTCAAATTTTAAGAAGATTTGTAAGTATTTGTTTACTGAAGTCAAAGGTAAAGTTGTGTGCTTAGTTTGTGGACCACAGATCGCTGTGTTTAAGGATTACAGTTTGAATTGCATTTATGACAGTAAACATGCAAAGATATACAAGGACTTGACCGCTGCAAAAACAATACGGAATTTTTAACAAGGGATGGAATGATCAACACCAGCTTTATAGTATCCCACAAAATCATAAAAAACGGTAAGCCATTCACTGATGGGGAGTTTATCAAAGTGTGTTTGGTGGAATCTTCAGCACTAATATGCCCTGAGAAAAAAAAAAGCATCTTAGAATGTGCCCCTCTCCAGGCAAACTGTAATGAGAAGGATCGAGGACATTGCAGGAAATCTGGAGCTTCAGCTGCAAAACAAAGTGGACAATAATTAATTTTTCTCCTTTGCTCTTGAACGATTTGTTCACTGAGGTGAATACATGCTTTGACAAGCTGGAGCCGAAATGGGACAAAATCGATAGTTGTCTAAATGTGACAGGGAAGAATGTTGGGCGCAAGATAAAGTGACTGAAATGAACCCAAAGTAGATCAGAAGGTGTTGTGTAAATCAGTTTTAAAAATGAACCATTTTTTTGATTTTGTGACTAAAAGAATTAACTTTGTCTGGGCAAAAGCATTGAAACAGAGACAGTTTGTTCCACTTTTACAGGAGCATGAAACGGAACATGGTGGTATAGGCGACCACACAGCTGTTGGATGGCTCGGTGTTTTAAAGAATATGGTCCCTGTGGGCAGAGATTCAAGAGCTTTATGAGAAGAAAGGTAAGGACATCCCAGAGCTCTCTGATGCCAACTGGTTATCTAATCTTGCATTTGTGATTGATGTGACTGCATTAATGAATAAACTAAATACCAAACTGCAAGGCAAAGGTCCCTTTGCACATGAAATGTACAGCCCGATGAAGGCTTTCAGGAGAAAATTGCAGTTTCTTGTTGGAGGGCAACATTCTCACCCACATGCCTATAATAAAACAAGCCACACCATTAGCTGATCTCCTCCATAGATACTCAACCATGTTAGGAGCACTGCTTGATCAATTTTCAAGGTGATTTGAAGACACAGGGGAGCAAAATGCACACGATTTCCTCTGCCTTCACTTGCATTGTCGATAATGCACCTAGTGATGATCAACTCAAACTTATCTGCAGTCTGATACACTACTGTCACAGCACTTTAAGTCAGTATAACTGCTGGATTTTTATTTTTTTCTCAATGATGAGAACTTTACAGGCATGCTCAGATGATGTTGGTTCTCTTTGGATCTAGCTATATATGTGAACACACATTCTCAATGATGAAGTTTAACAAATCCAAATACAGATCCTCTCTCACTGATGATCACATGTCAGCTGTCCTTCACATATCCACATTAGACTTCAGTGCACTTGTACAAGCCCAAGACAGACTCAATGAACAAAAAAAAAACCCTTAAAAACAGCAAATGAGGTGATTAAACTACAAAAAAATGCAATACCATTTATTATTTTTTTGTATTAAGTTAATTTAATGCTGGTTTTTGAAATACTGCAAAAACATGGACATTTTCAAAATTGTTTTTGTGAGTGTTGAACACTAGAATCTCTGAAGCTTGTTGTTGTTGACCTCCTTAAATGTTTCTGACATACACCAAGAATCTTGTAGCTCCTTATCACAGTGCTAATAGCCTGCTTTTGTTTTGCAAATGTGTCGATTAGCAGAATGCAGCCTGCTACAACCCCCACCCCCCCATTCAGTCAGTTGAAGGCATCACCCAATCCTCACAGTCTGTGTTGAAGTGTTTATCTGGCGATGTGTTTGGAAGGAATTATAGAGGTAATGAAATATCGTGATTTTAAATACATATATTTCATGTGTGTTCCATATCTCTAACAATCTGTGTAAATACAGTGTAAGGTTTCTAAACTCTTTTGGGACTCCACCCAATGGGATGACATGCCGAAGAGTACCCCAAAGCACGATCGGCGCGTTTATCATTTGCCAGGGTAAGTGTAGGCTCACAGCACTGTAGCACCTCGCAGCTAAAGCAGATCCGAGTTGATCGTGGTCACGATATAAGCGATTGCCATTGATGGGTGATGCAAAGAACATTATAAAAGCAGGGAGCAAGATTACTTGGCCGCTGACCTAGCGATAACCCTGCCTGATTGCTGTGTCAGTGTATAGGAGAATGGTAGATCCCACTACAATAAATAACTGTGCTGTTCCTGCTTTGAGCGGAATAAAGTTGGTTTTGCTAAAGTACTGAGAGTCAGCCTCGTGTTTTGGTGTGCAAGACAGGGACACACACGTCACAGCAGAATGACAGAGGAAATGCTAGGCAAGAAATGCTGAACACATGGCTAAAACAGAAAATGTTTTCAGATGTTATAGTAATAACGACATAATTTTGACATGAGATGTATGATGTATGAAGCCCAAATATCCAAGAAACACTTTCACAAGAGGTGTAACAAAACAAGAAATTGCTCAATTGACATGTTGCAGAAGCTCACTTATCAGTCGGTACAAGTAAAAGACGTTTACATACATGAGTGTTTGCCTGTTTCATTTTCAACCAGTTGTCACAGTGGTAACACTTCTCCATCACAGATCTGTGCAGATAGCAAAGTGGATAAGCTAATGCTTACAAATGGCAAGGTAATAGGTTTAAATCCTACATTGTCTCTGTATTTAGCTCTTTGAGAAATGAGCTGTTATTATTATTATAACAAAATCATCACATTGGATTCAAGTCTGTGTAAGTTAATGATACTTGTAAAGGATATCACTTTTCCTCACACACAGACATATCATATCAACATGTCACTTGAACATTTTTTTTATTCAGTTTCATTCTTGGATTCTTAAAATTAACATAATGTTAATTTTCACTCATATGCAGATGACACCCAGTTATACCTTTCATTAAGACCAAATGAAGTTTCTCTGATGTTGTCTTTAGTTGTGTTAGTGTATTAAAGGAGTGGATAGATGAAGACTATGTGTCTTTAAACACAAACAAAACAGAGATGTTAATCATTGGAGGTAATGATGCTGATCGCAACAACATTTTGTCATCATTTAATTCAGTTGGAATCACCATTAAATTTTACTAAATCAGCCCACAATCTAGGAGTTATCTTTGATTCTAACATGCCATTTAAAGCGCACATTACAAAGTTCTCAAAATCATGTTGAGAAATTAAGACATTTTCTAAATAAGCTGGATTCTGAGAAATTCCATCCATCCATTTTCCAACCCGCAGAATCCGAACACAGGGTCACGGGGGTCTGCTGGAGCCAATCCCAGCCAACACAGGGCACAAGGCAGGGAACCAATCCTGGGCAGGGTGCCAACCCACCGCAGGACACACACAAACACACCCACACACCAAGCACACACTAGGGCCAATTTAGAATCGCCAATCCACCTAACCTGCATGTCTTTGGACTGTGGGAGGAAACCGGAGCGCCCGGAGGAAACCCACGCAGACACGGGGAGAACATGCAAACTCCACGCAGGGAGGACCCAGGAAGCGAACCCAGGTCCCCAGATCTCCCAACTGCGAGGCAGCAGCGCTACCCACTCCGCCACCGTGCCGCCCTCTGAGAAATTAATTCCTGTATTTATTTCTAGTAGGATTGACTACTGCAATGCGGTGTTCACTGGATGTTCAAACTGTTCTTTATACAGCTTCCAGTTAATCCAAAATGCTGCTGCAAGAATTATTACAAGAACAAGAAAATATGAACACATTAAATGGCCAAGGTCTGGCTTACTTATTTGAACTTATCATTACATACAAGCCAGAATGTGCATTAAGATCTCAAGATGCTGGTCTGCTTATGCTTCCAAGAATTAATATAATAACAGTGGGAGGTTGAGCTTTTAGTTACTGGGCCCCTAAACTGTGGAAAGGTCTGCCTTCTAGTATAAAAGATGCCCCTTCAGTCTTAGCTTTCAAATCCTGGCAGAAGACTCACTACTTCAGTTTAGCATACCCAGATTATAGCTAACAGTACAGACTGCATCTCTGTTGATAGTTATTAGCACTAAAACATAAGTAATATGATAGTTATAATTTGTTACTAACCCTCACCTATTCTGTTTCTGTTCTCGGTACTCAGATGTGGCACTTGGTGCCAATGCCCACCTGCCAAGTTATTTTGCCTGTCTAAGGTAAAGTCATCTCTGATGGAGGTTTGCAGGAATCATCGGGTAGAGGGGTCCTTTCATCGTATTGGCTGGTCCACCACTGTCTCAGCTGTGGAATGGCTAATAGGGGGAGGCAGCTTGATAGCCAAGGTCTCCAGGACTCTAAACAAATCCAAATCATATTATGTAATATCATCTTCTGTTGAATTCTACTCTGTACTTGTAATATTTCTATTGCACTATTATATTGTATTGAGAATTACTTGTGTTCTCTTCTGTGTATTGTATTCACCCCCTTTTTTGACACTCACTGCATGCCCATCCTACCTGGAAAGGGGTCTCTGTTTGAACTGCTTTTCCCAAGATTTCTTTCATTTTTTCCCTACAATTGTTTTTTGGGGAGTTTTTCCTTGTCTTCTTAGAGAGTCAAGGCTGGGGGGGCTGTCAAGAGGCAAGGCTTGTTAAAGTCCATTTGGGAACATCTTGTGTGATTTTGGACTATACAAAAAATAAATTTGTACTGTATTGTATTGTATTCAGTGTTATTCTTGGATTCGTGAATAACTGAATTTGAATGATTTTTTTTTTATTCAGTTTTGTTCTTGGATTCTTTAATAAAAAAAAAACGTTCAAATGATATGTTGATGTGAATGTCTATGAAAAGTAACATTCACCATAGACATTGCAGTGTCTGTGTGCTCAACAAGACACCAAGAAGAAACGATTGAGCTGTGTTTGTGTGTCTGCTTTTATCCCTTCATCACTTACTTTCACAAGAACCATAAATTTACACCGGCTGTTAAGGACTCAAATCAAATGGATGTTTTTATTATATAATAGTAACAATAATAGCAGCTCACTACTCAAAACATAAACTCCAGGAGGATGGGGATCAAACCCGCAACCTCCTAATTATGAGACAGCAATTCTTACCACTGCTCCAGCCAATCAGATGTGTCTACTTTGTATCAATTGAGAGTTCAGCTTCACCTTTTACACATTGCCAGTAACATGTAAATTGAACAATTCCTTTTTTTATGTTATCTTCTTCAATAAAAGCTCACTTGTTTTATTATATCTTTTGTGAAAGTATTTATTTGATATTTGGACTTCAGTGATTACACATTATATACTTCACATGAACATTTTGTCAATTTCTATAACATGAAAAAAGTTTGTTTTTAATTATGCATTCAACATTTCTTGCTTCGCATTTCCTGTAATCTTTCATTTATACAGATTGCTGTAGGCACAGAACACACATGAGATATATGTATTCCAAATAACAATATATTATTTACCCTAAACAATTCCAGAGACTTCGGTGGGGGATGAGTGAGCAGGGTGCCTGGTGCTTGTTTTAAACTTCCAAAACAAAGACGCTGATGATGAGGTGCGAGGGAATTTAAGGTAGCCCAGAATTACAAACATTTTCGTAGGCTTCAGGAAAGTAATGTTGGTGTTTTTACTATGTCTGTTGCACATTTTCACAGCCTAATCTTTACATCTCTTTCCAGCTAATCAAGACCATGCAATCTGCTACTTTTTATAAAGAGATAAAATGATGTGGGGCAAAATTGAGTTCAGTCTATTGGTCGGCCCTCCAAAACAGTCCCAGTTTCTCATGTGGCCCATTGGGAAAATGAATTGCCCACCCCTAGTTTATATCTAAAATTTCCCTTCAGAGTAAATAAACAGTGGTTTCTGGAGTGCAGCATTCTAGCTATTGGAACATACAATAGAGACAAATAGTGATGCAGTCCAGTTAATACTTAAGCTATTACCTCAAAAGAATCAATACAATTAATGAGAATTGGTATGGAAGTTGATGGGTCTTTTTAATATAATATTACATGATATGTGAACATAAAGATTTTATGCTGTGTTCTAAGACTCTGGATTCTCCTATGGTTTATGATTCATCATATTGTTATTGCAAAAGGCTTACTAAAACAAGAAAAAGAGAAAGGGTGAAAGTGAGCATCTTTTTCTGGTCTTTGTGTGTAATATGAAACTTAGAGATGGTATGTCATTTATACTAACAGTGGCCTCAGATGAATATAGCCCTTACCCAGGAAATAAATCATTTTCCATAACCAAATTCTTCTAAAGTTATGAAAAAAATGTATTAGTTTACTTTGACAATCATTTCGTCTGATGTAGAAAACTGTTTCCAGTATAATAAGTGTTTTTTTTATATTTTTAAAATTAAACTTAGTTGTATTCATGCCTATCTATGAATTATAACAGATGATCTGTTTTGATGATGGCCAAAGCTTTACTTATTATTATGAAAGTAATAAGACACAGGAGGCAATCGCCAGAGGGTTTACCAGGCTTCATATTGTAGAGTTAAATGCCAAAAATCTTCCTTAAATTCCCATCACACATATTTAGTGAGATCATTGGCATAAGTATCTATTCATTTTTTGTTGTTTCAAATTGGTTTTGCATGCCTTTTCTGTAGAATGATCATGACATAATAATTTTGTTCCTCAGAGCTAGTGTTAATCTGTGAAATTTACCAAAGCATTTTTCGCAGCAAATATAGTATGCTTTGTTCACAGGTGACATTCCTGCAAATTCACCTTGCAACCGGCCTAGGCAAGCATTTTTTTTCCAAGCTCCCCATGATGCTTTTCAAGGACAGCATGACATTGTAGAGCTGTAGCAGCCACGTGCAAAACTTTCACGCATGTTTACTATAAGATAGCAGCTGACTTTGTGGTCATTGAGTCACAAGCACACGTGCAAATAAATAAATAAATGCCCTAATCCACTTGACAGTGCTGCATGATTGATTTTCCCATTCTCTCACCGCACTCATTTCACCAGAGGTAAACCCAACTGTTCCACTTGTGGCAGTTTCAACACCCTAGATTTCCATCCTGCATGTGTTTAAAAAAGTAAATAAAAAAAAAAAATTGCAGTATTTTTATTTGGGGGGTACAATCACTGACAATAATGAGAATATTCGGAATACTGCCACCAGATAAATAACACTGATTCCTGCAGCAGCAAAGCACCATGTGGCTAATTATGCATGCAAATTAGCCATGTGCCCAGCTGTCCCAAAACAACCTTAAAGGAGTCCTCCCCATCCCCCTCCCCTTATAATAAAACACAGAACACACTATGAAATAATAAAAACAAAATATGTGTTACCATTTACAAAGTGTTTCTTCTTGATGAAAGTATCTATGCAGTTAAATTGGAAACAACCAGATGCCTCTTTGTGGTACACCTAATGTGTGTCCCAGGAGTGGAACTCTGAGTGCAATGATCTATAATTTATTTACTCATTGCTAGTTTTTGGCCATTTGTTGCATTTTGTGGTATTCATTCAATCTCTATCTTTGAGGCACAGTTGCACAGTGGTTAGCACTGCTGTTGCACAGTTCAGATCACATATATGGCCACCATAATCGTTTCAGCACAGAGTGTAGACTTTTCCCTAGCCCTCAGTGACCATTACACCATTACCGTCCAATCAAAGCTAGTTCAGTTCCTTCTTCCCCATTAACAACAATGAATTTTGCAGAGTTAAGACAAATTTTGAGAATGTTTCTGTGATTTTGATGAGGGGTTTTCTTATCACATATCACTATATAATCAGCTTCCCAAATAAAGTGGATAAAATGTTTTGAGAATCATTTGATGCTCTAAAAGATCAAAAATTTTCACTGATAAATATGATATCTTGTTCAGGATATTGGAGAGCTACTATACAACCAGGCAACATTAGACACAATTATTGTAACAGACACATCTTGGTGAAATGAGTGGAGCATATGAGGAAAACAAAAGAGAAGGTACAGACTCTACACAGGCAATACCTGAGACAGGATTCAATCTCACAACTCAAATTTTAAGTTAGCAAGACTAACCAGTGCTCCACACGGTCAATCCCTCTATAAAACGCTTTTCAAAAATCTGTTAAAGTCATCTTTAACCTAGGATATATTCGAAGTATCTCCTAGCAATAGGATGTTTTAGATATTTTGCATTGAAATTTACAGAAGCATGGGCTTGATCACTAATCAAAATCTTATAAATATTGGTATTGGAAATGTCTGATACACTTGAAAGAATGACATCACTGTGAGTAAATGATTGATGAGGCGATGAGACACAAGTACTCCCGTGATGATACATTTTTCAATTGCCAACTATCACTGAAACCAAAATCAATCATTTATTATTTTAATGCTGTAGTGGAGTGACAGTTTCCTCAATTACTTGAGATGCATGGTCCATCCAGTGCTAGGCCGATGACGATGTTAAAATGACCTCCTACTATAATTGTTGAATTAACAATTCAGTTACTAATAAAAAATATACAGGAAAAGGAATGTTCATAAATATTCATGATAGAAATGTTATTATTATTGATGCAAACATGAATTATGACATATCATACTTTAGCAATGATAGTTTAATGGATTAGTTGTTAATTTTTATTATTAAAATAGAGGAATTACTTTATTTATTTATATTACTAGCTGATTTTAAACTTTGGTTTTTCCAATTTTTTATACTATTGTCTTTTTTTCCCCAATTCTAATTTCCAAATAACTGAAGACTTCTTAAAAATAGAAAACTATTGTATCAGGCACCAGAAGCCAAATATTCTAGTGTTGGTAAAATAAGTGTTTGCATTCATGGTTGTAAAATAATGTGCCAGGTACATAACAAAAGAATCTTTATTTTTTGATTTGATATACTTTACCAGTCCCCAAGAAGATATTGTCTTTTTGCATGATATTTGGGGGATAGATAATCAGGTTAACCATTGCACAGCTCACCAGGAGCAATTTTCAGGTTAAGGGTGTTGCTCAAGGGCCCAGGATCCCTTCTGGCAGCAACAGGATTTGAATCGGCAGCCTTCTAGCGCAGATCCTTAGTTTTGCATTTGATCTACCATGACAAAAAGTTGCCAGTCAGCCGAGTCCAGATTACAGAACCACTGAGATACTCTCTTTAAAACAGGATTGTTGCTTTACTGACACAAGTACACTCACATCAAAGCATGTGAATTCTGATAGTACTGTACACATGTCCTCTATGTGGGGTTGCAAAAATAAAGCCTTCACAGTAAGTGATCTAGTTTGCATGAGAAAAAGGGCTTTTGATGTTAACACTGAGGAGCATTGTCAGTTATACACTAAAACAGTTTGTCGTTATTAGGGTGAACAGGTGCCTTACCAGAATGTTATGTAGCCAGTACTTATGGCCTCTAGAGCTTTAGAACAATCTAGACAAGGACAGGTCATTCAGCCCAACAGAGCTCACCAGTCCTATCCACTTAATTCCTCCAAAAAACATCAAGTCAAATTTTGAAACTAAACTTTTTCCTAAACTTTTACTGTCTACCTTGCTACTTGGTAGCTTATTCCAAGTGTCTACGGTTCTCTTTGTAAAGAAAATCTTCCTGTGAAGTTTGTGTGAAATTTACCCTTAAACAAGTTTGCAACTGTGTCCCCATGTTCTTGATGAACTCATTTTAAAATAGTCTTGATCCACTGTACTAATTCCCTTCATAATTTTAAACACTTCAATCATGTATCCTCTTAATCTTCTTTTGCTTTTCTCTAAATGTGACCCCAATTTTTCAAAAGAATTGGCACACATATTGATATTAAGTAATTTTTTTAAATAAAGTATTTAAGATCATTTGTTTACAAAGTGATATATTTGAAGTTTGATAGTTTGCTGTTAAATTGCATACTGTACATACATGTACATCTTTGCAATGTTTTTTAAAGATGACTGAACTAGTGCATCACAGTGTAAACTTCAAACAAGTTCAATTTGATGGGCAAGAGAGAGACAGGCAGACAGGACACAAAAAGGAGTATCTTCAGTCATTTGACAAAGTATTTTCAGCAGAATGGTTTGTACAAGAAAGAAAAGCCCATGGTAAGCCAAACAGCTTTCACTATTTTGAAAGAGGATAGTGAAAGCAATGACTCTGATTTAGATTTGCTTGACTTCAACATCAAGGATGCTCTCACTATGGGTCTTGATCTGGACACGGACTGGTAAGTCCTTGTTTTCTCACAATGATCTCAGAACTGTGTTTTTCCCCCACCACATAGTATATGTGGGTTCTTTCTTTAAATGTTGTGCTTTCTTCCAGTATAATGGAGATTGAGGAGATGGGTATGAACATGCTTTTTGCCATACAGTGTAGGTGAGCACATCTAAATCTGTCCTGCTTTCTTCCATGGCATTGGGAGGTAGGATGATGGGACCAAATGTGCTTGTTTCAAATAGCTTAGGTGGGTTTTTTGTTTATTTGTCCTGCTTTGTTCCAGTATATTGCCAATGGACATTCAGGGCTGCTAACACTTTGCATTTATTTCCTGTATTTCAACTGTTTTTAACAATTTGTTACGTATTTTCACCAATATTTTTTTTTTTAAATTCCTGGGAGTTATGTGGTCCAGCTCACAGGATCCTCATTGTTGAAGAGCTGAGTGGCTGGACCAGGCCAAGGGCACGCTCACATAACACCTGGCTGTGGAAGGTAGTCATTTCCGGAGGGTGGGACTGGGCCACGTGTCTGCCCTGGGGGGTTGCCAATCAGGATCCCGAGCTGTTTCGTTGTGTGCTGGGTGTGGCAATACACTGTACCAGTGCATGCTCCCCAACCTGACCTGGAATTATGCTTTTGTTTTTATTGTTTGCCATTGCGATTACTACTAGCTGTGTGGTGGTTGTTTAGGAATTAGTATGTGCTGGTGTGTTACATTGAAGAATAAGATTATGTCTCTAATAATATTTTTTGTATTATAATAGAAATACAGTAAATATAATGCATATGAAACAAGGTCATTAATCTAATAAATTATAATAGTTTATGTTTATCACTTGTTTTGTTTTTTAGTATAGAATGTTTAAGAGATCAAGCACTAATAAATAAAAGAAGAAAAAGAGACCTGCAGGTAATGTCAACTGGAGGCCTCAGTAAATGGTGCTTGTATACCACATGTTTATATAAATATTGAAAATACACCGTGTGAAAGTAGCATGAGTGTCTTGAAAAACTTTTTGACTATCATAATTATTGCTAGGGTTAATAATGGAGCTTAACTTTGTATTTTTTCATTCTTATTATTGATTATTGTAACACTATAAATTTTATTCCTTTGCCACCATTTTGAATTTGGAGGATGCCAACATTTTTTGTCCAGGAAGGTCTATTGCTGTTAGTATTGGCCCTTGTTTACTGCTCTGTGACTACCAGAAGTCTACAGTATAAAGGTCTCACAAAGCTTTTTGTTGGTTAGTTTGTGTTCTCTGAGGTTTTCCAGGATATTGTGAAATTGGACTTGCATAACGTTTTAGGAGATTTGTTTGGTTAGGTCAAGATCCTCTAGTTTTGATCCCTGTTTGTCTTTTGACATTCAGTTCTATCTCATCTCTTAGTCCAAGCTGCATTCTAAAATTCTGCCACTCCTTATCAGGCCGGACATGGTGAATGCTGAAGAAAAGGAGTGGTTGCAACAGTAACTAGTTGATATTCATACTGAAAAATCTCTTTTCATTAGACATGGCCTTGTTGTCAATTTTCATGGAACATTTTCATTGTGAATGATTATCTACAGTGGCCAATTTGACTGGAGTAGGATCAGACTGGGAAGTAATATTTTTTCCACTCTTTCACCCCCTTTCGACCACAATCAAACTTTTTTTTTGATCAAATCTTAATTATCAGTCTGTTCGAGTCTAGTAAAATTACGTTTGTTTGTGACTGTGTGTATGTGTTGTATTTATATATTACTTTTCCCAAGTATACTATAGATATACAACTCAAAAAAGTATTGTGACAGATTCAAAATTTAAACTTCGGACTTCCAATGAATTTAAACATTTTAGATATCCCTAAACATATTTTCTTCACTTTCAAAGTACTGTCCATTTGTGTGTGCCAGCATGTGTATACTGAATGTGGACACAATAACTCAAAAACAAATCACTCACTCCAAATGAAACTTGCCATAGTTATTAGGATTATATGGTAAAATGATTGAATACTGATTTTAAGCAATATCACTCATGTTGATAGAACTCTGAATATACTATGTATTTAGGAAAATGTTTAAATCATAGCTTTAAATAGGGATATTTTAAAAGAATCAAAAAAAGGCAAATAAAAGTTGGATTCACATGAGAGAAATCTCCATTTATTTGCCAGTTGGGCAAGCCTGATGAAAAATCACTGAAAAGTAACACCACTAGTGTGTATTGTAGTGCCATAACATTTAACATTTAATTGGATTAATATTAGTTTAAGTCTGAGACCAAAAGAGGAAGAGTTGAAAGTAAAGCAGAAGTGACATCACTGGTTGTCTTCTCTGGGTTTATCATACTTCTAGGGGAAACAGAAAATGGGTCAGTGATTCTGTAACTTCCATTATCCTCCCCCATTCACCTATGAAATCATTCCCAAAAAGAGATTCTCCAAGCACATCAGTGTAACTGTTTACAGTGTCTATCTCTATACTGTGTGTTTATCTATCTATATAGCTATCTAAACACACACACAGTAGCTGTTGTTACCTGGCTTCAGCCAGGAAGTTTAGAAAGACAAAGGGCTTCAGTTATTCAGAATTATGTAACTAAATCACTACTTTTAAGTATACAATATTTGAAGTTTTTTTAAGGCTATTTTTATTAGTTCACTGGAGCTTGTTAGTCCTGAATATGCCACATACAATTGCACATGACAAAAACCTTCCAGGCATTGATCAATTTTTGCTTTTCCTATTGGCTGGTCTTGGGTTTTGTTGATGGTCACTACAAAACAGAATTTCAGACGAATTCAGATTCTTTTAAATTGAAACAAGTAATCAGTAAAAATAATGGACATTTTGAAATTTTAACAATTATTATTATTAGTATTATTACATGTTTACAATTTTCATTTGTTTATATCATTCACTCAAGCATTACTTTTCATGTTTTTCATTAGTTGTATTTTCAAGCTTCAATTTTTTTTTTGCCCACAGAATCTTTTTCCTAATGCTATCAGAGACTTTTAAATTGCCATATGCCTTTTGCTCAAGACTGGCTTCCCTCAGTCTAGCCAATCTACCATAAAGACCTTATTGATGCCTGTCCTTCTAACAGGTTCTCCCAGTAGAGAAATTCTGAAGCTATATTGGAGTGACAGGTCATCTCCTAGGCTCCTCTTGCCCTGTTACTAAGTTTGGCCAGACAGCCAATTCTAGGAAAAGACCTGGTAGTTCCAGAATTCTTCCATTTCACAATTATTGAGTTCAGTTTGCTTCCGGGATCATGCAAAGGTTTAGAAAAGAGTTTATACACTTGCCTTGATCTATGCTTCACCGCAATTTTATCACTATAGTCTACACAGAGTTCCTTGGACCTCTCCTGATATGCAGTGGGAAATATGTGGTATCTTATATAAACAGGTGTATTCCTTTCTAAATGGTGTCCAATCAATTCAATTTGTCACAGAAGTACTCAAATCAAGTTCGTTCTGAATAGTTCTCATTGATAATTAAAGCAAACAGGATGCACCTGACCACAATTTGCAGTGCTACAATAAAGGGTCTGAATACTTACATAAAAAAGAGTTATTGATGGGTAAAAATGGCAAATGTATCCATTGTGACAGATTGGGGGCACTATCCCTCCCTTGAGCCCTCTGATTAGACGTCAGACACCAGATAAAAGTCCAATAATTGTTTTTATTAGGACAGTAATGTGCACCAAGCACCTTCCACTCCACAATACTCATAAATCACTACAATACTCTCAATCAATAAACAATCCTCCACTCCCAGACGCACTGCCACCCTTCCTCCCGACTCAGCTTGTCCGTCTGGGATCTCTCACAGTCTTTTATAGTTCATGACCCGGAAGTGCTTCTGATCCCTCAGTCCATGTGACTTCCCAGCACTTCCAGGTCAGGTGAAAACTCCTCTTCTTCATCCCAGAAGTATGTCATTTCCTCTGTCGCTGTGACTAAGACGTACTTCCGGGTTATAGGGCACATAAAAATCCTTATGTCTCCCTGCAGCGTCCTCTGGCTGTCCCCATGGTATCCAGCAGGGCTGTGAAGGAAAACTCCAATGTCCATAATTCCCTGTTGGCATTCGGGGAACCTCCATGCTGCAGGGAGGGCTCCATCTGGCGGCCTGAGGGTATTGGCCGGGATGAATGGCCGGCCATATCCCACACCATTTAAAATTGAAATTTACAAGAGAAAAGAAAAAAAAGTGCTTGAAACTGCCTGCTTGTTAAACTAGGGCATCCTGGCTTCATTTGTACCAGCACATTTTATATTAGGAAATGAGATCATATATAACATTTAACTTTGTGCTTTGTTCTGTGATAACAGTTTTCATATAAGAAGTCTTATGCTGTAAACCAAATGTTTAGGCAAGACTTCTAATTATTAACTATTTGGGACCTTTGGCTTTTATTTAATGGCAGAGGGGTATTGCTAGAATGTACCTTTTATTTGATTGCTAATTGATGTAATTGAAATGTTTACCAGCTATTATACATAAATTAACCTAAGTGATAACAGAAGTTGTTCTCTTAAGACGAAGTCGACTTGCTGGTGTAAATAAAGGATGTCTTTGGATTTTATTAATAATGATGAATTGAGTCTTTTTTTATTTACTAAGTACCTTACGCAACAAACTGCAATATAATAAAGTGGGCAGAATGCCTTCTGATTCCACAGTATGTGTGTGTGTGTTTGTGCATGTATGTATACACACACACACACACATTAGCTGCGTGTGGTCTTCGGGACTCCCTAGCAGTTTTACTATATTGGTGAACTTGCAAAGGCATCAGATAAATTGTCATATCTTGTCCGAGACGGACATGTAGTCGAGTGCAGCTGTGGCTTAAATTGAGTGGGCCAGGCTGGAATCTGTCTCAGGCAAACGTATGGTGGCTCCTTGTGTGAACGTACAATGTGCATGTACCACAAAGATGAGTATGTCTGCTTGGATTGAATAAGAAGTGAGGTGCATGGAAGCGCTGAAAAAATGTAAAAGTACATGCATGTACCATCTTACCAAGTACAAGTCACACTTCTATAAGCTTCTACATCGTCTGTAGAATTCACACCAACTCCCGTGGCTGTGGTTGAGTTTGAGCAGAGCAGATTGCTCCATACACATACATGTCTTTCGTAGTGAAAACTGAGGTGCATGCAAGTGCTGAAAAAATTGTAAATTGTATGTAATTGTGTGCCATCTAGTGGCTGTGGTTGAGTATGAGCAAAGCAGAGCATACACACACAAATCTTTTGTTTATACATTTCTAATATAAATATAAATATATATATATATATATATATATATATATGCTTTATATATTTATATATATATATAATTAGAAGCAACATCACACATACTGTATCATACATAATACATGAATATTCCTCATTAATGTAAATTACAGTGCTTAATACTGTATAATGCACTAGAGTGCTGCTGCTCACATAAAAATGTAGATAAAGAGGAATATGGTTAAGATAAATTATTATTCAGGAGTGATGCTTGCATAATAAGGCCATAAGAATTCACAGTTAAAAACTTTACAGGAGTGATACATTTTTTTTTCTTGATACGAATCACTAAAATATCAACATCAATATACCCAAACCAATTACCTTATTCTTCCATCCAAGGTGGGTGGTGTGTTTCCTGCAGCTCTGAGTTTAGATTAAACAGGTTCAGGAAATGAGTAGGTAGATTATACTGTAAATGTCTTATTAGAAGAAATTTTATGCATATAAAACTTATTTTTTATTAATTTATCCATTCTCTTGTCCTACTTAATCCAGCAGAAAAGGCAAAATACAGTATATTTAGGTAAAAGCCAGAAGTCACTTTTTATCTCAACATTCTTTATTCATTCATTCAAAACTCATTTCTCTCAGCAAGATGGTGCTTAGCAACCCTCAGGTGCAAGGTTAAAATCCATGTCAATATGGTTTATAAAGTGCATTTAAAGGTAATAAAAGTTGGCCCTGCTAAATTTTTCTTTAGAAAATAGTAACCTCAAAAGATAGGTATGTATGTTTACAGCCTTTACACATTAATTGAAGCCATTGATTTGATGAATTAGGTCACATTTTGTTGACTAAAACAAAATCTTACTTGATTAACAAAAAAAAGAAATTGAAAATAATTCTGCCACAGCAAAAGCTTTAATATTACGAAATTCAATGAGGAAATAAAGAGCAAAATATTACTTAAAACTTCCACTGGAACTTTAATATTTGTGTTATTATGTAAAACGTCTACCTGCATCAGTATTACTGTAATGTTTTAATATGAACAAACTGTACATAGTTTTACATTTTCAGAAATCTTAACTGTAGCTTTTGGCTGTAAAAATATTTTGTTCATAGCCAACAAATAATACCTACCTGTTAAAGTGTGTGTGTAAATTTACTCTATGTTGGTGTGGAACTTTCTGCAGGTACTTTGGTTTTCCTAAAACATCCCCATGACATGCTTATTAGATCCATTGATGGAGCGAAGGAGTGTAATTTCCTGCAAAGAATTCATCATATTGAGAAATGATTGACCACAACTGTTTAAACTGAACTTTTTCCAGTGAACTTTTGTCTATTTTTTCTTTCCAACGCATACTTTAGCTGACCAAGTAAAGTCTAAATGAGAATGTACCAATGAAGAGTGGTTAACCCATTTTCACAAAGTGAGCTCAATGTACTATATTTAATTTTGGCCAAAGAAAACACTTTAGAAATTAAAAATGTCAGTCAGTCAGTCATTACCCAACCCACTATATCCAAACACTGGGTCACGGGGCTCTGCTGAAGCCAATCCCAGCCAGCACAGGGCGCAAGACAGGAAGAAATCCTGGGCAGGACGCCAGCCCACCGCAGGACACACACACCCACACACCAAGCACACACTAGGGACCATTTAGGATCGCCAGTGCACCTAACCTGCATGTCATTGGACTGTGGGAGGAAACCAGAGCACCCGAAGGAAACCCACGCAGACACGGGGAGAACATGCAAAGTCCATGCAGGTAGGACCTGGGAAGCGAACCCAGGTCTCCTTACTGCGAGGCAGCAGCGCTACCACTGCGCCATTAAAAATGTCAAATACCCCAAAATGAATCTCGAAGATGGGGTAAATGCACTTTTATTCAGGGTAACAAAGTGAATCAGAACTGGGTTTTCAAGCTGCAGTTCACATAACCCATCATGCCTAAATTGAAACGCAGCATTTTATGTTTGCACGTCAGTACTTGTTTATTAGATTTAATTTGAAATTTACTGGAGCTTTTATTTGCTTTCCCATGCCTTCACTACAAACATGTTGACACTATTAATATTCTCCTTACCAAGTCGTAAAATCAAATGTTTACTCTAATGCTGCATCCTTAACTACAGCATTAACTCTAAACTATGTTGTCAATTAGTCAATTAGTGTGACATTTCTGTACACAAATAAATCAGTTACCTTCCAGCTATGCTATGCTATGCTGAAGACATTATAAAAGCATGAATTGGCAGTGCTGCCAATGACTAGTGTTTGAAAATAATAAATACCTGTATTACATTTCTTTCCTGCAAGACCTGATTTTACATATTCTTAGAAATTCTAGCACAATTTGATTGTTTCTGGCTAAACTGTGGTTAAACCTGACATCTTATTCTGAACACTTGTACCAGATGCTTTGTTTTAAGCTCCCATGGAGTAATTGCAGGGAATGTCAATCTTGCCTGAAGAAGGGGCCTGAGTTGCCTCGAAAGCCTGCATATTATAATCTTTTTAGTTAGCCAATAAAAGGTGTGATTTTGCTTGACTTTTCACTACATTCATAATGGCTAACACGGTACAACACCCTACTGTAGTACTAGGGAATGTCAGAAATCAATTTTCTACCTCCTGAGGTCAAATAATGTGCACCCTTTTGATGAATTACTTTTACCTTAGTGGAGATATTGTATAGTGTATGATCATGTGTTGCTAAACAAATTGTAAGAATTGGTTAAGATTTAAAAACTGCCTTGCATCAGAGGGTGTGTCTGCATCTTAATGTTGATTTTTTAAAAAAACAGAAATATCTATGGTTTCATTAGACTGAAACTTGTGTTTCACAAGTGGCAGAAGTATCCTAAACACTTAAAATTTTATTTTCTTTCTGAAACTTTAAATGAGAAATTCTTTCCAGAGCACAACAACAAAATACCTAACCAAACACAAGGGTTTTCTTTCCTTGCTTTTTCACGGTTCAATCTAACTGTAACATTCCCCCAACTGTAGATGTTCTACTTGTTTTCTTCCCAAGCACATAATAGATATTTTACTAAAAAACAAACATTTTATTCTTGTTCTTTTCAAACCTTCCATCATTATTTTTCCATTCTGTAAAACTTTATTTTTTTCTACAGATGAGCTCCAGTCCCTTGGTTTTCTCAGGGTGAAATCCTTACAAATAATCCTTGCATAACACAAAGTTATCTCTAAAATGGTTCTCATCAAATTGTTGTGTGCTTGAAATAGGAAAACTACTACATGTGGTGCTCCTGATGACAGTGTCACCACAAGACAATACATAAACATACAGATAATCTAAAATAAACGTTCAAAACTGTTTTTAAAATTTCAGAAAAACAGTGTGAGATCATTTGTGGAAAATATGTTATTTAAGATACAACTTTGAAACTTTACCTGAGTTCATGCAGCTATCCAAAATGTGAATAAATGTCTAAATTCAATCTCTTCACTCTACATGGTAAATGGCTTACCATATAATAGATTACATATATTACAGTACTAATGACTCAATAAAACACTAATACGAATTCCTCAGTCTAACACAATTAAGTTCATATTATTTTCCACAAATATAAAAGCCATGTAGATAAATGCAGCTGGATGGAGGAGCTGTTTGTACCAGCATCACTTTATTCAAAGCATGAAGCCTACCAATTGTTTCTTCACCTGTCAGGCAGTAATATAAGTAACTCAGCAGGATTAGCAAATAAGATAATTTGTTGAAGAGCTGCTAACTGTTCTACCAAACACTGGCCTCTGGAATATTATGGCAACTTCACATGAACACACAGTGAAAATCCAATCAGAAACTTTCTTTTTTGAAAATGAAAATCAACTCCTTGAATCAAAAAACATTTTGAAAATATTACACATATTGAAAACATTATGCACATATACACATACATAAATATTTGAATAGTATAACTCCAGTGTAACAATCCTATATTTGGTGTTTTCCCACATTTTATTTTTTTAATGCTGTAGACCTATAATATAATATTATAAGACCTATAATAATAAGAGTTTGAAAAATCAGTGACAAAATTACCTTTCTTTCATACTTTTCTCATATCTCATATTTTTTAGATATTCCATTAGAAAAACACTAAATGTGGGTTGGTACAATATATACAGTATAAAGCTACATGTACCTGATTGACTGTCTGACTGGCTCATCACAAGTTCTTGGTTATTTGCAGAAATCCTAAAAAAAAACTTTTCAATAATGGGTCAATCTCATTGTCCTGAGGCCAAACGAAATCCAGCCTCACCAAAAAGTAATTTAATTAATAAAAAACTTGAGATAACCACACTGGTGTTTCATAATCAAAAGTCAAGAGCAATCTTAGCACCAGATTATGAAGTTTTGCGGAACAACACAGATGATAACATTCAAATGAACTGTGGTTAAGAAAAGACAAACAGTAATGAATTAGTAATGATCTAAATCAGGGGTCTCGAATCACAGTCCTGGAGGGCCGCAGTGGCTGCAGGTTTTTGCTCCAACCCAATTACTTAATAAGAAGCACTAATTGCTCAAGTAACACTTCTGCTTCACTTTAGTTGTCTCACTCATTAAGATTTTGAATGCTTATTGCTTATTTTCATCTTAAACAGCTGTATTCATTCAGTTTTTAATGGATCCTAATTAGCAATAACATGCGAATGACAAAAGAGACCAGCATTTCTCCACTTAGCTTGTTACCATTTACGCCAGTGTGTATTTATCTTGCATTATTTGGTTTAATTAAATACTTGGAAGGAAAGTAAAGAGAAAAAAGTGAATGATTGAGAATTGCTCGTCCATTGTAGCCTTCAAATCATTTGGATGATATCCTTAGATAGGGGAAGAAAGTCTAGGATATGAGAATGACCTGACATAGCAGAGTTAAAGCACTAACAAGCCATGAAATTAAATTATTGGCAGAATTGCTTTCTAATTAAGCAACTGGGTTAGAACAAAAACCTGCAGCCACTGCGGCCCTTCAGGACTGTGATTGGAGACCCCGATCTAAATGATTTGCACAAAATGAAATTCTTAGCAAAACTCACTGTTTTGTTTTTTTTCTTTTTGTTTTAAAAAAATTGCAAAATAAATTGCACTTCAATTCCAGTGAAATTCGTGCCATTCACATAAGAAGAAAGGCGTTCAATTAATGTCTGGAAGAAGTTGATTCTGGATGCACCTGCTTGTCAATTAGCATTTAAATAAACATATCTAGTGAAAAAAAAACAAAAAACAACGGAAATGGGCATATCATTAACTAGGAAAAAATGGTTGCTAAGTAACGGTGGGAGGTGGAGCCTGTCATTTTATCAGACTTCATGTGTACTGAGAAGAAAAAAAAAATACCACAGTCCTCTGGGCTGTTGTGTGCAACAAACTATATACTTCATGCAGCTGCAGAAAAGACTATAATACTACTAAAAACTCAAAAAAAATATGTACAGAGCCTCAGAAGAGCAGTTGCTTTCAGGGCAAACTCATGCATGCGCGCTCAAACATGTACCACAGTAAAGCTAATGTCAACAATTTATCTGATATTCATGTCATTGGGATGTGAAACAAAGCAAAAGTTATAACTGATAAATGTGTACAACCACAAACCAGGCTGCACAACCTAACAGCAGATGTGTAAATTTCACACATTGACTGAATAGAGTTTTCTAACAGCCTATTCTTTGGCAGTGTAATATGAATTCAGTCTGTTCATGCAAAGAGACAGCAGTGGTAACCACATCCAGTAAATTTAGCTGAAAATTTTCAAGTCTACATCTCTAAAAGTATACATATAATGTTTCAGGTGTGCAGAAGCAAAAAAAAGTAAACAGAAACAATAGTGTTCCAGATAGTATGTAGATGCTTCTCAATAAATTAAAAAAATTCACACACACAAATTATGCATTCATGGACTTTAAGAAGATATTAATTGATTTTAGTGATTTTTAGAAGAATGACATGATTATAACCTAGACATAAACTCCCTTTCATGAATGACCTAGGTCATTCTAAATAGTAATCTGAAAAAATCTAACAGGCTGAAAAATTGGAATAAGTGGGTTCAGTAATTAGAGAAATAGATTAGAATTCATATATATTACATGAACAAACTAAATATTCTATGTTTAATAATAATAAACAGCATTGTTTCTACTGTACTGATCACATTATGTTACATATTGATGTGATGTCCCCACTGAATACAGTGAGATCTGTCAATACATCTGGACATGCATGTCATTTGGGGTGTTGCTGATATTCAATATATGAATAAAAATTTGATTAAACAAAAACAAAAAAAAATGTTTATGCAGTGGCTTCTTTTAAATAAATTATGATTCATAACTTTGTGTTCATTGGTTTTACCTCTATTTTAAAGATACCTTTTAAAATGGTAGAAAATTAAAAGTAAACATTGAATTTAGTAGTAAAAGGAGCATCGTCATTTATTATGCTATGAAACTGATGTTTAGCACTTTAGAAGGTAATTTGTAACAATTAATTTTCTGTAATAACATACAATTTTTGAGGGTTGCCGGAAGCCCTATTCCATTTTGATAGCACTGGATAAAAAGCATAAGTCTATCACACTGGCCGCTACTATTTATTTTATTACACTTATAAATCGAGTGTGGAAAGATATGTGTTGTGTGATTCACTTTTCAAAGAAAACATTAATTACACTCGGTTACTAAAAGACAGCCAGTCATTCTAGAAGCAGTCCAAGTGTACATCTTGATTATGTTAATGAATATGAGCATTTTTATGACTTTCTAAATTGCTAATAAACCTTCTAAACAACCCATAAAGTTAAATAAGAGCATACTGGCCAATAATGTGAAACTGAAATATGATGGCAACACACCTCTGATTCCAGATTGGGTGTTAATTTTAAATGAGGGAATTAAAAACTCATCTTATCAAAACTTGACAATGTAGGAATTCACATATAATATCACAAATTGAAATGATGAACAATGGAAAGGGTGTTATTTCATTCTGTATCCAAAATAAATAATCTTCCTCTTTTGTATCATCTTTTTCCATATCTTGCTGTCCTCTGCATCTAAAAATGTTCAAAACAAAACTTCTGTTCAGCCACTTACTTTCATTGCAAAGTTTTGGTGTATTTAATGACTGGATACTGTCAGGTTAACCAGCAAGCACGGATTAAGGAATTAAGGATGGCAAATTAATATCATTAGGCAAATTACTAGATTCCTTTATTTGTTTGGAGGGGTGGGAGATCTGTATATATGTTTATATAGATTGTTCCCAGCTAGCCACTGTGTGCAACAAGTTCGAAACTACAAATGACTTTGAAAATGACTTGCACAAATCATAGCAAAGTATATAAACTGTTAATCAAAAGAATAAAAAAACAGTAATGTGCATACACATGTATGTGTGTGTATTTACATTGTTGATACCTCAGCTCTGGTAAAATCTGGCAATCTTGCCTACTAATTTTTGTAGGAGTTAAGCACTTTAATTGTTACCTTTAAAAGAATTATATGCAAAAGTAACATAGCTGTTAATAATCAGTCAATCTTATATTCAAACCAGCCCAGCTATTTTTAAATCTATTGCAGCTACCTTGTTATATAATACAAAAAAGGAGATAAATATCTCTAAAATATTTACTCTCATATTAAACACTAAAATTTTACTCTGGTACTATAGAATGTATAACTCACCTATGAAGAAAGAGATCACCTAACATAAAGAAATAAATCATATGACACACAGATCTTCATGTATAGAAGAGGGGGAGAGACTGATTCTTTATTTGCCTTTTGTACAGACGTACATGGGAAATCTTACCCAATCAGTACAGGTCACACATATAAAATATGACAAAACAAGTGCAAGACAGACAGTACAACTACAGAATAGAAGTATTTACATTAAACATCCAACAACATGATATCTAGTAGTATATGTTAATGTAACTTATTTCGTCTGACTATGATGCACATTATTGAGAAGTTGGACTGCAGTGTGTCTGTTAGCTTTGAGTTTGAGTAGGTTTGTGCAGAATTGTATTAGTCCTTTTTCTACAGCGTTTGGTATATATGGACTCTATTGTTGGACAAACAGAACAAGTGCTTCACCACCCTTTGCAATGGTCTCTTTTCATGGGCTGTGTGATTCCTTCTCTCAGGGCACTCTCAGTCCTGAGCAGAGTATAGTCTTCCTTGGAGATTCAAGACAACAGTCACTCATACAGTAGATCGAGGGGTGGTGATATATTTTTATGAGTAACCATGTACAGTATGCATGTTGCATGAAAGAGCATGAGGTACAGTTGAGACAGAAAAATGCCAGTAATATATTTCTTTTCACATACACGAAACAAATGAACCCATGTCACTTGGATAGTAGATCCACCCTCTGGATTTAGAGAGAGCCAACTAAGTTTCAGATATGATTCTATTAACGTTTATCTTTCATTATCATTACTTTCCATATAGGAATTGATTTCACAGCCTTTTCACACAGTTGTAGCAAATGACATTTACAATTTCGACACCAACACTAATTTTGATCTAATGTAGCTTAATGATTAAAATTATTTTTTAATATGTTTACATAAAGTACATATTTTTTCACTGTAGTCTGTCCCTTTAAATGTAGAGGAAGGTGTAGCAATGCATCACCGATTGAGAGAGGATGCAGAAGGAATACTATTAGAATTGAAGGTCTCCCTGAGAATCGTGAAAGTCCAAACCCAGTGAAATTCGTAGTTGAACTATTCTCTAAAATAATTGGAGAAGATTTCAAATCTGGCACCAAGATAGCAACAGCTTAACACATACGGGGATCAAATACCTCTAAACCTAGTACTCTCATTGTACATTTAGAAAAATTACAACTTAAATTACATATAATGTTACTTCTCAGACAGAAAGAAGAGATTATATTTGAAAATAACCACTTTTGTATTTTCCCTGATTTCTCACCCTCAATAGCTACTAAACGTGCTTCATTTTACAACATTAAGCAGTGCTTACGGAAAGTAGATATCAGATCAGCCTCTTGTATCCTGCCAAACTGAAAGTGGACATTCAAGGCAATCTCTATATTTTTACTTCTACAGAGGAAGCAGAAAAAGAGCTAAAAAAAACTGATCCCAACACTTTTTTAAAATACAATTGTGGGTCACATTCTGTACTGGCATGGCAAAGAAGATCTTACCGGCTGTTTGGTCCACTTGCAATGATACTGGTACCATAATTATATATCCTATTTATTTCTCTGCCACTTTTTGTTTATGTTTTAATTACAATTATATGCATATATGTATGCATGTAGTTTCATTCCATTTCTATGCCGATGATATGCAGCTCTATGTGAGGCTGGATTCGACTTCTCTTACACCTCCATCAACCCTTTCCTCCTGCTTGGATGAGATTGAGGCCTGGATGTCCAAGAACTTCCTTAAGCTGAACAGTACCAAAACTGAAGCTCTTTTAATTGGTACTCCCCGTCAACTTCGTTCGTCTGTAGATTGTATTTCCTTTTCTGGTCATACCATTACCCTTTCCCAAATTAGATTCCCATCTCTCATTTGATTCACATGTCCATCACCTCTGTAAAATTGCACTCCTTCATCTCCGAAACATAGCCTTTGTGATGTTGAATGCTGGTTCATGCCTTTGTCTCCTCCAAGCTGGACTATTATAATGCACTCTTCATTGGAATACCCAATAAGAGCCTTCAAAAGCTCCAACAAATTCAAAATACTGCTGCAAGGATCCTGATGAGGGTGCAGAAATATGAACATATTTCACCAATTCTTCGGTCACTTCATTGGCTCCCTATTCACCTCCGTATTGAATACAAACTTTGTTTGCTCATTTACCTGTGTATCCACGGAAATGCTTCACAATACCTTAAGGAACTTCTTATATTACAATAGACAACAAGAAACCTCCGTTTTGCAAATACCTACCGCCTTCGCAACCCCCCATGACCAAACTTTGTACAATGGGTGACCGAGCCTTTGTAGTCGCTGCTCCACGGCTTTGGAATGCCCTACCAGAGAACCTGAGAACACAGCAGATTGTGGGCGGTTTTAAAAAAACAGCTAAAGACTTTTCTATTTAGAAAGGCATATTAACAAGAATGCCACTAACTTTTGTTGTTTTATCTCTGTTTTTATCTTGTTTTGTCTTTGTTAATTTTTTTTATGTAGCACTTTGAGATTTACTACAAATGTAAAGTGCCTTATAAATAAAATTAATTATAAAATTAATGTATGTATTTTTTTAAGGAGGCTGTTTAACATCATACCCTTGGTTTACTATATTAGGGCTTACTATTCTTATCCAGGGCTACTGTTTAACATCATTCCCTGGGTTTACTCTCTCAAGACGGTTCAAGATTATATTTTATGTTTGTAGTATCTGGACTGTATTGTCAATATACAGTATACTGTATCTCTATTTTAATCCTTATACACCGCTGCTAAGTGGCTTCTTTTTTTTCGGAGGTGCTCTGTCTCTAGGTATGTCAGAGGACTGGGACTTTGTGAAATGTGGTCTAGCCTCACATGTGGGGGCGAAGGGACTAAGGGGAGAGAGAAAGAGAGTAGGTTATTTCTAATCAATCCTTTTAATCCTTATAATTATAAGTGCCAACACAACATTAGGCTTCATGGCAATAACTCCTGGGAAAACTGGAAATTAAGGTCAAAGCTGTCTTATCTTATGTTAGGACTACAAACTGACAACAAAAGTTCAGAAGCAATATCTTCATGACTAAACAGTTAACTTTGTGAGCTGGAATGTTAAAGGGCTGAATCACGAATTAAAGAGAAAGAAAGTATTCTCTCACCTAACAGGTCTAAACTCTAAAATAGTATTTTTACAGGAGACCTACTTATTAAGCAAAGATCAGTTTCAGCTGCACAAAGACTGGACTGGCCATTCCAGCTTTACAAAGAAAACTAGAGGTGTGGAAATTCTTATACAATACTACAATATCATTTGTAGTAACAGATGTAGTATCTGATCCTGAAGGAAGATATGTGTTTGTCATGGGTAATTTATTTAACTGCTAAGTGATTTTAATAAATATCTACGCACCCAATGCGGATGATAAGGACTTCATCCAAAACGTGTTTGCATCCATTCCCATAAAATTATAACAGCTGGAGACTTTAATTGTGTTTTAAATGCAGACCTAGATAGGTCTCCTACCACATGGGTGATGATGTCTAATACTGCAAAAACAATTACACAGTTTGTAACTTATCAGACCCCTGGAGATTTCTAAACCCAAACTCAAGAGCATATTCCTTCTACCCACCACAGCATCTCTGCTACTCAAGAATTGATTATTTTTTTATAGATAATTTCTTGCCTACAATTAAATATTGTAAGGACAACGCTATTGTTATCTCTGGCCATGCTCCTTTGATCATGGAGCTAAAATCATTATACCCCACATATTCATCTCATAGCTGGCGTCTTAACCCACTTTTATTAGCAGACGAGAATGGTACAGAATTTATAGCCAAGCAAATCGATTTTTTTAGAGATTTAATACATCTTCTGAGGTTTCTGCAGGAATACTCTGGGAAACTCTGAAGGCTTTCTGGCAGGATGACGCCTGACCTGTTTCTGCATCCAAGCAGTGCCATCTTTTGCCTTTACGCCTGGTGCAGCTGCATTGTTCTTTTGTGTGAGTGGATATTTCTTGCAGGGAGGGCCCCTGTTCTCTTTCTCTGATGTAGAACTCTCATCATCATCTGAGTTCACCTGTGTTATAGCATATCTCTATGTGAAAACAGCAGTGTCAGATCAGGGGAAACATAAACATAACTGGGAGAGTAAAACTGAATTTAAAAAAAAACTGTAGCCATAAATTTATAACAGCTGTTACAGACTTAAATCAAATGTATGTTTTTATTGTATAATAGTTAGAATAACAGCAGCTCACTACTCAAAACAGGTGTGCTTGTAATCGAGCCAGTGAGATTTTGATTACCATTAACATTAATCTTACCGCTGCACTAACAAAGCTATTGTGTCAGCGTTCTACCCTAAAACGATTTATTTTTCTTCACTTATATTCTTGAATAAAAGTGCATTTGTTTTGTTATACATGTACCTTTTGTGTAAGTGTTCATTTGATATTTGGACTTCAGTCTTCACACATTATATACGTCATGTGTACATTTTGTCAATTAGTACTAAAATATGAAAAACGTTTCTTTTTTAGTTATGTGTTCAATGATTCTTGCCTTGCACATCATCCTACAATTTACACAGATCAGTTTATGGAACACACACATGAAATGTATGTATTCCAAATGTCATTATATTATTTACCCTGTACAACTCCAGGCACCACATATGCAGATAAGGAGTCTTGGGTTGAGTTGGAATAACTTTTTTTCCATGATGAGCCTCCAGAGGTGGGGGAATGGGACAGCAGGCTGCTTGCTGCTTGTGCTGATAGACATATTTACAAGACAAAAGACGCTAATGAAGAGGTGTGAACGGATTTAAAGTGGGCCGGGATTACAAGTTTTTTCGTAGGTTTCAGGAATTGTAGAATTAAGAGGAAAGATTATCTCATATCTTACCCACAAAATAAATTAGAAATCAAGAAGGTATCAGAGCTAATCAGTGAAATTACCAGAAAGATCAAGATCAAGAATAAGGTGTCCAAATGAAGCACTTCATAGGAAAAGACAGGCTTTGCATTCAGAACTCAACCTCTTGACAACTAAAAAAACAGATCAAATTATTTTTAAACTAGCAAAATACCCGCGATTCACAGCGGCGAAGTACTGCTTTAAAATTTTTATTAAGATGAAAAGTAAACCTTTTTAAACTGAGGGAAAATATACCAATAATTATTTGTTAAGGATCTCTTTGTATACCACATTGTCAGTTCGGCCCTCTGGTTGTAATATGACGAAGCTGTGCGCTGAGCTTACACTTGAGCATGCAACGTATAGTTGGCCATGTGAAAAGCAATCTTGCCTCAAATCAATGTCAACCTTTTGTAGGGTCTGTCCCTGAAACTTATTAATTGTCATTGCGAAGCAGAGCCTTACTGGAAATTGGAGGTGTTTGAATTGAAATGGGTTTTATCAATAACTTAGCATCCAGCTTTTGAGAGTTTAAACATTCAGAAACATCAAAGTGTCCACTACTCAAATCGTCACCTGTGAACCTAAGATGTTTAAGAGGCATTGGCAGTTGTCCAAAGGTGTAAAATATTTGGCCATTTCAGTACACTTGAAAGCGACAACCAAACAATTCAGTGGCAGCCATCAACTCACATGCAGAGCCATAGGTGAAGGGCTTAAGCATTTCACTCTTATAGTGCTCCTGTGTAGTTTATCTCCAGTACCGTCATCAGTCCACACCTTGAACCTGTCCCAGTCATTCAATGCATAAGACACAATGTTCCTCCGGATAACAAGAGTGAGCCTGATATGGCTGTGCAATATGTATCACAGAGAATGGAAAAGGCAGTCGCCATCTCCGGGCATGGAAACCACTCAGTAAGTGACAGTTTTTTGATCGATGGTGATCACCTCAATAAACATGTTAATGGGGGTACAGTTGGAACGATAAAGGAAATGGGTACCTGAACAATGTAAACTAAGTCTAAAATACCTACACAATAACTATAGTTGTAATAAACGAACAATAAAACAGCAGAGAAGCTGTGGATTTAATAAAAAGGTTGCAGTTATCAGCAGGGTGACGTGAGTACCGTGGCGAAGCAAAGAAGGGAATGAAGAGACCAGAGTGAAGGACGGCCTTATATAGGCAGGCAGCCAACTACGTGGGAGGCGTGGGGATGGGGGACCCAACGCCGCCTCACACGGCGACCGAGCTGCAGGTTATGGACGTATATATATACATAAGTAGGATTCAGTTAGCATTGGGAACCCGCATACCAAATATCTTGAAGATGGGCCCATAAGTAACAAAGACCGTTGGAAAGTTCAATATGGCGGCCGACAGTGGCATCATACCACCGAAATAAGTACGTACATCGGTTTCGGTTAGCGCAGGGAAGCCGCCTAACAAATTTAGTGAAGATGGGGCCATAAATAAGAAAGTTTAACATGGCGGACGTTGTCGACCATTATGACCGTTACGCGTAGAATTTCTAAATGAAACCTGCTTAACTTTTGTAAGTAAGCTGTAAGGAATGAGCCTGCCAAATTTCAGCCTTCTACCTACACGGGAAGTTGGAGAATTAGTGATGAGTGAGTGAGTCAGTGAGTGAGGGCTTTGCCTTTTGTTAGTATAGATAAAGACATCATTACTACACAGAGAGAAAGCTAATAAGATTTTAGCTCAACAAATCCACAAGCAGGAAGTTCGCAATGCAATCTCAGCAATTACCAACACAGATGAAGACAAAATCATTAACCATAAAAATATAATGCACATACTTGGAAACTATTGTAAGTCCTTATATTCTACTGAGTTTAAAGAAGACAAGACACAAACTAATGTATTTCTGGCTGCATTACAGATACCACAACTAGATACTCTCAGTGCAGAGGAATTGGGTAAACCTCTGGCACTATCAGAATTACTAGATGTTATAAACTCACTTCAGAGTGAGAAAGCAGCAGGCCCTGATGGCTACCTTGCCGAATTTTATAAACAGTTATCAATTAAGTTAGCTCCCCTTTTATTAGCAACATTTACAGAAACTAGAGACAATAAAATTCTACCTCAAACTTTTCGTCAAGCTTTAATTACCGTCTTTCCTAAGCAAAATAAGAACTTAATACAATGTGCATCATACAGACCAATCTCACTTTTGAATAATGATGTTAAGATATCTCCAAAGTCCTAGCTAGAAGGATTGAGAAAATGCTTCCTTCAGTAATGTCACAAGACCTAACTGGATTTATTAAAAACAGACACTTAGCTTCCAGTATTCAACACATGTTTAATGTAATATTTTCATCCACAAAGTCTAAAACCCAGGAGATATTTTTTATCACTGGATGCAGAAAACGCATTTGATATGGAACTATTTTTTCACCATATTTGAGAAATTTGGGTCTGGCCCAAACATTTGTGCATGGATCAAACAACTGTATACCAGACCAGACCAGAATCTTCAGTTTGTATTAACAACATTAATTCAGACTACTTTAAACTAGAATTTGTACTGGACAAGGATGTCCCTTGTCACCACTGCTTTTTGTAATTGCCATTGAGCTACTGGCAGCTCACTGTCAAAATGCTTATCAGATAAAGGGGATTATCACAGAAGGACTTGAACAGAAAATTTCTCTACATGCACATGATATGGTACTGTAGATATCCGATCTACAAAATACTGTGCCTGCAGTCCTAACAGCACTAACAGAATTTCAAAAGATTTCTGGTCTCAGAATTAATTTCAACAAAAGTGTGCTCTTTCCAGTGAATTCTCAAGCACACAATATTAGATTGGAAACCTTCCCTTTTATCATCGCAGATCAGTTTAAATACTTAGGGATAAACATCACAAATAAACATCAAGCTCTTTATCAACAAAATTTTCCTGTCTTCATGGAAAAAAATAAGCAGGACTTGCATAGATGATCTACCCTTCTTCTCACTTTAGCTGGAAGAATTAACATTGTCAAGATGAATATCCGTCCTAAGCTTCTTTTTCTATTTCAAACCAATCCAATATATATCAATAAATCATTTTTTAAGAAATTAGATTCAACCGTAATCTCATTTATTTGGAATTTAAAACATCCACATATCCAAAGGGCAACCCTACAAAGACCTAAGGCAAAAGGTGGCATGGCTCTACCTAACTTTGAAACAAAATAGAAGAACAGACACAGGCTTGGTCCGTAATAGAAATTAAATCCTGCAGTACTTCTTTATATTCCTTGCTTTGTACCCCAATAAGTACAAATCATTGCCAATATACTAACAACC
The DNA here is from genome assembly GCF_900747795.2 of Erpetoichthys calabaricus. Taxonomy (NCBI): domain Eukaryota; kingdom Metazoa; phylum Chordata; class Cladistia; order Polypteriformes; family Polypteridae; genus Erpetoichthys; species Erpetoichthys calabaricus. Next base: position 256,724,737 of record NC_041394.2, on the reverse strand, counting down.
CAATTGTGTTTCACTCGCTCAGAATATGGAACCAATGTAGGAAGTATTTTAAGATACAGGAGCTTGTATCTGTGGCACATCTGCACAAGAACCACCTTTTTCCACCCTCTCAAATGTATGCAGTTTTTAATGTCTGGAAAACATTTGGGATTAATAATAATAATAATAATACATTTTATTTATATAGTGCCTTTCCCATGCTCAAGGCACTTACAGAATATAATAAAGAATGGCAGAATATACAGTATATAGCATTGTACAAACCAGATAAATAAATAAAGAAGGTTAAGACAGTAAATTCTGAAAAAAAAAAACAGACACCATAATTGATGGTCTAGCACACACACATACAGGTTACATTGGCATCTTGACAGAGAAGTAAACTGAGAGAAAGGTAATAAAGTCAAGTAGAGCTAAAAGCCTTCCTGAACAGATGAGTTTTGAGTTGTTTTTTAAAAGAATTCATGGAGTCAGCTGACCTGATTAATTTTGGTAGGTCATTCCAGAGTCTGGGCGCTATACAGCTGAAGGCCCTGTCACCCATAGAGTGTAGATTAGTGAGGGGCACAACAAGATTACCAGAATCAGATGACCTTAGTGGGCGGGCAGGCACATAGTGATGGAGGAGGTCACTGATGTAGTTTGGTGCGAGGTTATTTAAAGCTTTGTAGGTTATTAGTAGGATTTTATATTCGATTCTGTAGGACACAGGGAGCCAGTGAAGACGGAGCAGGATGGGTGTGATGTGCTCGCTGCTGCTGGTTCAAGTAAGGACTCTTGCAGCTGAGTTTTGAATAAGCTGGAGCTGTGATATAAGATTAGAAGGGGCACCTGCCAGTAGGGAATTACAATAATCGATGCGGGATGTGATAAAAGCATGGACAAGTTTCTCAGCATTAGAGAAGGAGAGGAAGGAGCGAACACGGGATATGTTACGGAGGTGAAAGTAAGAAAGTTTCTTAATGTGATTTATGTGGGCGGAATAAGTGAGGGAGGAATCAAAAATGACACCAAGATTTTTTACAGTAGAGGCAGGTCTGATGAGATCACTGCCAAGATGGACTGGGAAGGAGCTCATTTTATTAAGTTGCATTTTAGTCCCAATTTGCAGGAGTTCAGTTTTATTGCAATTTAATTTTAAAGAGTTCTGCTCCATCCAGGTTTTAATTTCACTAAGGCAGGTTGTGAGCTGAGAAAGATCTGATGAAGTTCCACTTTTAACATTGAAGTAGAGCTGGGTATCATCTGCATAAAAATGATAACCCAATCCATAACTACGGATAATATGGCAAAGGGGAAGCATATAAATACAGAAAAGCAGAGGACCAAGGACAGAGCCCTGAGGGACTCCTTGTGTGACTGGCACGGAGTTGGATCTGCTGTTGCCAAGACTAACAAACTCTTGCCTATCAGTCAGATAGGACTTGAACCACTGGAGGGCAGTGCCAGAGATACCCAGCATGTTCTCCATTCTGGACAGTAGAATGTCATGTCTGACAGTGTCAAATGCTGCACTGAGGTCTAACAGAATTAATATGCTAGTTTGTCCAGAGTCTGCTGCCATAAGCAAATCATTGGTTACCCGTAGCAGAGCAGTTTCACAGCTGTGCCGCGCCCTGAAACCAGACTGAAAGGGTTCCATCAAATTATTAGAGGTTAGGTAATTGGTGAGTTGGGAAGCTACAACACGCTCAAGAACTTTTGACAGGAAAGGTAAGTGGGAAATAGGCCGGAAATTGTTAAGATTGTCAGCATCAAGGCCAGACTTTTTTAACATTGGGGTTACAGAAGCAATTTTAAAAGTGAGCGGCACGGAGCCAGTGTCAAGGGATGAGTTTATTATTGTTGTAACAGTCGGGATTATGGCATGAAGGCAGAATTTAAGTAGTGTGGTGGGGATGGGGTCCAGTACACAAGTAGTCGGCCTCATCTTACAAAGCAGGTTATTAACAAACGCAGAAGTGACTGGTGAGAACTTAGAGAAGGAGCTGGATGGAGTGGGAAAACAGCGAGAGATATAAACAGATGATATATTTATGTTAGTTGAATTATTTAGATCTTTAATTTTGTTACGGAAAAAGTGGAGGAATTCCTCACAGACTTCAGTAGAAGAGGTAGTTGGACCAGATGAGGGTTCGAGTAGTTTATTAACTACAGAGAACAAAACCCTTAGGTTATCATGGCCACTTTCTATTATTCTGCCATAATGGGTGTTCTTGGCAGAAGTTAGTGCTTCTCTGTAAGCTCTTTGGTGGTCAGAGAAAGCCTGGATGTGCACGGTGAGGCCAGTCTTACGTGACATTCTCTCAAGGCGTCGGCCAGCTGCTTTCATAGATCGCAATTCTGAGTTATACCAAGGACCTGAGCGTTTAAAGGAAACCTCCTTATGTTTTAAAGGAGCTGTTTTATCTAATGCTGAATGAAGGGCTGTGTTATAGTGGTCAACAAGACTATCTAGTGTTGGTGGAATAGGTGCAGACAGTAAAAGATCAGAAATGGATCCAGAAAGGATAGAGGGACAGATATTTTTAAGGTTTCTGTAAGAAATTTGTCGTTTACAGGTAAGAGGTGGGATAGGTAATGAGACAGTGAATCTGTGCATAGACATCTTTGCATCCTATTAACAATTATACTTCAAATTTAACTCTCCAACAACACATTTTCTTCACTACCTTCAAATTAGAAACATTATTAAACAAAACCTGCCAAATTTCCCTCACTTCCCACCTACCTCTATTCCGGAAAAAATATTGATTAGTCCTGAGGACTCAGACAGCATTTCCGTAATATATAAAAACATTTTAAAGTCCATTTTTTCAAAGATTCCAGAGTACAGTAGGAAAAGGATCTCAACATCTCAGAAAAGGATTGGAAGGCAGCAATGCACAGAATTCACTTGAGCTCCATATGCGCAAAGCATACAATTATTCAACTTGAAATGATATGTTAGGCGCGTCTTGTCTAGTTTAAAATTGTCCAAAATGTTTCCAGAGGCAAGAGCCAACCTATGAACGTTGCAATCAAGTTCCAGTCTCATTGGGCCATATATTTTGGGCATGTACCAAATTAACTTCATTTTGGACAAAAATCTTTAAATGCCTTTCAGACAGCCATGTTGTCTCAATCCCTCCTAACTCACTAACAGCTGTGTTTGGTGTACTTTCAGATGGGCTTAAAGTGGAGAAGGACAAACAAACTGTAATTGCTTTTACTACACTATTGACTTATCTTGCTCAACTGGAAGAATGCTAACTCACCTCTTTTAAGTTGGTGGGTAACTGATGTTATATATTATCTAAAATTGGAAAAAGTCAAATTCTCACTTAAAATGATTTGTACAAAACTTTTTCAAGACTTGGCAGGATCTAATCAATAACTTTTAAGAATAACCATTTAAATTGAGGAAGTGGATTCTCTCCCCTCTTTTTTATTCTTTTTCAATTTATTTACATATTTATACTATTATTAAAGTTTTACTCTGTTGGCCTAGCTCTCTTTCTCCTGGGTGGGGGTTGATTTGTTTAGAACCTAGTTTTGATAAAATTGACTTGCTTGTATGGAATGTTATTTGATTTTAATAAAATTAATAAAATGTTAAATTTTGAAAAAAAAAGAGAGAGAGGATGAGACATTAATTGCCAGCATCCTGATGTCAATGGGCAAAAAGATGGCCTGGTGTGCAAACAGAGGAGAAGCACGAAACAAAAACATTGATCCTCTGTTCAATGCAGCATCACTAAGACGTGAGAATTGTCTCCTCTCAGTACCATATTATGCAGCCTGGTCTTGATCCAAAGCTAGTAAGGTACTATCTCAGTACAAACTTCAATTGACCCATGAGTTTGTTAGTATGAGGTCTATAAATAAATACGAAGCTGTAACTTTGGTCTGTAGTACTTTCTGATCTAAGTAGCTTTAGGACAGTTATGGGAAAAACTCTAAAAGCAGGTTGCTATTTACTGATTTTGAAACTGTCTTTTTTATTGATTTTATACAAAGCAAGTAATATTCCATGCAATAAAATCGAACTTAGCAAAACTAAGTTAAATTCAACCCCTACCCAAGAGAAAGAGAGGAAGGCCAACAGCCAGAGTAAAACTATGTCTGTATGCTAATAGTGAAGTAATGGCAATCACATTTTGTTTTTTCTTCTCCTCTTTAAGTCCATTTGAGAGTACACCAAACACAGTTGTTAATGGATTAGGAGTAATTGTGACACCAAGGCTGTCTGATAGGCATTCACAGATTTTGGCCCAGAATGATGTTAATTTGGTACACACCCAAAACATTTGGCCCAATGAGGCTGGAGCTCAATTGCAACGTTCAAAGGTTGGAACCTACCCTACAAACATTTTGGATAATTTTAAACAAGATAGATGTGCTCAATGTAAAACTTTAAGTTGAATAATTGTATGCTTTGCGCATATGGAGCTAGAGTGATTTCTGTGCATGGCAACCTTAAACTCCTTCTATGAAATGTTGAGTACGAGTCTTCAGGACTGATTTGTAACAGGTGTTTGGTCACACTTACAGGTAATCTACCTTTGTCACCATTAAAATATCCGACTACGCCACCCAGTTTTATTAAGAGACTGGGAACTCTTGAAATTTACTGAAAATAGCACACAGGTTTCTTTAAATTGGGCGGTGAGTAAACACACAATGAAAGACACAACAGTAATTTAAAAAAAAGCCACAGTAAGTTCTATTACACAAGACAATATAAAGTACATTAAAAAGATAAATGAACATAACAAAATCTAAACATATCAGGAATGAATTTCCTTTTTTTAAAAGGAAAACACACAGTCCACACTCTAAAAGTCCTTAAAAACAAGAATTGGAAGATACAACCTTTAGTGGTGCAGAGTCCAGTTTGCGCACTGTGCTAACCCAACACTTGATTGTTCAACTGTCTACGGATGCACTCTGTTCACCGGACACTTGTTTCCCAACAGAAGTTGTGTCAAAACATTGAATCCCTGTCAGCGTCTCTTCATCGTTCTTTTTTTTTCCCACTCTGGGCTCCTTGTGTTGCTTTGACCTAGGCACCCCTCATTTCTTGTCTGTCAGCTTTGCTTGGTCCTTTCATGCGGCTTACCTCTTGCGCTGGACCCACAACCGGCGTCTCCTTGTGGAGCTGTCTCTTCCTCCCTGAAAGTGTTGCCGTCCTTGTGCCTCACGTCGTGCCAACCACGTACCCTTGTCTGCCTGCGAGCCCCTGTGCTCTGTCTGAGTGTCTTGGCAGCATTCTCTGTGGACTGTCCTTGCTCCTCCCCTTGCCTTCTCCTGCCCAGAAGTTTAAATCTCCTTCAGTCCCTGCCATTATCAGTTCTGGACAATCAGATTAAACAATGGCACATCTAAATTTCCTGGGTTTAACAATTAATGAAAACACAAATTAACAAAATGTATTGTTATCAACCATGAATAAGTACAGATATGCTGATTAGAAACCAATAGCGTCAGATATGTAATCTCCAAGTCAGGTAAATACACACCTCCTCCAAGGAAGGAGCAGGGGGGTATTTTTCGTACGTGGATTAGTCATTTAGCCGGATGTAATTGTTGACGATTTGGCCTGATCCTGGATCTGTCGGTTTTTCGAAACTCTTGCTGGAAGTGTTGTCATAGCAACACATCCTAATGGTTTGTTCTACGTAAACAAGGATTAGTTTACACACGTAATCGGTGACGGTGCGTGGAAGTCATCCAGTCATGGCTTCGCCGTTCATGAATGAGCGACCAATTGATATTGGTGCGCAAATTATAGGAAGAGAATTTCATATAGAGGGTTTTGCGCGATCGGCAAGATCCTTTATTGCTCCTGGAGGAAATTCTTTTTGAAAGATACCGCTTTAGCCGAGGGGGAATATTGTACCTCAAAGATTTATTAGCACCTTATATTCGAAGTCAAACTAGGCGAAGTCGGGCTTTCACAACCACACAGACAGTATGCATTGCTTTAAGGTTTTTTACAAGCGGCACTTTTTTATATACTGTAGACGATGCAGAAAATCTAACTAAAAGTGCAGTTTGCCAGGCAATTCGTAAAGTTTGTTTGGCTCTGAAATATTTCCTTCGGGTTTTCATAGTGTTTCCTGGACACCTGCGTGTGCAGACAATAAAAGAGGCGTTTCATGTCATTGCAGGTAGGTAATACACAGGCTAAAACACCCACCGTTCCATGAAGAATCTCAATCAGCCTAACATTCTCATTACCAGGATTTCCAAATGTGATTGGGGCACATGGGACTGATCAGAGTGGAGTTTGATCAAACATTATTTGGAAAATGTACCTCTCCTCCTGATGAATAATCAGACACAGTGTCTTCATCAAATATTTGACCTTCGTCAATATCTCGTTGGTCAGACACAGGTTCAAGGGATATGATATTCCCTGCAACTGACCCAACAAAAAAGAGGGCTATATGGAACATACCTATGGCACACATGGAGGACAAATATATGCAATGACCATCCTTTACCTGAAATGAAGTGACCACTGCATCCTGCCACTGGTTCTGAGGAGGAACTTCCCCCTGGAATGCCCTCAGAAACAGGGCGATGGGCATTTTGCTGGAGAGCCAACTCTTCTGCAGGGCTTAGGTCTGGACCGCGTGGACCTCCACCTGTTTTTTGCTTGTCTGCCTTCTTATTAGCTTTAAAATTAATGTTTTTTATATTATATATGATTATTTATGTAAACAATTCTTTAAATAGTTATATACCAATATTTACCAGTTTGAAGTATATTCTTGTACTTCACGTTAATCTGTTCCCATGTTCTCCTTGTACTCACGTTTGATCTGGAATTATGACATATTAAATAATAATTAATCTGACACATAGAAAATGAAACGCTGCTTTCAATAAGTACAATGCACACTACTTAGCGTTTAATTTGTCGGCCACTTTTTGCCAGCCGTCTTTTCTGGTTTGGGCTGCTTTTGCAGTGTTACCCCTTGGGCATATTAAATCTTGAAATTCTTCATGTCCTTCGAATAAAAGGTCTTGCGGCGCGTGTGTGAAAAAAAATGCGCCCATTCTTTCGTCATTTTGTTCCAGCCTATCAAAGACTTGCTGATCATGTTTTCTAGAATCAATATATGGGCTTTTCACTCAGCGCGGGTGCGCGCATTCATCTCGTATGATTAGATCCAGCTCGACTAATCTAATACACGGCTGTGTTTGAAAAACCGACCTATCCCGGATGAGTGTCACTGGCATTAACTTATCCAAGATGAGGCACCTGATCTCGGATGATTTAAGCGCCGTACGAAAAATACGGGATAGGTCGGTTTTTCAAACGCAGCCGTGTATTAGATTAGTCGAGCTGGATCTAATCATACGAGATGAATGCGCGCACCCGCGCTGAGTGAAAAGCCCATATATATTGAGTCTAGAAAACATGATCAGCAAGTCTTTGATAGGCTGTAACAAAATGACGAAAGAATGGGCGTATTTTTTTTTCACTCACGCAGCGCAAGGCCTTTTATTTGAAGGACATGAAGAATTTCAAGATTTAACATGCACAAGGGGTAACACTGCAAAAGCAGCCCAGACCAGAAAAGACGGCTGGTAAAAAAGTGTCCGACAAATTAAATGCTAAGTAGTGTGCATTGTACTTACTGAATGCAGCGTTTCATTTTCTATGTGTCAGAATAATTATTATTTAATATGTCATAATTCCAGATCAAACGTGAGCGCAAGGAGAACATGGGAAGAGGTTAAAGTGAAGTACAAGAATGTACTTCAAACTGGTAAATATTGGTATATAATTATTTAAAGAATTGTTGACATAAATAATCATATATAATATTAAAACATTAATTTTAAAGCTAATAAGAAGGCAGACAAGCAAAAAACAGGTGGAGGTCCATGCGGTCCAGACCTAACCCCTGCAGAAGAGTTGGCTCTCCAGCAAAATGCCCATCGCCTTGTTTCTGAGGACATTCCAGGGGGAAGCTCCTCCTCAGAGCCAGTGGCAGGATGCAGTGGTCACTTCATTTCAGGTAAAGGATGGTCATTGCATATATTTGTCCTCCATGTGTGCCATAGGTATGTTCCATATAGCCCTCTTTTTTGTTGAGTCAGTTTCAGGGAATGTCATATCCCTTGAACCTGTGTCTGACCAACGAGATATTGACGAAGGTCAAATATTTGATGAAGACACTGTGTCTGATTATTCATCAGGAGGAGAGGTACATTTTCCAAATAATGTTTGATCAAACTTCACTCTGATCAGTCCCATGTGCCCCAATCACATTTGGAAATCCTGGTAATGAGAATGTTAGGCTGATTGAGATTCTTCATGGAACTGTGGGTGTTTTTGCCTGTGTATTACCTACCTGCAATGGCATGAAACTCCTCTTTTATTGTCTGCACATGCAGGTGTCCAGGAAACACTATGAAAACCCAAAGGAAATATTTCAGAGCCAAACAGACTTTACGATTTTCCTCATCGCCTACAGTATATAAAAAAGTGCCGCTTGTAAAAAACCTCAAAGCAATGCATACTGTCTGTGTGGTTGTGAGAGCCCGACTTCGCCTAGTTTGACTTCGAATATAAGGTGCTAATAAATTTTTGAGGTGCAATATTCCCCCTCGACTAAAGCGGTATCTTTCGAAAAGAATTTCCTCCGGGAGCAATAAAGGATCTTGTCGATCGCGCAAAACCCTCTCTATATGAAATTCTCTTTGTATAATAATTTGCGCATCAATATCAGTTGGTCGCTCATTCATGAACAGCGAAGCCATGACTGGATGACTTCCACACACCGTCACTGATTACGTGTGTAAACTAATCCTTGTTTACGTAGAACAAACCTGCTCCGAGCAGGTTTGAGGATTAGGATGTGTTGCTATGACAACACTTCCAGCAAGAGTTTCGAAAAACCGACAGATCCTGGATCAGGCCAAATCGTCAACAATTACATCCGGCTAAACGACTAATCCACGTACGAAAAATACCCCCAGGTCTGTTATCACAACTTGGTATTGTTTGTATACTCAACCAGCCAGACTTCAAAGCGGTGACTCCTTTGCAAGACAGCAAATACCTACACCCTGCAGACAACCCTGACACAATCAGTAACTGGATTATCCAGGAAATCGAAAAACAATATCCCCTTCTGACAGATTAATATTTCTTCTGGAACAGAAATAGGTGGGAAGTGAGGGAAATTGGGCAGATTTAATTTAGTAAAGTTTCTAATTTGGATATAGTGGAAAAATTTTGTTGATGGGAGTGTAATTGTTCACAGGATGCAAATACATTATCTATATACAAATCTGTAAATAATTTAATCCCATATGTTTTCCAAACATTAAAAACTGTAAAAGTTTGAGAAGATGGAAAAAGGTGGTTATTGTGTAAATGTGCCAAAGATAAAAGCTTCTGTTTTTTTAAGTGGTTCCTACATTGGTTCCATATTCTGAGTGAATGAAGGACAGTTGAGTTGTTAGTATATTGACGATAACTTGTATTTACAGGGGTACAAAGCTAGGCATATAAAGAAGTACTGCAGGATTTTAATTCTATTGAGGACCAAGCTTGTGTGTGTTCATCTCTTTGTGTTAATGTCCAGGTTTTTATAGTGTGTATATTTGCCACCCAGTAATAAAATTGAAACTTAAACAGAGCCATGCCACCTTTTGCTTTAGGTCACTGTAGTGTTGCTCTTTGGATGTATGCATGTTTTGAATCCCAAATAAATTAGGTTATGTTTGAATCTAATTTCTTAAAAAATGATTTATTAATGTATATGGGGTTGCTTTGAATTAGAAGAAGAAGCTTAGAAAGGATATTCATCTTGACAGTGTTAATTCTCCCTGCTAAAGTGAGATGGAGAGTAGACCATCTATACACATCTTGTTTATCCCTGTCTGTGTTGGTAATTACTGAAACTGCATTGCAATCTTCCTGCTTGTGGATTTGTTGAGCTAAGATCTTATTAGTCTTCTCTCCATGTTCATAGTAATGATGTAGCAATTTCAAAATGAGTTATTACCTTTCTTTTGTTGTCAAGGGGTTTAATTCTGATTGTAAAGCTTGTCATTTCCTATAAAGTGCCTCATTTGGAGACCTTGCATGTTCTTGATCTATTCTGGTAATTTCACTGATTAACACTGTGTCTTTCTTGGTTTCTGATTTATTTTTGTGTGAGAGATATGAAATAATCTGTCCTCTTAAAAATGACTTCAGAGTTTCTCAGAGTATTACTCCACAAACCTCTGAGGATGCACTTGTCTCTAAGAAATAATCAATTTGCTTTTATATAAATTCTGTACAGTTCTCGTCAGCTAATAACAGGGGGTTAAGACGCCAATTCAGAGAGTGGGGCGTAGAGATTTGAGCTCCATGATCAGCGGGGCATTGTCGAACATAACAATAGCATTGTACTTGCAAGATTTGATCTTGGGCAAAAAAATGTTATCTATAAAGAAATAATCAATTCTTCAGTAACAATGATGTACTGGTGAGAAGATGAAGGAATATGTTGTTACGTTTGGATTTAGAAATCTCCATGGGTTTGATATGCTATGATCAATTATAAACTGTGTAATTGTTTTTGCAGTGTTAGATGTTATTGCCCTATAGCTGAAGACCTATCCAGTTCTGGATTGAAAACACAATGTTTTCGGCCATTATAATTTTATGAGTGTTGACATTAGAAATGGGTACAAGCACATTTTGGATGAAGTCTCTATCATCCACATTGGATGCATACATATTTATCAAAACTTTACAATTAAATAAATTACCCAGCACAATCACGGGTCAGATACTACATATGATACTACAAAATAAATTGTTCTATGTATTAATATTCCCACACCTCTAGTTTTCTTTGTATAGATGGAGTGGAATATTATGCCAGTTCAATCTCTTTGGAACCGAAACTGATCCTTGCTTAATAAGTGACTCTCCTGTAAAAATACTATCTTGACGTTTCGACTTGTTAAGTGAGAGAATACTTTCATCTTCTTTCATTCATGATTAAGACCTTTGACATTCTAGCTCACAAAGTTCAATGTTTGGTCAGAGAGATGCTGCTTAAGAACTTTTGTTGACATTTATAGTCTTAAATTAAAATGCATTATTACATAAGATAGCTTTAACCTTAATTTCCAATTTTGCCAGGAGGTATGGCTATGAACCCTATTGTTGTGTTGGCCCTAACAATTGTGAAGATAAAAAGAATAGATTAGAAATAGCTTGCTATTCCTTTCCCCCACATCCCCTGGAACTCTATTTTGCCTCCCCAAGTGAGGCTAGACCACATTTCTTGAAGTCCCAGTCCTCTGACATGCCTAGAGACAGAGCATGTCCAAAGCAAAAAAGCCCCCCAGTAGCAGAGTAAAAAGATTAAATTTGAGATATCAATTAGCAATACAGTCCAAATACTATAAACCTAGAATATATTCTTAAACAGTTCCGAAAGAATAAGTCCAGGGAATGATGTTAAATAGCATACATGGAGAAGAAGATAACGAATGACAGTACAATCCTAATATAATAAAGCAAGAGTATGATGTTAAACAATCCCCTTTTGGGGGAAACAAAGTTATAATTGAAATTGTAATTAAAATGTAACAGTAGCCAAGAAGAGAATATAACTTATAATTAGTCTCATTGTGAATGAACCAAATTGAAGGTAAAATCTTCTTTGCCTTAACAGGACATGATGTGACCTCACAATCATATTCCAAAAAATGTCGGAAACAATTTTCTTAGCTCTTTTCCTGCTTCATCTGGAGAACTAAAAATGTAGGACTTGCCTTGAATATCTACTCTCAATTTAGCAGGATACAAGCAGCATAGGCTATATCTGATTTCGGCTTTGTGTAAGCGCTATTTAATGCTGTAAAATATGGCACGTTTTGCAGCTGTTGAAGGTGAGAAATCAGGGAAAATACAAAAACTGTTATTTTCAAACATAATCTCTTGTTTCAGACTGAGAAGCTATATCAAATTTACTTTAGATTGTAATTTGTCAAAACAAACAATAAGGCTTCTAGGTTTTGAGGCATTTGATCCACGTATGCAGTAAGCTGCTTATATCTCTGTGTCTGATTTAAAGTCCTCTCTGATTATTTTAGAGAATAGTTCAGCTATGAATTTCACTGGGTTTGGACTTTCGCAGTTTTCAGGGAGACCTTCAATTCTGATATTTTATCTGTATTCATCCTCTAGCTAAGTTAGTCTATCTCCAAGCACTTTGCATTTAGATTTTGTAGCTGTTGCTTTTTCCTCAGTGGTGGATGCCACTGTTTCAACTACTTCAATATGAGTCGTGAACATTTGCTTAACATCTTCAAGCTGAGCATCAAGTTCTCTGAATTTATATTCAGACTTACTTGCATTTTCCTGTATTTTTCCCTCAATTTTTTCTAGCACACCTTTAAAGGTTGCCTCAGAGTGATTACTTAACATGATTCTCTTGGTCTTTAATATCCTTGTCATGTTTATGTCCTTTATATCTTTCCTTATTTCATTTGTAACCTTCGTTAGCTCCTTTAAGCCAAACCCCCCCCCCCTCCAGAGAGCAGAAATTATTGTGGTTATCATTGTGGTGGTAATTACCTTCAGCTTGGACTGTTTGTTTCGGTCTTCTCCATGCTCTGCAGTCAGAGTAGCAAATCTGGTTGGAGTTAGTACCACTGACTCGCAGGGGGTAGTTGACAACATGGATAGTAAGGCCATGCTCAGTTCCAATTAATCTTCTGGAATTTACAAGTTCTCTTGGCCCAACACACTTGCAGTTTTGCTCCCACTTTCACTCACGGCTGGAGCCAATGTTTCAGTGCCAGGTCCCCCAAGATCTGTTTTTCAGATCATTTTTCTGCTGCTCATGCTTGTAAATACTGTAATTAAATACTCTCAGGTTGATAGTTAAAAAAAGGTAAAGTAACACTGCTGCTAACAGAGTTCTGGCTCAGACACCCATGTTTTTCATAATGAATTAGAATTTTGCTTTCAGTAGCAACTAGGTACAAAAACCTATGATGAAATTTTATTACTGGTCATTTATTGAAATCATTGTTAATTATGCTTTCAGATGTTGTTTGGGAATCCTAGTAATAAGAACAAACACTTTCCGAATCACATTTTTTAAACTAATAGTAAAATTATTGGTCTTAATGAGTCCTCTACCCCTAAGATTTATCATATCCACCCAGAAACTGTTGTTGTTTACCAATCTTTAAAGGTTAACAAAGCCATTTCCAAATAATATTAAGTTCATCATTTCATATAAATCACAAATGATAAAAGGTTAAGGCTCTTAATGCCCTACTCCCAGGTGAATATCATACCAAATTGCCCCTAAGATATAATGTATGACACTCCAAGGATTCCCAGATACCAAAACAACTACACCCAGGCAATAATGCTATGATAAATGTCAGTCAGAAAAATTAAAAGTTGCTTTACTGACAGGATTTCAAGATGAAAGACGGTAAAATTGGGGGGAAATGGTTCAAATGAAATAAGTTACGAACAAAAGAAGTGACACACCTGCATGCCAGTATGGTTAAACAGAGGGCAAGTGACCGGGACAGTAGTTACGTGCCCAAAGGCCAATTTCATCAAACTGACGGGTGGAAACAAATGTTCTGACATGAGGCAGAGAGCAACAGGTCAGCTGGGAGCTGCTGTACAGAAGAGGGTGTTTAAAGGACTACTGTGCCAAAAAAAAAATCATAATTGTTTTTTTTTTTTTTTATTTTTGGCTGAAATTCTGTTATATTAGCCACTTCCAGAAAATTCCCTCATGCACAATGGGAGTGCATTAAAACTGAATCAAGCTTTTGAATTCAAGACCTGCCTCTTTCTTCTTTTGTTCTTCGCTAAACCACATATTTAGGTTTTTCATTGGTTATTGTTGAAACTGCAGTGTTGAACCTCTCTTCTATGTGTTTAAACATCTCAGATATGCACAAATATAACATGTACTTTCCACCTGATGTTTTCTTGACACTTTCCTTTAACTTTTATTAATCTAATTTAGTACATATCTCAAAGACCACGCTCTGCAATTTTGATATGACATGAATGTTTATGGCACCAATGAAAGGAGGGGCTTCAGTTAAAAAGCATGTTCAAATTTCAACATGTTCCGCTTTCATTTACAAGAGGATTTTTTGGAAATGGTTTATTTAACACTGTTTTCATAAAAATGCATATGTTTGGGACACTGTAAGCATGTTACTGAATACCCAATATTTTTATTATGCAGCACAAGTAATTTGAGATTTTTTGCATAGATGTTTTGATATTGTTTGCTGTTGTTCATTGTTGGACAGCATTAATATCTAATGTATCAGAAATATTGTTATCGCCATTTCTTGCAAAATATGAGATTAAGAATTTTTCTTGGAAATAACTAAAAATAACACAGGGTTAGTAACAGGTTTAAAAATATAATTTATGGGTACATTTTTCCGTTAAGAACAGCTCAGAAGTCCACATCTAAATTTACAGAGTAGTTTAAAGACAAGTATCTGCTAGTACATTAAGTTAAGGAGGAGAGCTTAAGGAAATCCTTATGTATGATGACATAGACAGAGACTGAAAGAAAAGGTGGGCAGGGAATTAATGAGAGAAGAGAGACAGAGAGCCTACTATCAAAAGCAGGATATATTGAGGCATATTTAGCAGTCATGAAACACAAAAAATTAATGATGATGTTTTCATTTGTCTGTGATGTAGTTGCTTGAAATGAAACATGAAAAGCTGGGACACCAACCGGGTCATCCCGGTTAATAAAAGAAGTCTAAGCAAAAATCATGCCTCTTGGCACCAGAATAAACAGCCATCATTTGCCAATGATCAAGCAAAACAACAAAGTATTCATCTCTTTACTGTAGAATACAAATTTCCATACTGGATCAGTCGAGCCCCGGGTTAACAACGACCGCCACCAGTACTGTTAGCCAACAGGGTGCTGGCGGAAATTGGGCTACTGTTGGCCGAAGAAGAAGAAGAAGAGGGGGAAGACGTGTCCTGAGGCAGAAGTAGAGGAGGAAAGTAAAGAGAGTAGAACTGAGGGTAGGAACTTTGAATGATGGAAGTATGACTGGTAAGGGGAGGGAGTTAGCAGATATGATGGAGAGAAGGAAGGTTGATATATTGTGCATGCAAGAGACTAAATGGAAGGGGAGTAAGGCCAGGTGGATTCAAATTGTTCTATCATGATGTGGATGGGAGGAGAAATGGGGTAGGAGTTATTCTGAAGGAACAGTATGTCAAGAGTGTTTTGGAGGAGAAAAGAGTGTCAGGCAGAGTAATGATTATGAAGCTGGAAATTGGAGGTGTGATGATGAATGTTGTTAGTGCATATGCACCACAAGTTGGGTGTGAAATGGGTGAGAAAAAATATTTTTGGAGTGAGTTGGATGAAGTGATGAACAGTGTACCCAAGGGACAGAAACTAGGGCATGTTGGTGAAGGGAACAGTGGAGACGAGGTGATGGGTAGGTATGGTGTCAAGGAGCGGAATGAAGAAGATCAGATAGGGGATTTTGCCAAAAGGATGGACATGGTTGTGGTGAATATGTATTTTAAGAAGAGGGAGGAACATAGGGTTACTTACAAGAATGGAGGAAGATGCACACAGGTAGATTACATCCTATGCAGAAGAGTTGATCTGAAGGAGATTGAAGACTATAAAGTGGTTGCAGGGGAAAGTGTAGTTAAGCTGCATAGCATGGTGGTCTGTAGGATGACGTTGGAGATCAAGAAGAGGAAGAGAGTGAGGGCAGAGCCAAGGATCAAATGGTGGAAGTTGATAAAGGAAGACTGCAAGGCTGAGTTTAGGGAAGAAGTGAGACAGGCACTGGGTGGTAGTGAAGAGTTACCAGACAGCTGGGAAACTACAGCAGATGTAGTAAGGGTGACAGCAAGAATGGTGCTTGGCGTGACATCTGGAAAGAGGAAGGAGGAAAAGGAAACCTGATGGTGGAATGAGGAAATACAGGAGAGTATACAGAGGAAGAGGATGGCAAAAAAGAAGTGGGATAGTCAGAGAGATGCAGAAAGTAGACAAGAGTACAAGGAGATAAGGCGCAAGGTGAAGAGAGAGGTGGCGAAGGCTAAAGAAAAGGCGTATGATGAGTTGTATGAGAAGTTGGACACTAAGAAGGGTGAAAAGGACCTGTACCGATTGGCTAGACAGAAGGACCAAGCTGGGAAAGATGTGCAGCAGGTTAGGGTGATAAAGGATAAAGATGGAAACATACTCACAAGCGCGGAGAGTGTGTTGAGCACATGGAAAGAGTACTTTGAGAGGCTGATGAATAAAGATAACGAGAGAGAGAAGAGGTTGGATGATGTGGAGATAGTGAATCAGGAAGTGCAACGGATTAGCAAGGAGGAAGTAAGGACAGCTATAAAGAGGATGAAAAATGGAAAGGCCATTGGTCCAGATGACATACCTATGGGAGCATGGAGGTGTTTAGGAGAGATGGCAGTGGAGTTTTTAACCAGATTGTTTAATGGAATATTGGAAAGTGAGAGGATGCCTGAGGAGTGGAGAAGAAGTGTACTGGTGCCGATATTTAAGAGTAAGGGTGATGTGCAGGACTACAGTAACTACAGGGGAATAAAATTGATGAGCCACAAAATGAAGTTATGGGAAAGAATAGTGGAAGCTAGGTTAATAAGTGAGGCGATGATTAGTGAGCAGCAGTATGGTTTCATGCCAAGAAAGAGCACCACAGATGCAATGTTTGCTCTGAGGATGTTAATGGAGAAGTTTAGAGAAGGCCAGAAGGAGTTGCATTGCGTCTTTGTGGACCTGGAGAAAGCATATGACAGGGTTCCTTGATAGGAGCTGTGGTATTGTATGAGGAAGTCGGGAGTGGCAGAGAAGTATGTAAGAGTTGTACAGGATATATACGAGGGAAGTATGACAGTAGTGAGGTCTGCGGTAGGATTGACAGATGCATTCAGGTTGGAGGTGGGGTTACATGAGGGATTGGCTCTGAGCCCTTTCTTATTTGCAATGGTGATGGACAGGTTGACAGACGAGATTAGACAGGAGTCCCCGTGGACTATGATGTTTGCTGATGACATTGTGATCTGTAGCGATAGCAGGGAGCAGGTTGAGGAGACCCTGGAGAGGTGGAGATATGCTCTAGAGAGAAAAGGAATGAAGGTCAGTAGGAACATGACAGAATACATGTGTGTGAATGAGAGGGAGGTCAGTGGAATGGTGAGGATGCAGGGAGTAGAGTTGGCGAAGATGGATAAGATTAAATACTTGGGATCAACAGTACAGAGTAATGGGGATTGTGGAAGAGAGGTGAAAAAGAGAGTGCAGGCAGGGTGGAATGGGTGGAGAAGAGTGTCAGGAGTAGTTTATGACAGACAGTAATCAGCAAGAGTGAAAGGGAAGGTCTACAGCAGTGGTCCCCAACCTTTTTGACAGCAAGGACCACTTTATTAGAAGCAAATTTTTCCAGGGACCGGTGGGGGGGGGGATGGGGGAGTTGAGGATTTGGGGCGGGTTCATAGGGCAGTTTTATACACAATTTACATTACATTTCTATTATTATTAAGTTATTGATCAGTTCGCATACGTTTGCAACCCGAGATTTTTCTTCTTTTTTTGCGTATAACAAAGACATATGCATTGCAATTGTCATTCCAACAGATTGCATATCACAAACATTAACACTGTTATTGTTTTTTCGTGTCTGCTGTTTCTATACGATGGTGACAATGAGTTAAATTCCAATGGATGTTTTTCAAATGTTGACAAGCAATAAGCAAAACGTATCACTGAAAACAACAGAAAACAAAAACAGCAAAAAAAAATAGTACGAGGAAAGTTCGAAGAAAGAAATTTTTTTTACAATGTTTCTGTTTGGGGATAGTTGTGCAAATGTGCACAACTGAGCTGCAACCACAGATCTAACTGCTCTGTGGATGATTCATTCAAGCATTTCTAGGTCACTTCATTGTAATGAAAGTATCTGCTGAATGTACTTCATAGTAACGAGATTTCTATAGACTCGTGTCATATGGGGAAACTGTCGGGACCATAAAAATACTTTGTTGTAATACTTGCTCACCTCGGTCTCTCTCCTCTCTCTTTGCCGCTGCAAAGCCCCACCCACCAAGTGTTCTGAAAAGTCTCAGTGAGTCTCCTTTGCCGGCAGTTCTCTCGCGGCCCGGCTGTCAGATGGCTGTGGCCTGGTAGTGGGCCGTGGACCGGGGGTTTGGGACCTCTGATCTACAGGACGGTAGTGAGACCAGCTATATTATATAGGTTGGAGACAGTGGCACTGACCAGAAAGCAGGAGACAGAGCTGGAGGTAGCAGAGTTAAAGATGCTAAGATTTGCACTGGTTGTGACGAGGATAGATAAGATTAGAAATGAGAACATTAGAGGATCAGCTTAAGTTGGACGGATGGGAGACAAAGTCAGAGAGGCGAGATTGCATTGGTTTGGACATGTGCAGAGGAGAGATGCTGGGTATTTTGGGAGAAGGATGCTAAGGATGGAGCTGCCAGGGAAGAGGAAAAGAGGAAGGCCTAAGCAAAGGTTTATGGATGGGGTGAGAGAGGACATGCAAGTAATGGGTGTAACAGAACAACATGCAGAGGACAGAAAGATATGGAAGAAGATGATCCGCTGTGGCAACCCCTAAAGGGAGCAGCCAAAAGAAGAAGAAGAAGGGTTGATCACTGGAGCACCATCAATTGGGGCACTTAGTGCAAATGACACCGCCTTCCTGGGCAGTGTGTGACATGCTGATAACATTTTTCCAAAGCCAGTTAAATGGTTAATAATTCTCTTTTTCCAAAGTAATAGTTCTTCTCTGAATGTAGTAATTTCTTAGAATGGTACACACAAGAATAAATTAGCACATATTAGGATGTTTTGTTGGCAAAGTAGAACCAATATCTAAACATTACACATCCCCTTCAACCTCGAAATAAAAAGAATGGTAGATTGACACAAGGAGGAGCAGAGCTAAACAGTGATTTTAAGTTTGTTAAAGCCCATTTTACCTTAGTGGTCCCAAATAACTTTTTCAAAATTACATTATATTTGGTATTTATTAATAACTATTCAAAGTGTTTGTTGAACCCAATTAAAGTTTACATCTGCTAAACTAAAGAGGAAATAGGCTAATAAGCTACTGCCTTATTTGTATTTATAATCAGCCATTTTAATTAGACATCTTGTAGCTAAGGAATAGTGGCAAAGGTGCGTAAAATTTGCCTTTTTTCCCATTTTGTAATTAACTTTTTTGTGCTCAATTTATGTAAAACCTCTATTTCACATTCTGTAATGCCATGGTAAGAGGAGTAAATGAAAATCATATTATAATATACAGAAACTAATTGGTAGATTATGTTTTCATATATGTCTTTAGCAATTAAAAGAACTTGGGGTGTCAACTAATGCATACTTCCAGGATCATCAATTAGTTGCATCCCTGGTCCCAAACCAGGCATGGCACCACAAGGTTGCAAAAGGGCTCATTATCTTCTCAGCCAAATCATGCTGCCCCCTCAGTTCTGGACAAAAAGATTTTTTAATACATTTATTAATTTAATTTGTGCCACGTGAATTCAGTGCAGCTTAAGTGCTCATCTGTCAACTTGATAGTGATTCCAATATATTTTTCAATACTGCAGAAAGGAAGAAAATAGCAGCCTTTATAGTTTTGAAAAATTAACTGGTGGTAATGACTCAACTTTCATGTATTAGCATTGATTTTTATTTTGAGACTGTATTCTTTGTTCAGTAAGTGAATTCAGCTTCATTCCATGATCCTCGTATAGCACATTGTACCCTGATTACCATTTATAAATGCCGAGATAACTCTGACCTGTGAATAATTACGAATGTAAGAATCTGCAGGGGGATGGAGCCATGGATTATGGGGAAGCAAAAAAAGTAGTTTTGCTGAACAGTGCAATAGGTTGGAATGGAAAAGAATGAGAAGACAGACAGTATATTGAGGAGAATTCACAAAGGCAGAAATTCCAGTGAGGAGGTTTAAGTACATCACTGGTGGTCTCCCAGTGTCTCACTATAAACACCTGATTACTCGACACATGAGATTTTTCAAATTAGATCTGGCTTTGAGAAAGTAAAAGGGTACTACAGCAGTAATCTTTTTTCTACTTCATTTGTGAGATATCTTACCATTTAGCTTAACAGCCAGATATTTTATTAACAGTGTGCCACCAACATTACATTTCTAAAGTTTGTCTGTAATGATTTCAGATATTCTTTAATTAAATACAGAAATAAGGGTCAATGTTTTAAGTTTCACTGTATGATCTTCAATCACGGGGAAGTCCTTACACAATTTTAAAATTGAGGTTTCATCTAGTCTTCTCTTGGGAGCATTAAACACTGTATGAAATTGATGTAGGATTTTCATCAAGAAATCAGTGCAGATGTCTTGGTTATCCAAAACAGTTGTCTAGTCTAGTGGTGTGTGTATTGATAGAAACAAGATAAAAGAAATATATGCTTGATTAGTAGGGAATGAAGTTATCTGCAAATCATAAACCAGATCGCAAAAAGTACTTGTACTGGGCTGGATTACCATTAATGTATTAAAGGAATAGGCCATTTTCAGCTCTGATGTTGCACCAATTGAGAATGGAGGCAATGATGCAAAAGCACCAGGAATCCAGCTGTATTCTGTACTGAAAACAGTTGTAGTACAAGGCTGTTTATGACAAAGAACTCTGTCACTGGTTGTGTGAAATTAAAGCCAAGATATATTGTATATGCCTATATAAATAGCACTTAACACTAGAATTCCTGAACCCTATGAAAAAAACTCATAATTCTGTCCCATCTTAAATCCATTTGCACCTCTACATCAGCGTCTTTTCTTTTGTAAATGTGTCAAACAGCATAAGCAGCGAGCAGACTGCTGTCCCATCCCCCCTACCGACGGAGCTCAACTCGGGCAAAAAGCTGTCCCAGCTCAAGCCTCGTTTATCTCGGTGTGAGGTGCCCGGAGTTGTATAGGGTAAATAATATATTGTTATTTGGAATACATGCATTTCATTTGTGTTCCATGTCTACAACGATCTATGTAAGTGTAGGATGACATGAAATGCGAGAAATGCAAGAAATGTTGAACACATAAGTAAAACACAAACTTTTTTAATGTTTAAGTATTAATGACAAAATTTTGACATGAACTGTATAATGTGCAAAGACTGAAGACCAAATTTCAAATAAACACTTTCACAAAAGTGCGCTTTTATTCAAGAATATAACTGAAGAAAAAGAAATCGGGTTAGGGTACGACGCAGACACTGACTGCTTTGGTGGTACAGCAGTAAGAACTGCTGACTCATAATCAAGGGTCGCGGGTTCAATCCTGGACACTTCCCAGAATTAACGTTTTGAATAGTGAGCGCTGTTATTGTTACTATTTTACAGTAAAAACATACATTTGATTTGAGTCTGTAACAGCTGGTGTAAGTTTATGGTACTTGTAAATGTTCACTTTTTTTTTTTTTATTCAGTTTTATTCTCTCAGTCTCATTCATGCTCACCCCGATATGATACTGCTGTTTTTAAATAAAGACATGCTTTAACAGAGGTGAACTCAGATGTGGATGAGGACTCTACATCGGAGAAAGAGAACAGAAGCCCTCCCTGCAAAAAACGTCCACTCACATATAAGAACAACACCAGAGCTTACAGAGCTCACCAAGGTATCATGCAAAGTACTGTTTGTGTGTTTTGTGATGGTCTTTATATGGAAAATATGTATATGTTACTTATATAAAAGCCACATTGAATGTTGTTTACCTTGATTTATTTACTTATCGTCCTACAGCATAAAGCCAAAGTAGACTGCAGAGCTTTCTGTGTTTGATGGACATGGGCATGCTAGTGTTTACATCTGGCAGTGCCATACTGACACTTCTGTCTGCAAGCAATGGTATGAGAATGCAGTCATACTTCTTTTTTGGGCACATACACCATCTGATCTAAGCACTACTGTCGATTGAATCTACATCAGATCAATTACTTTCACTATCATCTATTGTAATGTTCAAAGCCTCCTGACTCATCATGGGCTTTTATTTTATTTTCATGCAGACACCTTTCTTTTCAAAATGCTGCAATAAACTTTTCATGATGCTTCTTTTTCTGTTTCCTATGAAAGTGATATTTTGTAAACACAGCAAAGCTCTCTCAACTTTTGGGAATGGGTGCTCCAGACTGTGACACTTAAGTTCAGCTTCTTTGCAGGCGATAGGAAAACAACACAGAAGTGTACAGACTCATGTAATACATCATTTTAACAGCAAACGCCTGCACTTCAAGTATGGAAATTGGTAAAAGAATGCTCTCTAGTACTTTTTTTGAAAAATGTGCTTAATGTCAGTCCACACCAACAGCTACGATGAATGGGGGTCTAAAGAGTTAATATGGATATGCAAATGAGGTAATTACATCATCCAGTGATTTCTGGCAACATTTTAAGCATGTGTTATCAACTTTCCATTGAAAATAGTTGGCAACAGTGTTTTTTCATTGCAGTTTAACTCAGACATGGAGATCATTTCCAGAAAGTGCCATACCTACTAATCCATGACATTGGAAAATTTGTTGTATTGGGCATGATGTGCTCAACTGGCAAACATACCTGGCAGAAATGAAGTATTTGATCACAAAAATAAATTCAATAATTAATTCTCCTAATAAAAGAATAAATGTAATGTCATACTCACAATAAATGTCATCCCTCCAATAGTAGGACTGTTTCCCATTCTGGGATGTTTGTTTGCACTTTTCTAAACAGGCAGTGATGTCACACATCTAACAGTTCCTCTGGACAAAATATTTTCTTCAAAAATATCTATTGAAATTGTTATATTTAATTCCCTACTTATATACCAATTTTAAATGGATATAATCCAATTCTAGCAGGTATTTTATCCGTTTTTTATTCACAACATTTTGATATGTTTTGATACACACAGCACAATGTTGCAATTGCGACAGTAGAAGTGTGTTTCTTTGTGCATTTGTCTTGCATTTTTTCTGTTGCTTGCACATGAGGGCACAGAATGTCAGTTTCTGACCTCCACATTTGACGCATCCCTTGAGGTATTGCAGGATACCACATTGCAAGGTTTAGTGACTTCCACATTTCCCCTGACACGAACAATGACACTTGCCGTAATGTTGAACAGCTCAGAGGGCTAATGTCTTGCTTGTCTTTGCACTTGATTGCAGTTATTTTGCCTTTTTGTCACGCAGCTACTGTCACACCATGCTGAAGCTTCATACGACCGAATTCACTGGGCATATTACACTGGTTTCTTTGTACAGTGTCCAATGATTAATTCACATTCTCTTCACTATTGCTCAATTCAAGCAATGGTTCAGTTTCAGTTTGTTTTAAAACTGCCTTTACAGCTTTTTGTTTGCCATTGTGATTTTATTTGGAGGAACCGTCCCATTCATGAATATTGATGAGTTACCTTAGAGTGGCAAAACTTATAAAAGTATTCATGATTTTTTGCAGCATGATTTTACTGCATTCACTAAATGGCAGCAGAGTACTGTCCCACTCATTACTCAGGCTTAAAAATGTAAAGCGTATTATTAAATGCCACCCCAAATCTCACTTTTTTTAACCGTAATTGCATAAAATTCAGACTCATGCTCGAGGTTAATGCCAAGGAGTATAATTTTGGGTATTCTTAAACAATCTTATTTCTACCATAATTTTCAATTACTTTGTATGGCGTTAAATTAACATTTTAGTACTGATATTGTTCTGAGATTTTGCAGGTAAGGAAAAGAAAAATAATCATGTAAACCTATTGTTATATAAAGTATTTAATAATAGAAGATAATTATATAAATAGGAATAAGTGGATGATTTAAGTAACCCATCAGAGTCAACTTGCTAGAAGAAACTTCATCACTTCATCAGTTAGGACAAAAACAACAACTGTCATCAAATGAAGACTTGGTTTTAAGAGTGCTTTTCATGAAGAGCTGTATAGTGGTCCAAAGCTGCCTCTGCTTCTTTCCACTTTGCTTAACAGAAGTGTGATAATCTCAAGTGTCTACACAAGTTTTCAATTTAGAAATAAATTTTAGTTTTTCTAAAGTAGAAACTGACTTCACACTGGCTTTAAACTATACTAATCCTTTTGTCACATCTTGCTACAAATAGCACATTTGGAGAGCAGATATATCTCAAAGTAGTAATCTACAGAAATGCAGACATAGTTATTATTTTTCAGTGTGTCTTTTCTATACCATACCAGCTATGTGATTTTCTGTTAATGGCTACCTGCCCTAGGCGTATTATTGAGTCTATTGAAGTACTTTTTTTAATTTTCTCTCTATGTCTCCCTCTCGGTCTTTCTCTCTATCTGGTAAACAGTTTAGATTGGTGAAAATTAACACCGTCATAATGACACATATCTACAGACTGTAAGAGTCTCCTAAACTGGATGGCTGAGGCCCATTTGGAATAATAATTATATGTTATGGCAAAATGTACTACAAATCTTTTTCTATGTAAAGGTTCATAATAGGCTTCTTGATTTTTAAGCCACTTACAAGATTAAACTCCACAAGTAAATTTAAGATTTTATTAGGTAGATTTGACACCTAACATCTGTCCTCTTAATATGGCAGAGAAAACTATGCATATAATTGTTAAAATACTCACCATCTCAAGAAAAGAATTTAAAAAATATAACCTTATTCCAATTTTTTTAGCAGTGTTCAAGGTCTGGGCCTTAGGACTAAACAGGAATTCATCATACTGACTTTTTATCTCCTCTTTTGCTTACAGACCTAGCAAATGATCCAGTTGTATGATGAACTTCCACTGGTTTTATTTATGGCACTAAGAATTTGAAAAATGCCCTAAATACTAAAACTTGTTAAGGCTTTGAACCAGGTAGGCTGGTTCTTGGGCCAACTGTATAATGGTATACAACTGAAAGTCTAGCATAACAGACCACTTACAAAACTGCAAAGGTGCACAACCCACTACAAATGGACATTATGTCTTCTGGTGAAATTCTTTGTTAGGTGGCGTTCAAGACTTACATCATAGAGAAATACTACAAACCACCAAAGTTACCTGGACTGTGCATTGACTTATTCCTGGTTGTTTGTGGGTGAACTGTGTCATGACTTGGTGGATTCACATCATTAGGTGCAGATGTCCATGTCATGTCGCAAAATCAGAGCAGATGAAGAATGATTGCCGAATGAACTCAACATCCTTCCACATTTGCCTGAGCAACCACAGAGAGCAATTCAAAACAGTGCATACATAGTATGTGCAGAGAAGTATGTTCAGGCAAAGAGAGCAAATCTAGGAGCCAAGGCCAAGGGCCTTGGACCAAGGGCTCTAAATTTGTGTAATTTTTTAAATCGAACAACATATTCTTCTGATGCTAAAAACTGCTTTAAAGCATATAACTCAAAGATGCACTTTTATTGGCTTATTGTACTTTTCTGTACAATGGATGATACATAATGATGAAAACTGAGAGACTAATGATACAGCATGCACTATAGAACAAATATGTTGTTTTCACATTCTGGCTTAACATCATATTATAATATAAAAAAACTTTTATTTTTATAAATAATTTTCTTTGAAAATCACTGGAGAAGCTATGGTTACAGTGCCAGAATTCTGGGGATGGCAGGGTGCAAATGGTTAAGACTGCTTTCTGGCTTTCCTCTACTATAAGGAATGAAGTTCGTTTCTCAGATAATTAAATCAGTAGTGAGGAGAAACAACTCTGACAGGAAGGCTACAGTGACAGTCATACCTGGATGAATTCTAAAATAACCGTTGAACAGAATGTAGTATACTGTAGTCCTGGGTGCAAAGTGCATTGCAACTGTGAACCATACATCACCAGAGATTGGTAAGTGTAAGAAAAGGCAAACTAAAGCAGTAACATAGAATTAAACATTATACTGTGGGCCCAAATTAAAAAAGAGTCTAAACATTTGAAAACATTTTGGAGAGTGGTATTTCCACAAGCTATGATAATACAATTGGAAAAAAACATGATTAAAAATAAATCAGTTACAGTAAATAAAAAAGAGAGAGAAAAGGGCAAATTATAAGTCAAGGGTCTGGAGTGAAAACTATGGTCATTTGTTTTTCTGCACAATTAAAATTGTAATGATTGATTCATAATTCCAACAGATATATCAAAATGAGAAATCTATGTGCAGTTATTGATGAGCATAAATAGTATGGAACCACAATTATTTAGAAAATGTTGAAAAAAAAACCACTGAAGTTTATAAGATATTGTCACTGTGACAGAGTCGAACAACCATATGTTTGTAGGAAGTATTATTTTGGAAATATTTGAAGCCTAGTTCAAAGTATACTGTAGCACCACACTAAATGCCGATGGACTCTTGCTGTTGACATTGCTCTTTACCTAGCTCATGATCCTAAAAAGGACCAGTCACTGTCGCCACACAAGTTGGAACTCAAGCGACTTTGGTAGGTTTGCCATTTTTAGGTTTTCCTGCAGCTGGCGCTGATGCTGCTCATCTGTATGATGGAATGTCTGCTCATACTGTTGGTGACTTATCATGATGTCATACCCAGGCTGATTCAAAATTGTCTGTGACATTATAATAAATTATATCTGTATTTTTATTTGTGTGCATTTTTCAGTTGATAAAGTTTGTAATTGTATTTTACTTGTCAACTTGTCATAGTGTCCTCAGCTTGCACTCAGTGAAGAATGCTATACAAATAAATAAATGAGGATACATGCACGTGTTTTTTGTGTGCAATGTTTCAAACAAAATTCAGGCTGCAAAGACTGTGTGCTTAAAACTGCTTCAGTAAAAACAAACACAAGCAAGGCATTTGTTTTAATGGGAAGAAAAACCTGAACTGAGTAGGGCCTGGAGGAAATAATTAGGCAAGGATTTTTTTTTCCTCAAAAAAAATTATCAGAATACAGAGTCTAATCAGAATATGATGTCCATTAATACATTATACCTTTGAATGTCACTTCAGCTATCAAGTACACAATGTATTATTACACATTTCACAAATGTATTTAATTTACTTTATATTTGTCTATATTTAACACATAGTAAAAAAGCACAAGTATTAAGTATCATCTGTATAGTAATGTTAAAAGAAAGTACATTAATTCCGTGGTCTTTCATATGGGGAAATAATTATCAATATCTAGCCCTCACTAAGTCCGATAATTATATAGCGTTAACACCAGATGACAAACAAAATTAAAAATATTTCTTTGTTATTTTACTTCTGTATAAATTAAGCTAATGTGCAGGAGCAATGTGTGAAAAATTGCATATTTAATTTCATATTAATTATGAATGTAATTAGAGTGATGAACTGCTAATGAACTGCAGTTCATTACCTGTTAATCAGGAAATATTACAACTTATCTATAAAAGCAGAACCCTTGGTTTCTCATGTTGGAATACTAAGGTTAGTTGTTACACCATACTAAAGACAAAGGATATCTGCATTGATCTCAGAGTCTAGACGAGCTGTAAGGCTATTCCCAAACAATTTGAATTCCACCATTGCCAAGTAATGATTATTTACAGATGGAGAACAGGCATGACAAGCTAGAACAGCAGGAAAGAAAAAGGAAGTGAGTGCCCCAAAACTCATCATTCCAATTTAAAATGTAGATAATTTATATCTTCTTATATAATACACAACCGTGGCTGTTTGTTTGTCTGTCCAGGATTTTAAATCACCTGTAGCTCGCAAACCGTTTCACCTATTGACTTGAAATTTGGTATACATATACTACGTGACGTCTATTATCTGCTTTTGGGGTGATGATTTGTATTACTCATTTTATTTTTATTTTATTTTGTTGTTGAATCAACTCTCGGCACCGTGCAGCAGTGCGGCCGTGCGGCACATGTGTATGGGCACCGTTCTCATTCCCCACCACCTTCGCTAATCATTCTTGAGGCAGATTGAAGACTTAAGTGCCAGCTTAAGTGAAAAATTAAAGAAAATGTACTAAGTAATTGCAACACAAAAACTAACGTAATCAGTTTTAACACAAAAAGATGCCAACGAAAGAAGAGAAGCAGCGGGCTGCTAGGGTGGAGAAAAGAAGAGCTGCTCAGGAAGTAGCAAGCTCATCAACCTCTGAGCAAACGAAAGCTAAACAGAGACGGAGAAAGAGGATGAAAACTAGGAATGCTCAAGTCAAGTGTATTCACTGCATGTTATCATGTAGTACGCCATTACTGGTATATATATATATATAATTAATTATAATTTTAATTAAATAATTTAATTAACTGAAATACCTGAAAATACTTAAAGCCCAAAACAAAACTAGTTATTAAGAATATGAAAGAAGAAAGTTTAAAGATTATCAGGAAATTAATGAAAATATTAAGTGAATTAAATCTTAAATAAACCTGAAAAACAGAAAACAAAACTGGAAACAATCGAGCAATAATCAATGACCAAAAACAAAGGAAAATCCAAGATTCAGAGTAAGAAAACAAACGAGGGTCAAAAGCTAAAGAAAACCTTTCAAAATAAAGTACACTTGGTGACTTCAATAAGTTTTAAATTTAAAAACTAAATGAAAAGGTAGTCTATAAAAAAAGAGTAAACTCCAAAGACAAATGTTACCTTTTAAAAAATGCTAAAACTGTTTGAATGACGAAACTCAAGAGACAAGTAGCTGAAAGCAGAGAGGAAAGAGAGTAAACACATTTTGTTGTAGTTAAAGCTCCAGTGTCCTGACTGGGGTTTTCATGACGTTTAACTAGGACATTTGCCTAAGATGCATGCTGAGGTCATATCATATATTGTCATCAGATGCCTATATATGATGGCAGCACCCTGTATTAAGTATCTAAGCTTCTGAGTCCACTTCTATTTATTAAAATTGCTCTTAAGAATAGTGAAAATTAAAGACTAAGGACCTTTTGCTTTTGTATCCCAGCTAGAACTTTAGGCTTCCGTATTCCTGACAATGGTGTTAGGTTTATTTATTTATTGGTATGCTAACCCCTTACCTGTTTAAATGGCTTGATTTCACCCTGCTTCTATTTTTTTCTGTCCATAAAAAAAGCAAAGAACCTGAGGACAATCCTGATAGTTCACAGTTTTACAGAAAATTTTGCCAAGGATCAGAGTGTAAAAAACACAAAAAAATTGTAAAGAACACAGAAACTAAACACTGGTATCTTTTTTGTAAACTTTTCTCAGATGATAAATGTTCTACTTTATTACTGTACCATCAAAACCAGGCTGGACAAGTATGGCTCTCATGGAGAGTAATTAGGACAAAACTATTTCACTCAAAAGAGAACATGCCAGGTTTAGGTTTAGAAAGTTGAACAAGAAAGTATCATAAAATAAATGTCTCCAATGTCCTCTGGACAGACAAGACCAAAGTACGACACCTCATTTGACAAAAAACACACTCATATACACCACAACAATCTTTCATCATCCACTAGGAACTCCATATTACAGCAGAGTGTTCTTGTGGAAAATGTGAGACTGTAACTGTAAAGTAAAACCTGACCGACACTGGGTTAAGAGTTGCACACTGGTAAATCTATAACTAAATGGCTGAAAAATTAAAGAGTCAACAGTGTGAGATGCCCAAAGTCAAAGTCTAGACCTCAATCAAAATGTAATGGTGCTACCTTAACAGAGCTAAACAAATGCTCACAAATAGCAATGAACTGAACCTCATGTTGTAATTTTTCTAATATAATGTAACAGATTGAGTAACTGCTTAAATTATCAGCAGGCTCAGTTATAGGGCACACTGTCTGCCCTCTGGAGATAGTAGCAAAGGACAGTATGAAGACAAAATTGATGACCACTGTGAACAATGTTGCACATCAGCTCTCTGGTACACAAGCATTAAGTACTACAGCCTACAAATTTTTCAGTAGAAGTGTGTCAAGAAATGCTATTCAGGCCCCTTCTTCAGGGAAGATGTAATCTGCATATTGTAATCTTTTACTTAGCCAATAAAAGGTGTCATTTTGCTTGACTTCTCACTACATCTGCATGGTACAACACCCTACTACTACAAACAATATGCAGTCAACCACAATTTATGAAAGATAGTGCAATATTATCACTGTAGCACAGTGAAATTAAGAGCAGGAGATCATGAGTGAGGCTTACATCTACTGCAGAGACTAAGTGAAAAAGAACCATAATAAACATAATTAATATGCAGCTAGTCCTGCTGTTCTTTAATACTGATAAACTGTGGTGCTCAACCGATATTATGCCCTTGTTTTTAGGTTTAAAGGGGCACACCACAGAAATTAGAGTAATTCTACATCTACCTGATAAATTGTAAACATAAAATGGATTCAAGTACATAGAAATAATTAGAATTAGGATTCATTGTAAATTAAAGGGGTGGCACGGTGGCGCAGTGGGTAGCGCTGCTGCCTCGCAGTTGGGAGACCTGGGGACCTGGGTTCGCTTCCCGGGTCCTCCCTGCGTGGAGTTTGCATGTTCTCCCCGTGTCTGCGTGGGTTTCCTCCGGGCGCTCCGGTTTCCTCCCACAGTCCAAAGACATGCAGGTTAGGTGGAGTGGCGATTCTAAATTGGCCCTAGTGTGTGCTTGGTGTGTGGGTGTGTTTGTGTGTGTCCTGCAGTGGGTTGGCACCCTGTCCGGGATTGGTTCCTGCTGTGTGCCCTGTGTTGGCTGGGATTGGCTCCAGCAGACCCCCGTGACCCTGTGTTCGGATTCAGCGGGTTGGGAAATGGATGGATGGATGTAAATTAAAGAAGACACTCAAATATGTTTCATAAAAATAAAACAGTAGCTTTTATCTTCTATATTGCATCTGGTCATTAACAATAATATTGTATACAGAGTAAGATCTTTCTTTCTTTTTAATGATTTTGGTGTGTACTTGAGGTATGTTTTTGCAGTTTGTTGTAATATTTATTTATTTATATTCTGTAAAAAGCAAAATTATCCCCCTTGGGACAAATAAACTACTATCAATCTATCTATTTTCCATCTATCTATAAGTTATATAATTTCACATTTCACTATATAGGAGTTCCAAATGATGTACAGTATAAATCATAAAAACATCAGTTGCTAGGAACTTGACTTGGTGAAGATTGTACAAATAAAACATTATTAGAAACACAAGAGACGAGAATAGCAGTAATCATCTTTCCACAACAGCCAATATCAAATTAAACCACAAGCACAATTATTGCAGATGACATTTAAGGTCAAGATTTTTGGTTCACACATGTGGGTATGTACTTTTGTAAATGCCAGAAGTCCTGATGTTAGGTGACCTAATCCTACAAAAAAGGAGAGTTAACTGAGATTGTAAGGTGACAATACCTTAATGGCTTCACATTTCAGTCAGTAACAGTGGGGAGGTGCCAGCCAGTAAAATGGTATGTCTCACTCTCCTTAGCTGTTACCAGCGCACAACAGAAAGAATTCAATACCAAACTGTGATGGAGAAGTTCAAAATGGTTTCAGTAATTGGCCTGTAAAAAATGGTCATTGCTTCCTGTCACGTTGCGTACCCATTTACCTAAGTTTAACATAACAACTTCTGGTGAGCTCCGTTGGCAACAGCAGATGCATTGACTGCTGCCATTCGAGTGCTAGAAATAGTTGTGCCCACAAAATTGAAACTCAGCACTATTTTTAGAACATGGTTATTGATGTAAATGGGTGATAGTAAGCTTTAAGCTCTCTTAAAAATTATAATTTTTTCGGTGAAGAATTCTTTTATCTGTTACTTATGCCATGTTGTCAGTAGCAATGGACAATAAAAAAATTTAATCTCAAAACAGAATTAGTAGTTAGGACTTCTTATTATTTGGTATTATTAAATAATAGTTATTCTGCATGCTCTTATAATTATAGTAGCAAAATTATATTTTAGGTGTAAAAAGCTCCTTGATGATGTTTGTTCTGAGGGCTTTGAATAAATTATTTTAATAATAACTAACATTAAATAATCGTTCTTGTCACATTCCAACTCATAAATAAGGAAAACTCAGAAAAATGCAATTTTTTAATTAATGCTGTGTATATATATATATATATATATATATATATATATATATATATATATATATATATAGCGGAACTTGGCCCGGACACAGACAGGCAGACACATTGTAATCACCCCACACACATTTATTTCGGGCTTCCATATTTACAAAGCAGTACTCACAGACCCCCAATACCCCTCAGTCCAGGCCAACACAATGCCTTCTCTCTCTCTCTCTGTCTTCAGACCGCCTCCTTCTCTCCTCCAGAAACCTTGTCCTTCTTCCACCCGACTCAAGTCCATCTCTGAAGGGAGGCGGCCCCTTTAAATAAGCACCCAGATGTGCTCCAGGTGTGTTCCTGGCAATCTCCCACTGACACGCCCCAGTGTGGCGGAAGTGCCGGCTGTCTCCCCGGAAGCACTCCGGGTGTTCCTGTTCCTCTTGCCCCCAGCACTTCCTGGTGTGGCAGCAGTGCTGAGGTCCAGGGTCCTCCAGGTATTGGGGTCCCCCTGGCAGTGACCACGGGCCCCTACAGGGTCAAGCTTCCCAGCTCTGTACCCGCGGCCCCCAGGGCAGTCACCCCTTCGAGGTCTGGAGGAAGGCACAAGCCCTCCTCCCATCTTCTCGGGCGTCCCGGCTGGGTACCACCCACATCCCGGATACCACTATATATATATATATATATATATATATATATATATATATATATATATATATATATATATATATATATATATATATATATATATGTGTGTGTGTGTGTGTGTGTATCCCTGTTTACTGAGCTAAATTTGTTTGAAGTTCAATGAAAAATGACTTAGTGTGGATGTGTGAGTGATTCTTGTACTCTACTGTGAGCCATCCACAGTTGGTTGCTGCGTAGCCCTAATGTTGCCCATGCAGTCTTTGGCTCAGTCATCACTAGAAACTTAAACTTGGAATGTTTCAGTTTTATTATTGCTACATAATACAAAAAAAAAATTGGGAAAGATGTTTATGCATTTATCCTTTGTCATATATAGTCTGACAGTCTAATATGAACCTATACTACAATCAAATAGAAAGTCATTAAGAATGCAGAGGAGTAAATTATACCTTGGGGCACAAAACTCTATTTAAATAACAAAATTAAAACTGTGTGTGATGTGACAGATGCCTTTAAAGACATCTTGACAGTTTCCAGGACAGGATTAGCCAGGAGGTATAATGCATCCATTTTTGCTAAAAAAAACAAGCAAGCAGTGTTGGTAACTTTAAAAACTTGCAGAAGAGGATGATGTCAGATATTTTCACTAATAACAGTCTGTAAGTTATTATTCATTACTGTTTTTCAAAATTTTGAATATTTCCTGATGAGAACACCAATTCTAGGTTTCAGGGAAAACATTTATTTGTACTTTTCAAGATTTGGTCAGAATTATATGAGGAAGGTGTAGTTTACTCAAATCTGTCTTCTTCTTCTTTCAGCTGCTCCCATTAGGGGTCGCAACAGCAGATCATCTGTTTTTTATATCTTCCTGTCCTCTGCATCTTGCTCTGTCACACCCATCACCTGCATGTCATCTCTCACCACATCCATAAACCTCCTCTTAGGCCTTCATCTTTTCCTCTTGCCTGGCAGCTCCATCTTTAACATCCTTTGCCCAATATACCCAGCATCTATCCTTTGTACATGTCCAAACCAACACAATCTTGCCTCTCTGGCTCTGCAAACAGTCCAACATAAGTTGTCCCTCTAATGTACTCGTTCTTAAACCTGTCCTTGTCATACCCAATTCCAATCTTAACATCTTTAACTTTGCCACCTTCAGCTCTTTCTCTTGTCTTTTTGTCAGTATCACTTTCTCCAAGCCATATAACATAGCTGGTCTCACTACCATCTTGTAGACCTTCCCTTTCACTCACCTGCCTGCCACAAATATTTCCACACTCCCAGTTAATCTGTACTGTTGATCCCAAGAATTTAAATTAATCCACCTTTGCCAACTCTACTACCTGTGTCCTCACCATTCCTCTGACCTCCCTCTCATTCACACACACACATATTCTCTCTTGGTCCTACCCACCTTCATTCCTCTCCTCTCAAGAGCATATCTCTGCCTCTACAGGGTCTCCTCAACCTGCTCCCTACTCTGGTATATAAATCATAATGTCAATGTTCATCACCATTGTAATTAAGAAAGGGCTCAGAGCCGATCCCTGATGTAATCTCACCTTTATCTTAAACACATCCATCACTCCTACCACAGTCCTTACCACTGTCATACTTCCCTCGTACATATCCTATAATACTCTTACATACTTCTCTGCCACTCCAGACTTCCTCATACAATACCACAGCTCCTCTCTAGGCAAAACCCCATTTTGTTTTTAGAAATGATACTGTAAT
Organism: Erpetoichthys calabaricus; assembly: GCF_900747795.2. Classification (NCBI taxonomy): domain Eukaryota; kingdom Metazoa; phylum Chordata; class Cladistia; order Polypteriformes; family Polypteridae; genus Erpetoichthys; species Erpetoichthys calabaricus. The sequence continues at coordinate 256,690,284 of NC_041394.2, read as the reverse complement.
GATTTACATATCATCACTTCAGTCATGCTTTTAAGGTTTTCATCTTTTTATAATTACATATCATTTTTACTGTATTTAAGATAATATATCCAGATAAGAAAATATACATTTAAGATAATATAACTATATAAGGAAATATAACTTTAGGTCTAAATTACACTGTAAAAGAGTACACCCTAATTATATTATGTGCACTGCAGTGTGATTGATTTGTGTTAAAGCAAACACACAATTTTAGTGACACAAATTAATCCAGTACTGTACTGAATAAATACTGGTTTATAGAGTAAAAGTAAAATAAAATCCCAACAACAATTATTTTATGTATTACATTAACAAAATATTGAGCAAAATTCTACTTCAAGAAAAAGGTAAAGGGGCATTAAAAGTAAATTATATGAGAGTTCTGTTTTGTTATTATTTCATGTTTGAAAGATGGTTTAATCCAGCACAATTTATGTATATGTTACACTAGATTATGTTATAACTGTTCACAGTTGCAGCAAACTCAGGTAGCAAAGTAAGCTAGAGGTGAGAATTGAACTGTTAATCTTATGGTTTAAAGTTCACTGTTTCAGTCACTATACCACACTTTAATAAAAATTGGAACTTTATCTTGAATATAATCCTCTGAATCCTGAATTCTTTCATTTAACCATTGTTAGAGAAAACAGAGTGTGATTCATACCAAGTAGCCATGTAGTGAAAAGAGCACACATGGGTTTCATTGTATTTTGTACACATAACAAAAAATCGGAACTGAACAGACTACACTGCATTGTATTTTTAATAAAAGTCTTAGATTTTTGAACAAGCCAAGCTTCTTATTCTATGGTATATCTTGCACATTCACATTTTTAAAAAATACAGGGTATGCTCCCACCTATTTAGTTGAATTGTGTGTTATACACCAGCCACACAGAGAGCTTAGATCTACTGGGTAGTTGTCTCTTGTTGTCCCTTGTACTAAGCGTAAAACTAAGGGGGGCAGAGCTTTTGCAGCTGCTACACCACCTTGTCTGGTGAATTCTTTACCCAATTATATTAAGGAGCCTGCTTCAATTGAACTGTTTAAAACAAAATTGAATTTCTATTCTCTAGCTTTCTGTGACATTCAGTGATACTGATGGCATCCATCCTCATAGTCATTTGTTTTGTTTCAAGTTACTGCTGCTTTGTATTGCGTTTTATTGTTTAGTCTATTTATTTTATGTTATGGTTATTGTATATTTTATTGTAAAGTACTCTGGCTACAGCATTACTAATATTGTTTTATAAATAAATTGACATCTCAGTTTCATGTCCACCCAGGGATCCCAAATATGTATGATATGAAAAATAAATTGATTGACTTTAATCTTTCAGATAATTATCAATTTTACCTTTGGTAATGCAAGCAATTAATTAATTAATTAAATAAATAAATAATCTAGTAAATTTCCCACTTTATATCCCTTACCTTTCTCTGTAGGAGAGGTATCTGGCCATTAGACTTATATTAAGGTAACTGAAGCACACTTGTTTTAAGAAATAGAAGAATACAAATATAATAAATGCTTATATACTGACAGGAGACAGAACACAAGACAAGTGAGACAGAGACAGATACACATATAACACAGAAGAGTTCTAATTTATCTTGGCACAGATAAACAATTTTTTGATACCAAGCCTTCAAGGATAATGTCTGGTGCTGTTAGGAGTTTTGTGCTGCTACTCTGGATTCAAGTGGAGGACTCCTCTTGCATTGGAATGCACTCTTGGTTTCTGTTAAGTGGTCTTTTGTCTTTGATGTGAGGTGATTGCCCCCTTCCTCAGTTCACCGTTAGGCTCTTTACTATGTCCTTTGCAACTTCATAGGGAAAAACATTACCCGTTTTGTCACAAGAGTTTGGGTGCTAAAGTTTCTTCTTAAATTAATGCTGCTTCTCAGTTTTCTCAGATAGGGTTTATGGAAATATATCTATCTGAAAATTTACTGGATTATTTTTATATACAGTCTCACTGGAAATTTTAAACACAGTATACACAAAAATCAGAATGAGTAATATGATTAAGCACTTATTTTAATTAAGCACATGTTTTACTATGTGTTTCTGTACCTTATATGATATTACTATTTTTACAGTATATTGTAATCTCACCAATGTTGTTTAGAACTGAATTGCACTAAGCCTTTGATAGTCAAAACACTGGAACACATTGATATGCACTGAGTCTTATGTGTAACCACTCCACTTAAGTGCCATTAGATGTTGTCTATTGGCATAGAAGGAGTGTCAAGGTACCTTATCTGAGTTAAGCTATGTATAAAAATGTCCTCATGCTCAGGAACAGTGGCTGTTTCCGCGGACAGAATGTGGCTTTTTAACTATCTTTAATAAAAGTCTAAGCTGAAACCAGAAGGCCTTTGGACTTCTGACTTTGGATATTATTGGTTTGGAATTTGTTTTTGTTTTTCCTGCCATGTGGTTGCTGCTTGTTGGGATAAGCTCCAGACTCTGCCCTGGAAAAGAGAGTTAAGAACAACAACAACATTTATTTATATAGTACATTTTCATACAAGGGATGTAGCTCAAAGTACTCTCATGACAAACTGCTTCTTATTAAACAGTTTGTCCAGAGGAAATGGTCTGACTGGAACATCCTAAAAGACGCCAGTATTTTGCAGCGCCCGAAATATGTACATCGCGGGTCAAGTCGCCGCCATCACCGGGCTGCGAATGAAAAGTCCACTGGCAGCATTTGCTCAGGAATAAGCCGTCCTTCTTATGACCCTGGAAATAGAAGTGTCAGTGTACCAAATTTACATTATGTGGAAATAAACCCTGATCACGGCTCTGTTCAAAAAGATACCTCACTATCTAATATTGCAAAGCAAAGCATTGGTACTGTCAGAACTCATCACTGACACCAAACTTGATATTCTGTGTTTAACGGAGACATGGCAAAAACCAAACGAATTTACATCTCTCACAAAGGTAACACCTCCCGGATTCACTTTCTACACAGAGCCTCGCAGCTCAAGGCAAGGCGGTGGACTTGCAGTAATTGTCAGAGCAGACTTAAACATCAAACGAATCCCAATTGACTGTCCATTGTCTTTTGAGTGCCTGGCTCTTAAACTAATAACAGAATCAGGTCCTGTCTCAGTCATTGTTCTTTATCGTCCCCCAAAATACAATGCATTCTTCTTATCTGATCTGATTGAACTTTTGACCCACCTAAGCTCTTACTCTCAGAGAATTATCCTTCTTGCTGATTTCAACATCCATATTGACATTACTACATCTAAACTGAGAAATGAATTCCTATCCTTACTGGACTGTTTTGACTTGATGCAACATGTTTATTTTCCCACCCACTCTGGTGGTCATATACTGGACCTGATCTGCACTTCTGGACTATCTGTTGCCAACAATTACAGCACTGATTTGGGACTCTCTGACCATAAAGCAGTATTTTTCACTGTTTCACTGCCTTTCCCTCCTCTTACCTGTAAACGACAAATTTCTTACAGAAACCTTAAAAATATCTGTTCCTCTATCCTTTCTGGATCCATTTCTGATCTTTCACTGTCTGCACCTATTTCATCAACACTAGATAGTCTTGTTGACCACTATAACACAGCTCTTCATTCAGCATTAGATAAAACAGCTCCTTTAAAACATAAGGAGGTTTCCTTTAAACGTCCAGCTCCTTGGTATAATTCAGAATTGCGATCTATGAAACCAGCTGGCTGATGCCTTGAGAGAATGTCACGTAAGAACTGGACTCACCGTGCACATCCAGGCTTTCTCTGACCACCAAAGAGCTTACAGAGAAGCACTAACTGCTGCCAAGAACACCCATTATGGCAGAATAATAGAAAGTGGCCACGATAACCCAAGGGTTTTGTTCTCTGTAGTTAATAAACTACTCCAACCCGCATCTGGCCCAACTACCTCTTCTACTGAAGTCTGTGAGGAATTCCTCCACTTTTTCCGTAAGAAAATTAAAGATCTAAATAATTCAACTAACATAAATACATCATCTGTTTATATCTCTCCCTGTTTTCCCACTCCATCCAGCTCCTTCTCTAAGTTCTCACCAGTCACATCTGCGTTTGTTAATAACCTGCTTTATGCAGATGATACTCAACTCTACTTCTAATGTTAAAAGTGGAACTTCATCAGAGCTTTCTTAGCTCACAACCTGCCTTAGTGAAATTAAAACCTGGATGGAGCAGAACTCTTTAAAATTAAATTCCAACAAAACTGAACTCCTGCAAATTGGGACTAAAGTACAAGTTAATAACATGAGCTCCTTCCCAGTCAGTCTTGGCAGTAATCTCATCAGACCTGCCTCTACTGTAAAGAATCTTGGTGTCATTTTTGATTCCTCCCTCTCTTATTCCGTCCACATAAATCACATTAAGAAACTTTCTTACTTTCACCTCCGTAACATATCCTGTGTTCGCTCCTTCCTCTCCTTCTCTAATGCTGAGAAACTTGTCCATGCTCTTATCACATCCTGCATCGATTATTGTAATTCCCTACTGGTAGGTGCCCCTTCTAATCTTCTATCACAGCTCCAGCTGCAAGAGTCCTTACTCAAACCTGCAGCAGCGAGCACATCACACCCATCCTGCTCCGTCTTCACTGGCTCCCTGTGTCTTACAGAATCGAATATAAAATCCTACTATTAACCTACAAAGACTTAAATAACCTTGCGCCAAACTACATCAGTGACCTTCTCCATCACTATGTGCCTGTCCGCCCACTAAGGTCCTCTGATTCTGGAAATCTTGTTGTTCCCCACACTAATCTACAGTACACTCCATGGGTGATAGGGTCTTCAGCTGTATAGCGCCCAGACTCTGGAATGACCTACCGAAATTAATCAGGTCAGCTGACTCCATGAATTCTTTTAAAAAACAACTCAAAACTCATCTGTTCAGGAAGGCGTTTAGCTCTACTTGACTTTATTACCCTTCTCTCAGTTTACCTCTCTGTCAAGATGCTCATGTAACCTGTATGTGTGTGTGCTAGACCATCAATTATGTTGTCTATTAGGCTTTTCTCTGAATTCACTGTCGTAATCTTCTTTATTTATTTATCTGATTTGTACAACGCTATATACTGTACTACTATAGATATGCAAGTCTCTAAAGATAAGTCCAATGGTACGGTCAAATGGTTGGGAAGGACAGAAAAAACAAATAAAAACTCAAGATAAGGTGGAGAAAAAAAATCAGCAGTGGTTCCAAGGCCAAAAGACCACCCATCCCCTAGTGGTCATTTTGAAGTCCATGATTATGTCACCATTAACAGGATACTATTGTGGAGCTCCTTCTCTTCATCTTCTCAGCAAATCTGGTGGCTGCAGAATACTAAGGCTAGGGGGCAGTGACATGTAGCATCACCACAGAGTACTGGAAAAAAGAAAACACCCAAAAGTAGTGATTAGTGACCAGCCTATAAAACAGCAAATTCAAAATACATTTTAATGAAAATAACCAATTTCTTCCTCCCCTCAGTGTGAAGTATGAGTATTAGTGATGCTAGTAATTTAAGTGATCAAGAGAAAGTCAGATTAAAGAGGTGGATTTTTTTGTAGTTTTTTGAAGTGGCTCAGTGTATCTCTAATGGTAAAGTGTTCCAGATTTTTGGTGCATGAAAACAGAAAGCCACCTCACCAATTAGCAAGCTGGTTCTAGATGATCTAAGGTTACAATTAGGAATGCTGAGGGCCTAGCAGTCAAAATATAAGAATGTTCTGGATTGTCCAGAGTCTTGTATACAATTAAAAGCATTTAAAATCAATCAAAAAGAACAAAGGCACCGAGTGTAATAATGATGCTAATACTGGTGACATAGCTAAGATTTTCTGTTTTTAGCTAAAATTCTTGCTGCTGTGTTTTGGACTAATTGCAGCCAACTTATATCTTTTTTTATATATATTATCTTGATAAGAATGCATTGCAATGATCTACATTAGTGGTCAAAAGTTTTGGCAGTAACTCAAATATTGTGTTTGCAAAATTTGCTGCTTCAGCATTATCAGATTTTTTTACATGTCTCTATGGTATACTGAAGAACAATTAGAAACATTTCATAAGTTTCAAAGGTTTTCATTGACATATACATCAAATTAATGTAAAGCGTCAATATTTACAGTATTGACCCTTCTTAACTTCTGCAGTTCGCTCTGGCATCCTGGATATCAGCTTCTTGGCCAAATCCTGACTGATATGAATCATTCTTGTCTTTTTACTGCTTGGAGTTGATCACAATTTGTGGGCTTCTGTTTGTCCACCCAAATTTTTGAGAATTGACCACAGGTTCTCTATGAGATTAAGATCTGGGGAGTTTCCTGGCCATGGGTCCAAACTTTGAATATTATGATATCCAAGATAATTCGTTATCACTTTTGCCTTGTGACACGGTGTTCCATCATGTTGGAAAATACACAGATCATCACCAAGTTGCACCTGGGTTGTTGGGAGAAGTTGCTCTTGGAGAACGTTTTGATACCATTCTTTATTTATGACAGTATTCTTGGGCAGAATTGTGAGGGGCCCACTCCATTGGATAAGAAGCAACACCACACATGGATTGTCTCAGGATGCTTCACCATTGGCATGACATAGAACTCATGATAGTGTTCACCTTTTCCTTCTCCAGACAATCGATATTCCAGATATCCCAAACAGTCATAAGGAGGATTCATTCGAAAAAATAACTTTGCACCAGATTTCTGCTGTCCAATCATTGGATTTCCTGCAGAATTTCAGTCTGTCCTTGATGTTTTTCTTGGAAAGAAGTGGCTTCTTTGCTACCTTTCTTGACATAAGGCCGTTGTCCAAAAGTCTTTGCCTCACTGTGCGTGCAGATGCACTCAAACCCACCTGCTGCCAGTACTGAGCAAGCTTTGCACTGATGGCAACATGATTCTGTAGCTGACTCCTCAGGAGGAGGCGGTCCTGGTGTTTGCTGGACACTTTTAGCTGATCATTTTGTGCCAGGGCCAAAATAAGTGAAAATGGGTTTTTGTGATAAAATTAACTTTTTATGCTAATAAAGGTCTTTGCAATGAATTAATATGCATCTGATCACACTATGCAATAATATAAAAACAATGTGAATTGCCACCACAAAAAATGAAGCCAAAAATTTTGCAAAATTCAACATTTGAGTCACTGCCAAAACTTTTTGGCCACTACTGTAGACAGTGTGACAGATAAGGGCACTCTCGCTCCCTTGAACCCTCGGACAATATGCCAGACACCAGATAAAAGTCCAAGAATTATTTATTTTATAATAATAATGTGCACAAAGCACCCTCCACTCCACCATACTCAATAAACAATACAATTCTCTATAATCAAATCACAATCCTCCACTCCCAGACGCTTAGCCACCCTGCCTCCCAACTCCGCCCGTCCGTCTGGGATTTCCCAGAGTCCTTTATAGTCCTTGACCCAGAAGTGTTTGTCCCTCGGTCCATGTGACTTTCCATCACTTCCGGGTCAGGTAAAACTCCTTTTCTTCATCCCGGAAGCACGTCATTTCTTCTGTCCATGTGACTGGGACGTACTTCCGGGGTGTAGGAAAAATAGTCCCTTGGTCTCCCTGCAGTGACTCTTGGCGGCCCCCATGGTATCCAGCAGGGCTGTGCATTAAAAGTCCACTATCCATAATTCCCTGCTGGCATTCAGGGCATCTCCATGCTGCAAGGAGGGCTCCATCTGGCGGCCTGGGGGTGTTGGCCGGCCATATCTCACAACAGTTTAAAACAGACACACATATTAACTTTCCTGCATCTTGCAGATATATAAACGATCTAACTCATGTAATGATTCTTACTTGAAATAATGCAGTTTTAGTAATATGTTTAATGTATTACTTGAACTTTACCTCCATATCTAAAATGCTGCAGAGATTTTTTTTTTACGTCTGACATTATTTGTAAAGACAGATTACCTAGTTTATTCCTAAAATTCATGCTTTTTGTTTGCTGCCAATAATTACAAAATCTGCTTTTTCCTTGTTAAGTTTAAGGAAATTATTATTCATTTGATCCTCCATCAAGAGCATTTAGAGCTTTAGGGTGATCTGGTGCTATTGACATATAAATCTGTGTATTGTCTGTATAAATGTGATAATTAGCTCTATGTTTTGAACTGATCCAGCATAATGTGAGGAGGTAGATTAAGAATAAAAATGAGCCCAAAATGTATAATCACCACAGCCAACAAAGATTTTTTTTTGCTGTGATACAACAGTGACAGCAACTCAAGGCACTGCCACAAAGTGCAACCACAGTCTAAGGCAGCAATAAAAATGATGTGGTCAGTGGTATCAAATGCTGTGTTCAGGTAAAACAGAACAAGGACTGATACATTATTTGAATCATCATTAAGATGTAAGTTACTACTTTATCCAATGCGGTTTTCATACTATAATTTGGCCTGAAACCTGTCTGAAATTTATTCAGAATAAAATTTGTATTCAAGTATTCATTTAAATTCTAAAATTTTCTAGAACCTTTTCTAGACATTCTATTTTAGTAAAGGATTTTAACTTACTCTGTTCACTACATTGAGGTTCTGCTAGGTTTGTAATTGATATCTATGGTATAGCACATTTTATAATGGACATCTTCTCTAAAAGGAATGCTTCAAAAGCCTCACTTACAGCTCCTGATGGGTTTATGCATCTATTACAGGGGGGTTGAACTCCAGTCCTGGAGGGCCGCAGTGGCTGCAGGTTTTCATTCTGACCCTTTGCCTAATCAGTGACCAGTTTTCACTGCTAATTAACTCCTTTTCCTTCATTTTAATAGCCCTGTTTTTAAGGATTCAATCCTCTGAATGTATTCCTTTCTTCATTAAATGACAGCCAAACAGAAATGAGATGTGAAACAAGCCAACAGATGACCAGCTAAACTGGGATTTCAAACTCCAACCAGTCTCTTAATGAAAAGCTGATTCTTGCTGTTAATTAAACCTGTTATTTAATTCCATGGCTTGTTGCTGCTCTCATTCTGCCACAGCAGACATTTCCATAACTGTTGATTTTTCTGTTATTTTTAAGAACACCGTCACAATGTTTTGGTGACCTGAGAGATCAACCCTACTTAAACCATCACCTTTCTTTATTTTCAGATATTGTGTGATGGGCACAGGGGAGCTGGTCATGTGGCGGTTCGTTTTGTGTCTCATTATTGGTTGGCTGCTAATTAAGGAAAAAGAGACAACTAAGGGGCCTGAGTCAAATTAATTAAAACTAAGGCAAAAGAACTTAATTAGCAGAAGAAACAGGTCACTAATGAAGGTTAGAATGAAAACCTGTAGCCACTGCGGCCCTCCAGGACTGGAGTTCGACACCTGTGATCTGTCCAGATTGAGCTAAGTGCAACAGATGGTCAATGGTTGTAAATAAGATTCTTGAGTTTATCATCAGTAATGGTAATGAAGAGTTAATTTGCCAAGATCCTCTCCTTCATTGATTAAACAAGTGACGTGCAGTCCTTATTCTGCACTTATGTCTGGTGTTATCTGATGTCTTTTATGCTGATATGAAGCACCCGGAGTCTCTATTCTGGTGCTTCTCAAGAACTAACAAGGCCTTCCTTCCAATGTCCATAAAACATAGGCATCAGGGAAGCAAGATGCAGGATATTAGGTACAGCAATAATAATAATATTATTAGGCAGCACAGTGGTAGCACTGCTGTCTTGCTCTGAAGGAAGATGGGGGTCATGTCCTGGGTGTTGCCTGTGTAGAATCTGCATGTTCTCTCCAGGTGCTCTGGTTTCCTCCTACAGTCCACAGTCCAAACACATTCAGGTTAGGTGGAGTGGCGTTGCTAAAGTGACTCTATAGTCTGTGTGTCTGCATGTGGGTGCCCTGTGATGGTCTGATGCTCCTGCCATGTGTCCACTGCTTGCAGGAATAGACTACAGCTGCCCTGCAACCCTGCCCTGGATAAAGGGGTTAGGAAGATGGATAGATGTATGCCTATAACATCTGTTCAGTTCTTGTCACTTGATTACAAGCTACACGCAAGTTCAATATTCTTTCTCAGTGAGGTACGTGCATGCTTTATCAGTTCAGTGGCAGCAGGGTGTAAAAGTTTCTGTGCAGTGAAAGAATATAAGCGAATGTGAGATTTTTTCAGTTATTGTTGCCTAGTTGTCTACAGATCTGTGATAGCAAATCACATCTTTCTTTGAGCTAAGTCTCTTCTTGCTGAAATTTATCAGATTATTTAGAATTATCTAACAAGCAAGTTGATTTTATGACCCTCCTGACCGTGATGCAGGCATCCCACCCTTGCAAAACTGATTTCTGGGAGGTTTGTGTGAGAAGCATGTGCACAGTAAAGGACAAGGAGGTCACGCACAGGGGCTTTTATAGGAATTGACAGTATCGGGGTCATTGCAAACCTCTGGGTTTCCAGTCTGATGGCCCTTCTTTCTTTTCCCTTGGGATTTCCAGTCTAATGGGTACCCTGGGGAGTCCCCTTGGGGTTTCTTGGAGATTCAGAATCACTTGTGAGACTCTGAGAGAAGACAGTGATTTCTGGGAGACTACCGGAACTTCTGAAGAAAACTGGGATGTCTGCTGATGGTACACTACCTGATTTTTACAAAGTGAAAGAAGATCACACATCTATTGCTCTTTGGAAAGGGATCCATCATACTTTGATAAATGATTCAGTGTCAGCGGATCAAATGCCAGCTATTTTCACTGTGTCATAATTGGAAAATGGGAGATTGTTTAAAATTACTGATGTTGATGATATTTTAAGTTAATACAAGTATACTTTAAATACAGCATATATATTTGTATTTCTATGTGAAGGGTTTTTATTTATTTTGTTTTTTTTGACCTTCATTTAACCCAAATGTGATGTCCCTAATTATTCAATCCATTAATTATCACTATTTTTTCCTGTATGTTCAGTGATCTGATTCATAAATATAACTTAAGTATAAACTGTCAAAGAATGTGGGTATTACTTTTCCTTACATGTCTTTTAAATATCAGATTCTTATCGCCAAATATTTTCTTTCTCCTACAATGACAAATTAAAAAAAAATGAAGTAATATCTTGCCTTTGTGTACTTGAAATTGTTTTCTTGATCCTATGGTTAATCTAAAAAGCAACTGCAAGGATCAGGACAAAAAAAAAAACAAGGACATGCAGTTTTGAAGATTTCCTGTCTGTTTATGGCTTTCAGTTATGTTTTCAACTAATTTCAAAATCTATCTCCAAATAATGAAGTATCTCATCAAAAAACAATTTTGGTAGGTAAACAAACCATAAGCCAACAACAACAGAGAAAAACAAGGAAACTGCGGCTCTCAAATAACTCAAATAACAAATAAGTGAATAGACTAATGAACAAAAACAAACATTGGACACCTTGGGGAAAAAGATTCAGTGCAGCCCTAAAAAATACTGCTAGAAGTCACTTCATTGTCTTCTGGAAAAAGTCCATAAATCTAAGTAATAACAGCAATAATTACATGAACCAAAAAAAACTGGAATAATTGAATAAAAGCACTTAAACCATTAAATATACAGGGGATGGACAAAATAACAGAAAACAACATGAAATAGGAGCTTAACTTTAAAGCAATTAAATCACAATTACAAACGCAGCTGCAAAGGTGAGTCATATTAGGTTGATTTCCAATTAGCAGTATGTGTCAGCTGTAAAAAAAGGTCTGACAATTAGCACTTTGATATTTGAGTTTTCAAGTAAACATAAGTCAACTAACTGTTGCAAAGACATCAAACAGTCTACGCAGGTGCACTGGTCATGTAAACTGAAAAATTATGTCATGTGTCAAAGGGAAATGACAAATAAATAATGCTGACATATGCCAAACATGGACAGACTGCTTCAGCAAAGGAAAGCCACAGTTGAAGCTCTCTGAATATAGATGGACACTTGCCAGGAGAGTTGCTAAATGCCACAGAAGTACCATCTCATAAATCACCATAATATTGGGATAATACCTCTCTGACAAACTATTAACAAAAAACGTACATCATGTCCTTCACAAATGTGGAATTAATGACAAGGATTGTAAACCATGTGTATCGAAGGCTGGCACATAAAGTTACATAACCTGGTGTAAGCAGCACAAAACCTGGACCTCTGACCAATGGAAAAATGTGATATAGTCTGAGAAGTAATCTTTCACCCTATTTCCTACATCTAGATGGGTTATGTTTTTGAGAAGGCGAAATGATGCCTTTAACCCACAAATCTGCTGCCAGTTATTAAACAGGATGGGGGGCTCTGTAATGGTATTGGTAATCTTGCAGGAGGTCCAATAAGCGGTCTGCACTGTATGATCATGTAACAGACACAGAATAAGAGGCCATTTTACAGGACCAAGTGTACCATATTGTACAATCACTGTTCCCTTATGATTGTTGAGCCAAAGCATGGGAATCATACTGGAAAGTTTCTTTGAATTTACCTTAGCAATAAAAAGACAGCAGATGAAGATCGTAATATGAACGAGGATTACAAAACATCCTCACAGATTAAAAGTGAACAGCTAAATGAAGCTCAAGATCAAATGACTAAGCAGACGGTCAAAACCAGAAAACCAAGAAGGGAGCACATTAAGATAGAAACACTCTAAAAATGTACATACTATAAATTCACTTTAATAGTTCTTTGTATGAGCCTTCCACCATAACTGTGCTGTGGTCTATTTTTCTTTAAAGAAAACACTTTGCTCATACTTTCAGAAAAACTAAAATTTGGACACATAGCTATTAAAAACCACATCATTATACAGTTGTAAATAGCTGATTTAACATGCTACACAGTGACTTTGGGATGTAGCTAGCAATAGACATGGTTGCTAGCAAATAACACAAATGATGCCCAAGCTCTTTAAAGAGAAAACTGCATAACACAAATAAAGAGGCTATAAAAAAACCTCTCTCACTGATGTCCCTTTGTTGCAGAAAGACAATCCTCACTTACATACTACAGAACTAATTCAGGGGTGGTTTCAAAAACACCAGAATGAACTCCAGCACCTTTCATAATCTCCCCAAATTAAACAGCATTGAGCTTTAGGGGATTTTCTGGAATGCAGGAGATTTGAGCCCTTTGTTTGCTACTCATGTTTATTTGTACTTACATGTAGTGTTATTAAATCCCCTTCGGATGAATAAATATAGGATATCTCAAAATGATATATAAAAAAATGTTAAAATAACACCACTGCTAACAGAGCTCCCCCCATACATCCACCTCCAACAACGGACAAGACCAACTCCTACACTGTACCATGTACTACCTTAAACTACAAAATGTCAACAAAAGTTCAAAAGAAATATTTCCATGATCAAATAGTGAACTTTGTGAGCTGGAATGTCAAGGGTCTCAATCATCAATTAACGTTAGAATTACCAGAGCCAACGAGAAAACTTGTAAATCCAGCCCACCTTAAGTCCCTTCGCACCTCTCTGTCAGCGTCTTTTGTCTTCTAAATGTGTCGATAAGCCCAAGCAGCAAGCAGCCTATTGTAACACCCCCCACCCCCCCCACCGTCTCAGAACGGGCAAGAAGTTCTCTCAGTTCCTGCCTTGATTGATTATCTTGGAGTGAGCTACTCAGAATTTTGAGGGGAAATAATTTGAATAGAAACCACAGCATAGAGAGAAGTGTGTACATTGCAACAGGTACACATGTCGTAAATGTAGGAAGGACGGTCCTTGCATGTGTGTACTGTTAACTGTGGTGTTATGGGTCCACAGCTCTTCCAGCAAAGGCCGTTTTGTTTTAAATAAATAATCGCCGCGTTCGCGGCTTAGCGAGGAGGCGTGGTAACTGTAGCGAGCCGCAGGGCAATCTGCGGTGTGGGTGTTTCTCACCTAAGTGCACAGGTGAGAGACTACCCACATCCGTGATTGTTCCTGTGGCTAATGCGCTGCAGCTGCCATGTCCTCTCTGCATATATAGAGAAGCTCGAGATGGTTAGGGGAGGTAAAAGGAAAAGAAGTAAAAGGAAAGACAGAAAGAAACGGAGGTTGCAAGAGGAGGCAGGAAGCAGTGGAGAGAGAGAAAGTCAGTGCGGGAAAGCGAGCGAGTGCAGGCTCGCATGCAGCTGTACAGGTAGCTTGGGTGTTAGGCCAACACCTGAGGAGTAGCAGTGGTGGTCGCTCCCGCAGAGTTGATTCCAAAGGGCAGGAGTGACCGGAAGGTGGATGACTCTCCGCATAAGGCCGCAGAAGGCAGCGGGAGTTGGTGACTTGGGGTGTGTATTCCCCAGCGTGGGCGCCCCGGTCTCTGTGGAACCCAAGTCGCTGTCTGGAGGAGCCTACCGGAGCCAGGGGTCGGTGAGGCGATCCAAACAGATGAAGCAGGCAGAGAGAAGGTCAGCTGCATGTAGGGCGACTCTCCTGTAGAACAGCCCAGATGGGTGTAGCAGGGGAGCCGCCAGGCTAAACAGAAGACACCGGGCTTTTTGGTTTTAACATTGTTGCTTCCTGTACTATTTTACCTCGTGGTTTTTAGAAGAGTTTTTTCCTAATAGATTTTAACCTCCACGTTTGTTCGTTTGGTTTTTCACTTGCTTTTTTGTGGATTATTTATTTATTTAATGAAGACATTTGAACTGCACAGCACTTTATTATGAACACTGTTTTGTTCTATGTTAATAAAAGCACTTTTGCACTTATACATCATCCCCTTGCTCAATTGTTTATTGCCTCACTGTCTAGCTCATCGGTGACATTACCGACGTTGTTGGGTTCAAGGGCTCCCTAACAGAAGATGGGAGCATGGAACCGAACCTGCATCGTCACATTAACATTTGAATTTTATGATTACATATAGCACTGAACTGACCTCTCTGTACTATTCTTTCTTCTGCATGTCCTGGAGTACAAAAGAAACACCATGATACAGCAACATGTGGACACTGGCAAGATGGGGGAAAAAAAAATCACGTGATCACTGACTACAACCGCAAGATGTTATGCGAATGAATATGAATAATATGAATGTTGCATCCATGCCACAATGTTTTCTGAAATGTACTATACAGGTCATAAAATGAATAATTCCAAATATCACATATACCTATGTCTCTGTTTTTTTTGTCAGTGCAGCTTTGACAATATGGACCATAAGGTGCATACTAATTCAGCGTGAGCAGGGACACTCAATAAAACTGAATAAAAAAATTCAACTGACGGTGAGATACGAAGAAGGCAGATTCACCAGCGTTTGTGTGTCAGCTTTTATCCATCCAGATCAGAGAATGTCCAGTTCCATTGCCTTAAAACACCACTCACATCTGCAGTTATTCCCAGTTTCAAATAAAAAGTAACAGTGTCAGATCTCTGGGTTGGGGATGCGGTAGTATGTATCGTGATCGAGACTGAGAGAATAAAAGTAAAAAATAAATATGCTAACTTTTAAGTGCTATAAATGTACACTGGCTGTTACAGACACAAACCAAACATACAGTATGTTTTTTTTGTATAATATTAACAATAAGAGCAGCTCACTACTGAAAACGGTAAATATAGGAGGCAGTCAGGATCGAACTGGGGACTCTTGAGTACAAGTCAGCAAATCTTACCGTTATGCCACAGAAGCTGTTGTATTGTCCTTGAACCTTTTGCCAAAGTGTTTATTTGATCTTTGGACTTCAGGCTTCACACATTATATAGTTTATGCCTACATTTTGTCATTTATTACTAAAATATGAAAAACGTACACAGATTATTGTAGAAACAGAACACACATGAAATGCATGTGTTCCAAATAACGATCTATTATTTCCACTCTAAAACTCTAGCACTTCACTCCCAGATAATCAAGGCATGAGCTGGGAGAACTTTGTGCACGTTTTGCGGTGGTGGGGGGATGGAATAGCAGGCTGCTTGCTGCTTGTCTTTATTGGCACATTTATAGGACAAAAGACACTGATGGAGAGGTGCAAAGGGCTTTAAGGTGGGCTGGATTTACGTGTTTTTTCGTAGGCTCTGGTAATTCTAGTGTTGAGAAAGAAGGTACTCTCGCACTTAACAAGACTAAATGCCAAAATAGTATTTTTACAGGAGACTCACTTATTAAGCAAGAACCAATTTCAGTTCCAAAGAGAGTAGTCTGGCCAAATTTTTCACTCTAGCTATACGAAGGAAACCAGGGATGTGTGATTCTTAATACACAGAACTATCCCATTTGTAGTGTCAAATGCAATATCTGATTCAGAAGGGCAATATGTCATGGTGACAGAGCAATTTATCTAATACTAAAATGATTTTGATTAATAAATATGCACCTAATGCGAATGATAGAGCTTTATTCCAAAATTTATTTGCATGTATCCCTAATGTGAACACTCACAAAATTATAATTGCTGGAGACTTTAATTATGTGTTAAATGAATATCTAGATAGATCCTCAGATACAACGGCAATAACATCTAATACTACAAAGATAATTACACGGTTTGAAGTGGATCATAACTTATCTGACTCATGGAGGTTCCTAAAATACTAATCTAAGAGCATACTTCTTCTTCTCACCCATACATCATTGTTACTAAGGAATTTATTATTTCCTCATCGGCAATAATTTTTTGCCCACTATCAAATCCTGTAAGTATGACGCTATCATTATCTCTGACCATGCCCCTCTGATCATGGATCTTAAATTACTGCATCCCACACAGTCATCTCATAGCTACTGTCTTAACCTCCTGCCATTAAATGATGAAAACTGTACAGAATTCAATCCAAGTAAACCGATTGTTCTCTTGAGACAAGTGCATCCTCAGAGATCTCAGCAGGTATACTCTGGGAAACTCTGAAGGCATTTTTAAGAGGACAGATTATTTCATATCTTTCTCACACAAATAAACTGTAAGCCAAGAAGGTGTCTGAGCTAAATAATTTGTATGCAAATGTGCTATAGAAATAAATGTTGTTGTTGTTGTTATTCTGGTAATTTCACTGATTAACTCAAAGTGCTTTACAAGTGATGAAAGAAAAAAGAAAAATATAAAAATAAGATTAGGCAATACTAAGTAACAAAGAATAAAGTAAGGTCCGACGGCCAGGAGGACAGAAAAAAAAAACAAAACTCCAGAGGGCTGGAGAAAAAAAAAACAAATTCTGCAGGGGTTTAAAGGCCACGAGACCATCCTGCCCCCACTGGGGATTCTACGTAACATCAATGATCTCAATCAGTCCTCATGGTTTTCAGGCTTCACATGGAAGAATTAGATGATGATGGTCATGTGGACATCTGGGGCCTCATGCATAATAGCATGTGTAGAATTCACACTAAAACATGGTGTACATACAAAAGCAGAAATGTTCATACACACAAAAAATTCAGATGCATAAATCTGTGTGTTTGCCAACTTCCACGTTCTTCCACTACATCAATCCCGGTCAGCGTGAAAAGTAACTCACATGCACGCACCTACTGTCCCAGCCCAACTCCACCCAGAATTACACCTCTTTGAATATGCAAATCAATATAAATAGCCCTTAAGATCAGCATTCTGTGAAAAGGCAATGGCAAAAGCACAGGTGAAAACAGAAGAATTTCAGTGAATGCCAAGTGGAGGCAAGGAAAAACGTACTATTTGTTGGTTTAAGCAGTTGTATAAACAACAAAAAGAAGTTGATTGAAAGTTCAAGTTCAGAAAGTCGCACAGTACCCAAAATAAAAAAGAAGTTGTTAGATATCAAAGACCCATGAAAAGGCGAGTCATAGTCCACAGTCTGAGTGTCATATGGAAGCTAGTCAGGGTACAGAGAAAATAAAAAAAATAGGGACACAGTGGAAAAAAAATGCTTGAAATGTCAACTTTAATCTTGAAATTTCCACTTTAATCACACAGTTTACTTTGTCATTAAAGTAGAACATCATAAACTTAATCTTAAAATCTTTTAATTTAGTATTTTCTCAAACCCCATCGTAGCTAAAGTAGCATGTTAAATGCTTTGTATTGTGTGTATACATTACATTCATGATATTACAGCTCTCTGAACAATTTATATACTAAGATGTATACTTGATATCATTTTCATGATGAAATGACTTAAAGCATGTATTAAACATGGGGGCACAGTGGTAGCGATGAGCTGCGCCCCATCCAGAGATTGTAACTGCCTCCCGCAAGATGCTTGCTGGGACGTGTGCGACTATCAATGAAATAATTTATTGCAGCAATACCGTCTCTTTCGAACTTGCCAACCTCTAATTCTTGTCCTTTCTTTTCTTTCTCCAAGTAACCAATCGCTACGCAATAAGCTCTGTAATAAATGTCAAGCCATCTGTTAAGCTTAGAACGCAGATTCTTCAAAACTTTTAAGAAACATTGAAATATCTTCGTAGTACATGTTTAATTATTCTATCACTCTATCCACCCAGGGTTGTGTCAGTCCCAGCAAGTATACAGCGTGAGGCAGGAACAATCCCTGGATGGGGTGCCAGCTCATCGCTACCGCTGCACCACCATGCACACAAGTTTAATTATTAAGAGTACACATTACTTAAATTAAGTTAAAAATGTATCTGTATAATGTAATATACATACTTTAATGCATTTTATCTTATAAATGATATCAAGAGTTCCAAGAAGATAGCTCTTGGAAATCTAAATCTACTTAGAAGCCGATCATTATCACCTGTAAATACACACTATCTTCTACTGAATTGAATTCCTTTATTGTTATTGTATTGCAGCTCAACCTTGTTTATCTGGGAGTGAGGTACCAGGAGCTGTATAGTGCAAATAATATATTGTTACTTGAAACACATGCATTTCATGTGTGTTCCGTGTCTACAAAGGTCTGTGTAAGTGTAGGATGACAGGAAATGCAAGAAATGTTGAACACATACCTAATAGACAAACTTTTTTCATGTTTTTAGTACTAACGACAAAATTTTGACATGAAGCGTATAATGTGTAAAGACTGAAGTCCAAATATCAAATAAACACTTTCACAAAAGGTACAAATATAACAGAACAAGTGTGCTTTTATTCAAGACTATAACCGAAGAAAAAGAAATTGGGTTAGTGTACTTTGTTGGCACAACTGCTTTCGTAGTACAGCAGTAAAAGCTGCTGACTCACAATCAAGAACTCATGGGTTCGAGACTTCCTGTGTACCAAATAAACGTTTTGAGTAGTGAGCTGCTCTTAGTGTTACTATTATACAATAAAAACATACATTAAATTTGAGTCTGTAACAGCCAGTGTAAATAGTACTTGTAAAGGTTAGAGTTTTTTTTTTATTCAATTTTATTTTCTCAGTCATGTTCACACGCCCCCTGATCTGACACTGAAGTTTTCAAATAAAGACGTGCTATAACAGAGATGAACTCAGATGAGGATGAGGGTTCTACATCAGAGAAAGAGTACATAAGCCCTCCCCTCATGAAATGTCCACTCACATATAAGAACAACGCAGCTGCACCAGATGTAAGGGCAAAAGATGGCACCATTTGGATGCAGCAAGAAAAATGTATTTCTTTCAGAAGAAAATTAAATTCAAACTAAATCCATGAGATTCTGCACTTGAGAAGAGAAAAGAAACTAAACTTCCTTAAGAATTACATTACTGAATTAATTTGAATGTCATTTTATTCAAACTTGAAGTTTGGTTTGCCCATAAAATTTGGTTGTGCTTTATATGTTGTTGGTTGTAAATGAGATTTAGTTTAGTGTTGTCTTGTTAACAGTCAAGTGCAAGGACTTAACTCTGATACCTCTTCTACTGTGTGTGATTCAAAAATTGTTAAAAAAATGTACTGCTTATCACATGTGTTCAATAGATTTGCTGTCATTCTATTGAAAATGTCAAAATAATGGGGAGGATCCAAATTAAAATCCAAAATAACAGGGAGGATATTATAGTGAAATATATAAAGAAGGCCACTTTCCCACCAAATGAATCCAGCCAACAAGACAGGGTCCAGACAGCACACAGCAAGAAAAAGTTCAGACAACCTTTTAAAGTTAGGTAAGAAACATCCATCCATCCATTATCCAACCCGCTGAATCCAAACACAGGGTCACGGGGGTCTGCTGGAGCCAATCCCAGCCAACACAGGGCACAAGGCAGGGAACCAATCCTGGGCAGGGTGCCAACCAACCGCAGGACACACACAAACACACCCACACACCAAGCACACACTAGGGCCAATTTAGGATCGCCAATCCACCTAACCTGCATGTCTTTGGACTGTGGGAGGAAACCAGAGCGCCCGGAGGAAACCCACGCAGACACGGGGAGAACATGCAAACTCCACGCAGGGAGGACCTGGGAAGCGAACCCAGGTCCCCAGGTGTCCCAACTGCGAGGCAGCAGCGCTACCCACTGCGCCACCGTGCCGCCCTAGGTAAGAAACACCATTAAGTTAATTTGAAAAGGATTATGGAATCAGAAGCCCTTTCATTTCATACAAAGGAGGTTGATCAGAAAAATAGTATGGTCTAGCTACAAAGGAGATATGGAAGCTACAGCATAATAGGGATCTGATTTTACTTTTAATTTGTAATTGTTTACTTCTTTCACTCTAAGACCAATAAAGGGTTTTGGTAAAAATCTAATTGTCTGTTTATAGGGAAATGTAGAGTGAGTCCCATAAAAGATGGTGACTTCTCATTTCTGGACCCCTTACTCTTGATTGTTTTGACTTAATTTACATTTAAGCTTTAATTGTTAATTAATACAAATTTTAAAAAGATGAATTCACTGTGATTCATTATTGTTCAGTGTGATTGTCCAGACTTCTTTAAGGCCTTGCAAACAGCAGTCTTCCATAGGGTTTAACACAATAAAGGGATGCTCCCATATTTAGCCTTGCCCTAAAAGAGCACTTTATTTTCATTCAGTTCAATATGAAATCTCAGGATTGTGTTATGGAAGTAAAGAAAGATATTTATCATGTAATATTCTATAGTATTGCTAATTTTATTTGCTTTAATTATTTTATGTACCCTTTTTCACATTTGGAATCCAGATATGTTTTATATTCCAGCTGGGATAATTCAATAGAGTTGGGAGTCTGTACAGTGGAACCTACCTTGCAGAGGGAAAGTATGGACCAAGTTACTCCAAGACTTTTAATCAACAGGATGACTTTTATCAGAGCAACAAACAAACACAGGACACGTAAATGGGTCTGATAAAGAATTCATTTGAGGTGGAAAAGCCAAGGATCCAACAGCTAACCCATTGCATTCCACTTCCTACTATGATCCTGGCGACTATGTAGTCTTTAAATAAAAAAACTGCATTTCAAACTAATTTTCAGCATAAATACAGAAAAGCCTGGATTATGGATTTTACCGAGATGTGGATTTCTGAGACGTTCAGCAATGCAGACCTTATGAAGTATGCCACTGGAGCGCCGTTGAGAATGAAACACCACAACAATGCCACCGATAAAGGGACACAGCAGCAGTGTACTTTCACAACCTTTAACCATAATAGTTATCGCAGGATCTTTGAAAATAGATCATTACTAAAATATTCTAATAAATGATTAGTTGTATGCCTACTTAATGAGAATGGGACAACAAACGGTCCAGTGGTACAAGATTTTATTGACTTAGTCCTTTCTACAAGTTAACATACAAAAAAAGAACCGGTTCTTGATTTTTAAGAAACCCCATTACCTCACAATCATCAAGCTGACTAATAATGTGTAATGTAAGTAAGTAAGTAAGACCAGGCAGGAGAGGTTGTTGAGGTTTATAAATATCTTGGGACAATTAGACTCAATGCTGACATTTAATAAAATTTCACAGTCTACCAAAAGGAACAACTATGGTTCTTCTGTCTAAGGAAGTGGAGTCTTTTTCGTTGGAATTCTAATATTATGTTTTGTTTTTTTTTATTATAAATCTTGTATTGAGTTTGTCTTAATTTACATCTCACTTGCTTGGCAGATTTTATTAGCAAAGTCAAGAAGTAGTTCTACAATTAACTGATGGACAGACATTGTTGTTTTTCATTTATACTAATTAGTTTCTCCTTTGTTATTGATATATTTGAACAAATCTGAATCTTCATATGTGATAGTTTTGTATTTAGTGAGTGGTGTACTCTGTTTTTGCATTTCGCCTTGTGATTTGTACTGTTCTATTATATTTCTAAAGTGGCAATCATAGATTGGCCATTTAGCTCTGTGAAGAGTACTGCTTGTGTTGTGTTTTATGTGTTTTGTTTACTCCATTTTTTGACATGCACTGGAAGGGCGATTCTCTCTGAATTGACTTTCCCATGATTTCTTCCATTTTTTCCCTACAAGGGGTGTTTTTTGGGGGAGTTTTTTTTTTCGTCTTCATAGAATTTCAAGGCTTGGGGGTCGTCAGAAAATATTCCTGTTTTTTAAAGCCCATAGCAGCATTCTTTGTGTGATTTTGGGCTAATCTAGAAATGAACTGTTGTTGTTGTTGTTTATTCTGTGAGACAGAAGTCATCCATCGGATTTACAGTTTTAGTGTCACCGGGTCAATGGTTCAAGTTTCCAAAATATAAAAAGCAACTTGTTTAAGTTCTTTTACATTCCAACTTCTATTACAATTCTAAATATATTTTACTTTGAACATAAACATGATGAACTTTGCTGAACTGTTATCATCGTTGCATGACTCTTAATGTTAGATTAATTTTTACATGTAATATGTATTATCTGATAGTTCCCTTGTATACTTTATGTTTGGTTTTGCTGACAGACCAAATTGGAAAGAAAGCTTGACTGAATTGAACTGAACATCTCCTAATACAGTGCTTGCTATTAACCTCAAATGCTCCATAAGCAGAAATCTATTCCTTTAGATACCTGGGATTTGTGCCATAACGTCAACAAAAACATTTGCCTACATCTTCATGAGAATCACAGCCACCAAAGTGCAAGTGTGGTTTTACTTACCAAAGACTCTCTACTAAGACAGTCTAATCTCTACTAAGTCTTTGGCAACTGTCTTAAAATGAGGGGTGTCATTTCTCCACAGTCGTTTTACATGTGCAGAAATGGCTGGATGTACTTTAATTACATGAGCTACAAAACTCAAGCAGTCACATGTAAGCCCTTCCTCTGCTGTTGGACATTAATGTACAGTGAAGTCAATACAAAGAAAAAGATTTCTGAATGACTTACAGCTTATTAATTAAAATATGCAGTTTATTTGGTACTGTTGTGGTGAAATGTCTGTTATGCAATAATTACAAGCTGTACTTTCTTGTTTTATGGAGGGCAATTGCAATAGTAAGAATTATAGTGTCCTAGTAACTTGAGGTAAATAAAATTCATAACAACTAAAGAAAAACTAAACTTCTGGTTCAAAACCATACATAAAATTAAATATCAGAGACATTCAATTTTAAATAAGAATATACAAAAGTATAATAAACCAAGTTACCCTCTTGGTGTTTAAATCACAATGCATGATTGTTCATGGCTTTTAAATAGAATCTGATGAAATGGCAAAAAAATAAGTATTTTTTTCTCTCCATAAGCCCTTATGAAGTCACTGAGCTGGAAGTAATAGACTGAAGTAAGGCCAAAACCACTTTGCTTTCTCCCACTTTTCTTTTCTGTAATTACTCAAGAGTTTTTACGTGAAGATTTTTCACTGAAACAGCTCTGTTCTCCATTTACCAGAAATGCTGCTTGTGAAAAAAAAGAGAAAACTGTTGATCCAGAAAAAAGCAAGATTGATGGAAAAGTGAGACTTTGGTATAAAGCAATTTACAAAGGCAGCTGGGAAGTATACCTATTTATTGATCACTGGTCCTTTTCTTGCACTTGTCTCATAAATAAGAAAGGCAAGTAGAAGAAAACTGTAATATTAAACATAAGAGGCCAACCTGAACAGCAGTATTACAATGGATACAGCTGGAAATTCATCAGCAATCTGACAAGGTTTTCAAATCCTAGCTAATGGTAGCAATAGCAAGCCAAATAGTTTTTATGTTTCACTAAGAAAAAGGAAAAATGGGAAGATAAAGTAGTTTTAATTAATTGGAAATTGGGAGACTTCTTGAAGTCATATTATACAGTTGAAATTAATATTTCCTAATCAAACATTTAAACTCATTTAACAATTACATTTTCTTTGTAACTTTAAGTTAGCTTTTGTTTCTTCAATTTCTTTAATTGATTTTAGTTGAATTATTTTTTTTAATATGTTCTATTTTTATACTTTGGTTTTGAAACATGGGGAATCCCATGGTAAACTCATTTCCTATAAATAACATATCTAAAGTTGTTGTATTAGTTGTTTTGGAATTTCTAGAATACAGTTTTGTTGTTGATGCCTCCATTCTGGGTAGCAGTTGTGGGGCCATCACCCTGAAAGTCAGGTCAAGTGGCATGTCTAGTTTGACTCTATTTAAGTCATCATCCTGTCAGGCTGCTACATCTATATCTCTAACCCATTACTGTGCTTGTGCCTTCTTAAGAAGTCAGGTTTTTAAATATCGCAACCTGTTTTTTTGATTTTGATTTTTGTTTATTGATATGACTTAGATACATGTTAAAATTTATTTCCTGGTTTTGATCATCACTTTATCCCTTGGCCATGTTTTTATATCCTTGTCCATTTATTTCTATGCTCACCTGCCCAGAACTGTACAGTAGCATATCTTAGGCTAATGATTTGAAATTTTAAAATACTTCCCATAGTATTTTGTACTATACTGTAGGTAAACAATCGGAAGTAAGGCAGGAGACTGTGGAGTTAGAAAATCAATGGTTTATGTTATCTATGAAACACATGAGTTGTTCTAGCTGTTCAACTTCCAGATAAGTTGAGAATTTGTTAGAACACATTTCCTTATGGTATTATTCTTGAGTTCATTTGGAATGATAAGTTGAATAAATGGACTAACATAAATAATAACAGCAACAGTGAAATGTCTGAATATCTGGGACAATCAGAAAGTATGATAAGAAAACTGGACAACATTTAAAATACAGAGATCAAGAGTACCAGTAGAATTTAAATCATCATTCAAAACCTAAATGATTCATTTTTATCTTGCTATTGTATCATACAAAGTTTCTATATTTCTTGTTGGCACATCAATTAATTAATTCCATCAATTGAACTAGAGTGTGCTGTAGACTGAGGACACAAAAAAAACACACTTACAAACAGACACAAAAAAATGAACAAACATGTTTTTTTCATTTTTCTGTTATATTACAATTGATCAGTCTGAAAAGCCCTATAGACTGTAAATAATGGAATCAAATTACATTTTTTTCAATAACTTAAACTATTTTTAAAGTAAATCCTGTAACCCACAAAACTAAAGTATTATGAAGTTGATTTCTTTCTTCTCTGTATGCCTTACACTGTAACATTAAAGCCTCGACTGCTTCATATTCATGACAAAAGCTACACAACCCTGAGGAAAGTTTTTATTAAGATATAAATAGTAATTAAGCAAAATAGGATATAAAGAATAGTTAAGCATAGTGTTTCCATCACTGTGTAAAAATAATTCCTCCATTTTTTGTTGTACCACACCAACCATAAACCCAATACTTTTATGTACATTGTATTTAATAAGGATGTCTCTCTTCATGGGCGGCACGGTGGCGCAGTGGGTAGGGCTGCTGCCTCGCAGTTGGGTGATCTGGGGACCTGGGTTCACTTCCCGGGTCCTCCCTGCGTGGAGTTTGCATGTTCTCCCCGTGTCTGCGTAGGTTTCCTCCGGGCGCTCCGGTTTCCTCCCACAGTCCAAAGACATGCAGGTTAGGTGGATTGGCGATTCTAAATTGGCCCTAGTGTGTGCTTGGTGTGTGGGTGTGTTTGTGTGTGTCCTGCGGTGGGTTGGCACCCTGCCCAGGATTGTTTCCTGCCTTGTGCCCTGTGTTGGCTGGGATTGGCTCCAGCAGACCCCCGTGACCCTGTGTTCGGATTCAGCGGGTTGGAAAATGGATGGATGTCTCTCTTCATTCTTTCTTAATGCTTTAAACCCCTTAGCTACAGATTTGCTAATTTGAATGTCTGAAACCACAGTACACCTTTTACTAACTGGCATAACCAAGCAATCAATCACCTCATTTACTTCAGTACCTTAATGGTCATGGATCCACAAAAGCAAACATATAAACTAATGTTTTGTAAACATTCCCCAAATTACAAACAATCATTTTCATGAAAATTCAGTAATGCAAAATAGTCTTTTAATATCTTTTTTGCTTTATAAACAATGAAGCTGAAGTGGTGAAGAAGACCAAGTCTGGGCTGATTCTTTCATGCAAATTGCTAGCACTAATTACTGATCATTCTTAATGTTATTCCACATACACGATGCAGCAGCCTACAGAACAGAGCTGCATGACTTCATGTTAATTATATCCAGTAACAGTCACAGCCATTTTCACAGCTCATGCTGTGTCACTGTTCTTTGGGTCATTCCACTTTTCATGTGCATTACTGTGTCTTGTCACATTATCTTTTTTTTTTTCTTCATTTTATTGATTTTATTGTAATCGCACAACATTCCATACAGATAGATCAATTTTTACAAAAATAGGATTGAAAACAAATCAACCCCCACACCTGAGAAAGAGAGCATGGCCAACAGAGTAAAACTTAAAGCTAGTAAAAGTAAGTAAATCGATGAATTAATAAGCGGATAAAGATAAATGGAGAAGAAAAAGAAATGGAGAGAGAATCTGCTTCCTCAGTGCTTTAAGAGCTTAATCTAAAATGTTATTAATTAGATCCTACCAGGTTTTGAAAAGGTTCTGCACAGATCCTCTAAGTGAGAATTTGATTTTTTCCAATTTCAAATAGTATAAAACATCAGTTACCCACTGACTTAAAAGGGGAGAGTTAGGATTCTTCCAGTTGAGCAAAATAAGTCTACATGCCAATATTGTAGTAAAGGCAATTACAGTTTGTTTGTTCTTCTCCACTTTAAGCCCATCTGGAAGTACACCAAATACAGCTGTTAATGGATTATGAGGGATTGTGACACCAAGGCTGTCTGAAAGGCATTTAAACATTCTGATCCAGAATGTTGTTAATTTGGTGCACGCCCAAGACATGTGGCCCAATGAGGCTGGTTCTTGATTGCAGCGTTCACAGGTTGGATCTTGCCCTGGAAATATTTTCAGACAATTTTAAATGAGACAGATGTACTCAATATATAATTTTGAGTTGAATAATTGTATGCTTTGCACATATGGAGCTCGAGTGAATTCTCCACATTGCTACTTTCTACTCCCTTTCTTATATATTGATTAAGAGATCCTTTTCCCACTGTCCTTTTGGATCTTTGAAAAGGAGGGACTATAAAATGGTTTTATATATTGCAGAAATTCTGTATGAGTCCTCAAAACTGAGCAATATTTTTTCCAGCATAGTGAGAGGTTGGAGGTGAGGAAAATTGGGTAGATTTTGTTTAACAAAGTTTCTAATTTGAAGATAGTGAAAGAAATGTGTTGCTGGAAAGTTAAATTTGGAATGTAATTGTTCGTATGATGCAAAGACGTTGTCTATGTACAGATCTCTAAGTGATTTAATCCCAAATGTTTTCCAGATATTAAAAACTGCATATGTTTGTGAGGGTTGAAAAAGGTGGTTCTCGTGCAAAGGTGCCATAGATAAAAGCTTCTCTATTTTAAAATGCTTCCTACATTGGTTCCATATTCTGAGTGAGTGAAGCACAATTGGGTATATTAGCACAAAGCAGGGAAAATAAAGAAGTACTGCAGGATTTTATTTCTGTTGCGGACCAAGCCTGTGTATGTTCGTCTATTTTTGTCCATGTTCAGGTTTTTATAGCTTGTAAGTTTGCTGCCCAGTAATAAAACTGAAAGTTAGGTAGAGCCATGCCACCTTCTGCCTTAGGTCTTTGTAGGGTCACTCATTTGGATATGTTGATGTTTTAAATTCTGCGGTGGGTTGGCACCCTGCCCGGGATTGGTTCCTGCCTTGTGCCCTGTGTTGGCTGGGATTGGCTCCAGCAGACCCCCGTGACCCTGTGTTCGGATTCAGCGGGTTGGACAATGGATGGATGGATGGATGTTTTAAATTCCAAATAAATGAAGTTGTGTTTGAATCTAATTGCTTAAAAAATGATTTATTCATGTATATTGGGATGTTTTGAAATAAAAATAGAAGCTTAGGAAGGATATTAATCTTAATTCTTCCAGCTAAAGTGAGATGAAGGGTTGACCATCTATGCAAGTCTTGCTTAATTTTTTCCATACCGATGGCGAAATTTTGTTGATAAAGAGCTTTATGTTTACTTGTGATGTTTACCCCTAGGCATTTAAACTGATCTACAATGATAAAAGGGAAGGTGTCCAATCTAATATCATATGCTTGAGAATTCACTGGATAGGGTACACTTTTATTCAAATTAATTCTGAGACCAGAAATCTTTTGAAATTCTGTAAGTGCTGTTAGAACTGCAGGCAAAGTATTTTGTGGGTCTGATATATACAGTACCATATCATCTGCATATAGAGAAAGTTTCTGTTCAAGTCCTTCTCTGAATATCCCCTTTACATGATAAGCATTTCGACAATGAACTGCCAGTGGCTCAATGGCAATTCCAAAAACCAATGGTGATAAGGGGCATCCTTGTCTGGTACCACATTCTAGTTTAAAGTAGTCTGAATTAATGTTAATACAAACTGAAGCTTCTGGATTGGTATACACAAATGTTCAGGCCAAACCCAAATTTCTCCAATGTAGTGAATAGGTATTTCCATTCAATCATATCAAATGCTTTTTCTGCATCCAACGATAATAATATCTCCGGGGTGTTTGACTTTGCAGGTGAATATATTACATTAAACAGGCGTCGAAGATTGAAAGCTAAGTGTCGGCCTTTAATAAATCCAGTTTGATCTTGTGATATTACTGAAGGCAGCACTTTCTCCATCCTTCTAGGTAGGACTTTGGAGAATATCTTAACATTATTATTCAGAAGTGAAATTGGTCTGTATGATGCACATTGTAATAAGTCCTTAATTTTGTTTAGGAAAGACAGTGATTAAAGCTTGGCGAAAAGTTTGAGGTAGAATTTTATTGTCTCTAGCTTCTGTGAATGTTGCTAATAAAAGGGGAGCTAGCTCAGTGCTTTCCAACTCTTAAGTGACTTTATAGCATCTAGTAATTCTGATCCAGAAATCCAGAAATACATTAGATTGTGTCTTGTCTTCTTTAAACTCAGTAAGGATTTATACTAGTCTCTAAATGTGTGCATTATATTTTTATGGTCAATGATTTTGTCTCCGTTTGTGTTGGTGATTGTAAGGATTGCATTGTGAACTTCTAGCTTGTGGATTTGATGAGCCAAGAGCTTTTTAGCTTTCTCTCCATGTTCATAGTAATGATGTCTTGATTTAAAATGAGTTGTTCAGTTTCTTTAGTTGTTAAGAGGTTGAGCTCTGAATGCACAGCCTGCCTTTTCCTATGAAGTGCCTCACTTGGACACCTGGCATGTACTTGATTTATTCTAGTAATTTCGCTGGTTAGCTCTGATACCTTCTTGGTTTCTGATTTATTTCTGTGGGAAAGATATGAGATAATCTGTCCTCTTAAGAATGCCTTCAGGATTTCCCAGAGTATTCCCGTGGAGACCTCTGAGGATGTATTTGTCTCTAGAAAAAAAAACTGATTTGTATTAATATAAATTCTGTACAGTTCTCATCTGCTAATAAAAGTGGGTTAAGACGCCATCTGCGAGAGGAGTATGTGGGGCATGATGATTTTAGCTCCAAGATCAGAGGGGCATGGTCAGAAATAGCAATAGCGTCGTACTTGCAAGATTTAATCGTAGGGAAGAAATTGTTATCTAGAAAGAAATAAATAATTTTTGAGTAGCAATGATGCACTGGTGAGTAGAAGAAATATGTTCTTGAGTTTAGGTTTAGAAATCTCCATGGGTCTGTTAAGTTGTGGTCAGTTGCAAACTGTGTAATTGTCTTTGCAGTGTTAGATGTCATCACCCCTGTGACAGGAGACCTATCTAAGTCTGGATTTAAAACACAATTAAAGTCCCCAGCCATTATAATTTTATTAGTGTTCACATTATCTTGAGCAACAAGTCTCCAAGAAGAACGGTGGAAAAGTTGGAAAAGCCCAAGAAAGACTGGAGAGCCACCCCTTTTAATGTGAAACCTAAAGTGATACAGCATACAGTAGGTGAAGATCCTTATTCAATTGTATTTAATGACAGGAAAAAGAATTACTAGGGATTGTTTTGAAGACTAATGTTATTATTAAACTAGTTCTTCTCAATGTTAATATATTTTGTTGTAATTTAAGTATAAATTTGTTATTTTTTGGGATAAGGAAATGCTAAAAGTTTTTCCTATTTAAATGAATCTAAGAAGAAAAACTGTTGTTTGTCTTTTGGTTTTAGTAGTTACATCCAAATGTCAGGACGTACCATCATATTAAATAGATGAGAAATGATAACTCAATATCCCATCTTACTTCCAAGTTACTTGACTGACAAAATTCATGGCAACAATAAACAGCATGGCCATGAGCCAGTAAAGACAGTTACAAAATAGCCCCATCATCTGGAAAGCCATAACATGAATAATGTTGCAGTGAGGTTACTGTATTAATGAGAAACCAATTAGTTAACCCAAAGAATAATTTATGAACATCCAAAAATGCAACTAGTAGACCAAAAACAGATATTATCACACTTTTGCGGCCATAATCTAAAAGTAATGTTAGTGACTATTCAAAGATCACAAGTTGTGTTAGAACGTGAATGTTTTGCTAGAGAAAAATAGTGCATTATAGGAAGAGGAAGCATTTTTTATTTCTGTCTCTATTGGTCACTGCTGTTTATGTATCTATTATGTAATGCCTTTCATATCTAGCAGTCTATTTAGTTGGAACAGGAGAATGCACTCTGGTGTGTCTCCAGACCAGGAATGATGCAGAGGAAGCCACAAATATCAGTGATCATTTGTTTATCATAAAATAAAGCACACACAGAGAGGAAACACAACAGACGATTAACAATACCAAAATTACAAAAGACAAAACTCTTATGCTCCTTACCAATAAACCATTAGCAAACCATTTTTTTGTTCTTTTTATGCCTTTTTTGTTTGATTTCTGCATCTTTGAGGAATCTCATTTGAACTTGTGAATATTCGATATGACATGTCCAGCTTTGATTGGATAAATTAAATCACTTTTACAATGGCCAATCATCAAGTGTTCTCCCTTGTGTAAAATAAAAAAAAAACTTTTATAATGCTTTGACTTTTATTACTGGAAGACAATGATAATCCTTTCTACTATCCTGTCCTAACTGACCCATTATGAGTGCTTAATTACATGACTTCAGTTAGGTGGCATCTTTTGTCAAGTGTTTACGGGAGCTGGTTATTGTAGGCAGGGCACCATTTCCAGCTTTCACAGGCATAGCTGAGTCAAGCCCTTACATGCTCCACAGTAGGCTCAGTTAAAGTTTCTTGCATTTTTTTGGAGTGTTGTGGAACTCAGAAAAGGCAGCACGAGTTAAATGTGGTTAAATACATCTTGCTCATTCAACATTTTGTGATCCATCAGTACCCCTTAGTTTAGACAAAGATTTTTGTAGAGACGCTAAAGTATGACATGGTGTAAGTCAACCTAACCCTAGCCACTCTTGCCTTACTACACTGCCAGTTATAGGACCTTTTCTACTACATTACAAGTGTGGTTCATTTTCATCTATGCTTCCTTCTGTGTGAGATGTTTCCATAAGTGTGCTATGTTGGTGATGTCCTTGTGTCTGGCAAGCTCCTTCCAGTCAGCCATCCCTTCACAATATGAAACTTTTGTCTCAAATGTATGCTGCCACTGTGTGCTTATCTGTGTTTAAAATACTGGCCGTTAAAATCTAGTTTTCTTATGTTAAGCATCTGATGCTATTGTTCGGGTTACCTTTTGCAATTCGATAATGTGTAACATGGTGGAAATTCCACTTAGAAAGTCTCCTAGTTTAGACTCAAATGTGAAGATTATTCACATGAGGTTGTGCTTTTAGAGATGTTTTGAAAAAATAGTTACTTGAGGATGCATTTCCATATGTAACAATTCAATAAAGTATACCTATGCTAAATGATAAATACTCTCTATAACCTTGAGTCAATTAGCATTTTTTTCTGACTATTTTGCTTCTCAGTTCATTTTTACTCTTTTCACACATACCTGTAATTAATTGATCTGTCTAATGTAATTATTTACTTATATTAATAGTAACAATAGAGTGTTTTTATCATTTTAATAGGGATAGTGACTTTAGAGAGACAGATAACAGATGATAGTTCTACTGTCACGGTTGCTTTTGTTCTGAGTCATGGGCAGTTCTGTTCTGATGACCTCCCTAACTCTTTTAAGAAAATTGCAGAAAATGACAAAATGTCCTGCAGACATTGGTGCTAGTGTAAATAAGATATGGATTCTTGCAAGTTTTATTTTATTTTTGTTTTCATTTTAAAGGTTAACTAAGAATTTCTCCTGTAACAACCCCAAAGTGCAAGCAGCAGATAATTAAAACAGGTGGCACACACAAAAT
Organism: Erpetoichthys calabaricus; assembly: GCF_900747795.2. Classification (NCBI taxonomy): domain Eukaryota; kingdom Metazoa; phylum Chordata; class Cladistia; order Polypteriformes; family Polypteridae; genus Erpetoichthys; species Erpetoichthys calabaricus. The sequence goes on along the minus strand of NC_041394.2, from coordinate 256,657,711 downwards.
CTAAGGAGTAGCAGCGTTCACAGATGGCATGTGCAAAATCAGGGGAGTGGCAAAATTAACAGGTCAAAAACAAAAAATATACGGCTGGCAGCATTACCAGGTGGCACATGCAAAATCCAAAGCAGCATTAGGAATTGGCACCTGCAGAATATGAAGGATGGCAGCATTAAGAGATGGCACACACAAAACACAAGGGGTGTGCAGAAATGGAAAGTTGGTACAAATGAAACAATATATCATTGCATGCATGAAATGCAGAGGTTGGGTCAATTAGTTTTAACTGTCCGTTTATTTTATAAGAGTAAACATATTTATTACTGTAGGTATGTTATGTAGTACTTGTAAGAGGGGATATGGACTGGCTGGCCTTTATAATGGATGGTTCTAGTGAATGATGGGCGTTTTGCACAGGATCAATAATGATATGCTTACATGTCTGGGCAAGTGATGAAACTTGTAACAAGATTAAAAGAATACACCACCCAAAATATTTTATATGTTACTTAAACCATGTAATTTATAGTGATGACTGCGAGAAATGTTTAACCTCACATTTTCATGCATAACAGAAATATAAAAAGTTTCTGATAGTCTATAATGACTAATGTTGAACAACAGCAAACAGTATCAAAACATCCATGAAAATCTCTCATGTTTCATAATCTGCACGTCAAGTTATCCAGTTGCATGCTCGGAACATCCCAAACACATGCATTTTTACTAACATATTGTTAAATAAGTTACTTCCAGAAAAGGCCCTTGTGAACTAATGGGTCTCAGAGTATTTTTTTAAACAGGATTTTAAATACTTACAATCCTAAAAGTTTTTTTTGCCTTTAAAAATGAAAGTGAAATATACGTTCATGCACAGACTGGCAGATAAATAAACAGGAGTGTGAGGAATGCCACATCACACAGTCCATTCTATAAATGACTTCTCCTCTATCTCTAGACTCTAACTGAGCCATACCATACCATACAATTTTTCAAACCCACTTAATCCTGAACAGGATCACAGGGGAGCTGGAGCCTATCTCAGCAAGCATAGGGCACAAGGCAGGAACATTCTCCTAAATATGAAAACACTCACACACTCATTCGGGCCAATATAGCATTGCCAGTCCACCTAACCTGCATGTGTTTGGGAGGAACTATGGGAGGAAGCCAGAGCACTCAGAGGAAGCACATGCAAACTTCACTCAGGGACCACATGAGTCGCAAACCCTGGTCTCCTTATTGCAAGGCAGCCACCCGCTAATTTAACTATAATTAATAAAGGGTCCTCATTTTGCGAGTTATTTGACTATTCCAAATTTTCTAATTAAACAATCAGTTTTTGGCAAGAGTGATATGAATTGCATTGTCAGGTGTAAAGTTGACTAAAATTAACCTATAACAACTAATTTAAAGATTGTATTGTGTCATTTTTTAGAAAAGGATAAGGTGCAAAAAATATTTACTTCATGATTACCATAATATTCTCCATTAGCCTTATCCTTCTATAATAAACTGCTATGTCTGTCACGTACACATTTGCAATGATAAATCTTAAGTTGAAAACTCCCGAAGCACGAACAGAATTAAATAAATATGTCTTCTACTGGTGGTGTCAGGGGTGATGTTTTAGAAATGCATATGCTTGTAGGAGTTTAACATTTAAATTTTAAAAAAATATGCATTGAATATATCACCATAGTGACTTTATAAGGACATTAGATGTTATCAACAAGTTTGGAGTTGTCTGAAAAATCAGTGATAAAGGCTTGACAGTGTTACATCAGAGTTTGAATGGAAGAACAGAAAAGTCGAAGAGCAAATGGAATATGGAAAGAGTATACCAAACATAAGGAAAGATTATCACAAAGAAGAAGAAGAGAGGATTACATTTTCCAAAAAAAATAAAAAAACACCACAAGCTAGAAATCCTAATTACTTTAAGTTCAGAAACCGCATTAGTCACCAACTCCTTGAACATTCTGCTTCTTCTGGCCTGTAAACATGGCCTCACTTCCTGATCCCCAAATCTCCCAACTCAGAAAGTCAAGATATTTAACACACTAAAATCTCAGTCAAAATTACTTATTCAGATTACTAAAAGGCTGCCCATATATTTCAAGATACAGGAACAAAGTTTCATACTGAAAGAGTTAACTGTACTGAATTGGTCTAGTAATCCCTTAAGAAACTGCTTTTTAATGTTATTTAGCTATAGAAGCAGTAACAACAATGCTGAAGCAGGGACTAAGTTGTGTGAGGTGTATCTCCCAGCTTATCTACAAGTACAACATGGGGGTAGAATAATCCATATATGAATGAAACATGATTTACTTTGGCGTATCAACTGAGCCAGAGCAAGTAAGTAAATAATGAAGAGATGTGGGACAAGTATCACAGCAGACAGGCCAAAAGAGAACTGCTAGTACACATAGAGATTACATATATCAGGCATCCAGAACCCCTTTTCATTACATTCATTCATTGGTATAACCCTTCCCTATTCTTCTTCCTAATGCAGAAGAATATCCCTGATGACTCCAGCTCTAGAGTGAGAGGATTTACCAGGCTTTTTTCCCCACCATATCAGGTAGATTTTTCTGCTAAATATGCTAAGTATACCTTTTAAAACATGACGTTTGCTATAATGCAGTTTTAATCTCTGACCAATAAATGGTGAAATGCCATTTTTTATATCTTAAAATGTTTATTGTCTTGTTATATTGGAAGGTTTTAGGTTGATTTATGCTCATCTGCAGGAACATCACCAATCTTTCATTCCAGAAATCCTACCTTAGCAAGATGGTAAATGCCACATTTTACAGTGTGTTTTTTGATACTTTCAATACAATTCCCAAAACCTTTACTTCAGTTACGCAGGTGTTAATTCTTTTTGCAGAAACTTAAACCTCCCTTTACTCACATACAGTGCTTGCACATTTCCACAGCATTGTTTGCAATACGCAAAACACAGTTGACCTCATGCCATCATGCAGAAAGCACTGCAATTCAAATTACACAGCATCTGTGACTACCCACAAACAGCACACAGCTGCCAGCATTTAAGCACAACTAAGCTTAACTGTTAACACATTGGTCTAAATCTGCGGTCAACCAATGACAAAACACTAATGTATCTTAGAAATACAGTACACATAAAAACATGATGCAGGTGAGCTGTCTGTTTGGTATATTGAATCCTAATAATCCTCAAAGGAATCAAAGCAGTGGAAGAAGTAGAGGAAGACATGGTAAGAGGAGAAGTGGAGGTGAAGGGGTCCAAACAAGAGGAACAAGGCATCAAATCTCAGATGAGATTAGAGCAAGGTTATTGACCATGTTCTTGTTCATGGTATGACCCTGAGAGAAGCTGTCCTACTAGTCCAGCCAAATCCGAGCCACTTCTCAGTTGCAGCAATAATCTGAGCATTCAGAGAAGAAAGCAGGTAATTCACATTGCTGTTCTATACTACATATTTTTATTTTTGTTGACTTACAGTGTGTAAAACAAGAAAATATGCTCACAGATGTTTTTACAGAATTGCAAGGAACCCAGTGAGTAGTGTTTGCCCTCATGTATTTACTGAAAATCAAGAAATTATTTGTGCTTACAGGTTTCTTAGGCTAACAAACACATGTGTGTAAATGGTAGAAGACAACAACACATTCCAAGGACTACAGAGAGTGAGCAAGGGTACATACACTTCATCACGTTATCCAGTCCAATAGAAAACTGTATAAAATAGCTTTATCATGTTCTTTTCCACTAACAGGGTAAAAATTCTGTGTTCTAAATGTGTTTATCTATCTACATTAAACTGAAACATTATGTATGTAGCAAGGTTATTATAGTTAATGAAAACTAAAATCAAAACTGAAACTATCATTAAAAAAACATTTTCGTAAACTGAAATAAAATAATTAACAAAACTGAAATGAAAAACTAAAACTAAATGAAACTATTAAAGTAGCTGGAAAGACTAACTGAAATAAAATAATAATTTACTAAACATTATTTTAGTTTTCGTTTTTGAATTAATTTTCTTGTTGTTAGTTTTTAACCCTTATAACTTGTAACTCTAAAACTGAAAGTCATCCCACATGAGCCGCCCGCACATATTCATCCAGTGAACAGCGGCTGGTGAAGGAGGCCGGTTGTTCACACAGCATTTGCAGTGACAGAGTGAGCTGAATACGCATGTAAAGCCTGTGGAATAGAAAGCGCTGCCTTTCTTTGCACTTATTGTATATCAAGATGTAATATACGAAGTATAGAGAAAGTATACTAATCATGAAAAAAATTCGACCTCGACATTTTGATGAATCTTGACGTTTTAGAAGTCCCAGAGTACGAAAATACCATTATTTGGAATTGTGTGTGTGTTTTTGTGTGTGTGTGTATAAACACGATATAAACACGGTTGTTACACCAGAATTGTAGATCTGTATTAACTTTTGGGCCAAATCCATTAACCGGAAGTGATACTTTACCTGAACACATACTCGATTTTTTTTTATTCATGCAGTTGCAGAGTCCAATTTATTCAAGCTTAGTTTTATAATAATTGTTCAATATATTATTAATTTGATTTGTTGTTGATGGTTCTTTAATGTATATAATATAATCCTCGTCTTGTGGTTTACTCCTCAAATATCCATCCCCATATCTGAGTACACAAGAAAGTCTAGGGGAGACCACTCCCGATTTTTGAAAATAAAACAGCACTAATCGAGAGACTGACAATGTCAACATACAAGATCAGCATATTGTTGCTGACCAGTCACTTTTGTTTTTAAAAACGTAGCTTAACAACGAAGCGATTCAAACCTTGTAAAATTCCTGAGTTGGCAACGTCTCTACTGAACTACAGGTAGGTAGGCGAAGAGAGTCTGACAAGTGATGAAAAGCTAAACATACTAATATGTTTTTGTATTTATTCTATATTTATTAATTTATCTTTTTTAGTTCATATTCACAGCTCAAAATACCTGATATTGTGAAAATAATCCAGTAGCAAAATTATGTTTTAAAATATCTGTCCCCATTTGTTCAATGTTTCTCTCTCTCAAATCAGATAGTTGAAATATCATATTCTTTTTGTTCTTAACATCAGCCTTATAATACATATTCCATACCAGGGAGTTTTCCTGCCTTGCATCCAAACCTGCTGGGGTAGGCTTCAGGTTCCTGTGATCCTTCTCTGGATAAACAGGTTTAGATAATGTATATATTGTTCTTAATGTCAGATGCTGTCTCTGTCATTTTGTGCCCCTCCATACACCTATCACCTACTCTTGCTCTGCTCATTATGGGTTTACTGTTCTTATGGTGGGCTATGCAAGTTTCACTGCCCCTAACCTTCACACTACATGCTTGTTTTTCTTTGTTTCCCTCAATACAGCTAGGTGGGGTCTGCACACTCATTCAAGCCTAAGAGCCTTGTTCTTCCTTAACCCCCGTGATTTTCATGGTCGCGCCTGTCTGCACACAGTAGAAACTCTTTTCTTATTTTTTGATATCTTTCCAGGCCTGCAGGTGCAAAATTCTGTCTATAAATTGTATATGCCTGAGATGGAATCAGAGACCAATATGGCTGGTAGAAAATAACAAAGCCCAGTGTTTGAGATTTTTGAATGAAATATTGTCATTGGAGCAAGATATGTAGTGTGCTGTAGACATTTAGAGTAAAAAAACCCTCAAACCTTAAAATTTACCTAAAGTTCATTACAAATTGGCCCATCCTGGGCAATAAAAGAAAAAGAAAAAAGTGGCAACAGTCAGCACCGATTTGTTCAGCACAAATGACATAGAAAATATTTTAAAAATTATAAAATTGTGTAAAATTGTTTATATTCAGTACCTGGTTTTGATTATGCTTTTTATCAGATAAAAACAAAAACAAATAGTAAACTGTGTCATGTAGAGTAGTAAGCTTCCACTAACATTAAACGTCCTATTATATCCAACCCTGTTAAGTGTACAGTTCTGTCTTATTCTGACACAAAAACTAAACTCCGTAGTAGCTCTTTAACAATACTATAATTACTAAAACTAAAACTGAAACTAATATATATAAAAATAAAATTGAAATGTCTTTGTAAAATAAAAACTAAACTAAAACTAAAAATACACAGTGAAGGAAAACTAAAACTAAACTGAATTTCCAAGTAAGGTCAGAAAAAATATAGAAATAAAAAATAATATAAAAAAGCAAAACTATAATAACCTTGGTATGTAGAGGTGCAGGAGCTAATGAAGAATCTTAACTTGTTTTTCCAGCTGTATTTCAAAGACAACATTTTGAGCTGGAGTCCATGGACACATCAAATATTGATGAGGGAGGCTTTAATCTCATCAAGACAAGGATGATAGAGCAGAACATTATTGTCCACCATTCCATTCTCCATGTCATTGGCCTGCTTGGAAGTAATGTCACTGTCTGTTCAGCAAGCAGCCACCATGGAGTAGAACATTATCATGTAATCCAAGGATCATAGAGATGCTGTAATGGAATGGAACAAGACCATCAACAGCAGGATCAACCTGTGCGTAATTATGTCATCACTTGGGACAACGTTAGTTTTCAATGCATTGTTTCATTCTATCAATGCTTCAGTTTCACAAATGTCTACCTCCCTCCTTGTTCCCCATTTTGCAACCCTATTGAAATTTTTTTCTCAGCAAATGTGGTGGAAAGTTATTAAAGACATCTCTATGAACAGAAACATCTTCTCCATGCTATGGAGATGGTATGTGGTGATATGGATATACAGTCTTGCCAGGTGGGGATTTGTCACAGCACAAACTATGCCATCTTGCCAGGCAGAACAAAGCATGTGATGTTGATGAAGCCTTTTGGCCCAAGCCAGCCCAGCAATAGGATGCAGAGTGAAGTTTTTTTTTTTTGTAGTAAACACACACATTATATATTGTGGCAGATGGCTGGGGTCCATGCCCAGCTGGGATGCCCTTTCGCTATATATTCAGTGGGAGCAGCCATGGACTGTGCAGTACCTCCCTCTGGACACTAGATGGCCGCCCCCCTGGGTTGGAGCAGTGCCTCGATTTCCTGCAGGGCTCCATGGGAATTGGAGTTGGATGCAGCGCTGTTGGGTCCCACATGTGCTGCAGCTGGCACTCCCTAGCCTGTATGGGCAGTATATTCGCCACACCCGGAAGTGCAGCAGGAACTCAGCAGTCAACCACCTGGAGCACTTCCAGGTGAACTAAAAAAGGGCCCAGCAACCACCACTCAATGGCCAGAGTCGGGAGGAGGAGGATGAAGCTTGACAGAGAGGAGTGGTGGTGGTTAAAGGAGAAGAGTGTTGGTGCTTTTGTGTGTTTTATTGGTCTGCTTTGGAACTGTGTTGTGCCTGTGGGACACGGGGAAGACATGCCCCACAGGTGAAGAAAAATAAAAGTTTCTTGGCCTTTGTACGTGCCTCCGGTGTGGGTCTGTGTCGGGTCAGGCATATATATATATATTACTGCCTTTGTTTAAAAATATATGTTTCTTTTGAAAAGTTCAGTTCAATATGTATTGAAGAACACTTCAACTTAATATAGCAAGATCTGAATTCTTTGCATTGTGCTTTACATTAACAGTATATATATACTTGCGTCTTTTCCCTTGTGCAGTTTTGATCATTTCAGCAACATCTTTGCTTTGGCCACAATATTTTCAGTTGGTTTCATTATTGTCAGGGTGACAAGAGTAGTGTCTGTATATTTGATACGTGTGTGTGTTTTGACAAAAAAGTTTAATTTTATGCAAAGGTAACATCATTTTGAGCCAGTTTTTTGGTTTTGACAGACAGTGATGCATTTCGGTAAATATAGTTAGAGTTTTTAGATTTGTGTTCAGGGTTTTGAGAACAGGTGATGTATTTACAGAAAATGTGTTTCAGCAGATGTAAAAAACTATAAAATGGATCAATGGCAATTATTCTATCCTAGGCCACAGCTAAAGAGGTAAATTTGCCATCATCTACAATATTTATCAGAATGTAATGTAATTTATCAGGTTTGAGATCATCTGCTTCTTGTTGATCGTATCTTATGGGAATCACAAAAAATCCTTTTACAAAAACATATTTTTAAATAAGATAAAGCAAAAATCTGTAACTGACAACAGAAGTTGTCATTCTTAGACAGTATCAATCTCTGTAATCTTAAAAATAGAGAATGGCCCGTAATCAGCTGTCACAAGTCGTAGGGATTTTTTTAATTAAACCTTAGAGATTTCCTTAATAAAAACAAAACAAGCACGAGTGTAAACTTAAAAGTCAGACCAACCACTATGCAAAGCAAAAATTTTGAAAAGAAGGATGAAAAAAGAAACAATCAAAGATGAATATTACTTTCTGAAAGAGCAGGGTATTTTTTTAAGATATTGGCTTCCTGTCAAGTTTTTACATTTATTCTTGCATTTCTTGAATCAGCCTTTCTAAATAACTTCCAGTTATTTAGCGCAGCATGCAATACACAATTATAAATATAGATAAAAAAAATACAAATACAACATATTAAATGCAGAACAAAAAAAACAATGTATAGAAAAATGTATATGCTGTAATTTTTAAAGGCATTCTAAGGTTATATGTGTATGCAAAATGCATTGTTTTATCCTTCCTCCTCTCTGGTAATAGTAGAAGTAGTCCATCCATCCATCCATTTTCCAACCCGCTGAATCCGAACACAGGGTCACGGGGGTCTGCTGGAGCCAATCCCAGCCAACACAGGGCACAAGGCAGGGAACCAATCCAGGGCAGGGTGCCAACCCACCGCAGGACACACACAAACTCACCCACACACCAAGCACACACTAGGGCCAATTTAGAATCGCCAATCCACCTAACCTGCATGTCTTTGGACTGTGGGAGGAAACCGGAGCGCCCGGAGGAAACCCACGCAGACACGGGGAGAACATGCAAACTCCACGCAGGGAGGACCTGGGAAGTGAACCCAGGTCCCCAGATCTCCCAACTGCGAGGCAGCAGCGCTACCCACTGCGCCACCGTGCCGCCTAGTAGAAGTAGTCTATTTTATTAATGTTTGGAAGACTGCGGAGATACTGACTTAAAAGTCTCTATTCACTTTTAACTTAACTTAACTATACTGTACTTTTATTTTTAAGATGGTTTATTAACGAGGAGCCTTGATCACTAACAACCAAATAGTGTTCAATATACTTTTTACTTGGATATGATCATTGCCTAATTTATTCAAGTTTTAAGATATTTTATTCTGAAAAATAGCATTTTAATGGTAACAAGTGCCTCATTTGACCCTTGCATATATCTCCCAGAATTTGTAAATCCACATTCTAATATATATTTAAATGAATATTTAAAATATGAAACTGTATTTGCTGCTTAAGAGTCTACTTAACATAAGGGCTAACCTCACAAGGTATCCTCTCGGAGTATGTGTTATGTACAGTACTATAAATGAGTATTCTCGGAGATGACAATTGAGAAACCTACAATTCATTTTCACTGTTAAAAAATATTTAAGTAGGATAAATTGACTTAATGGCCTTTTAGGTATAAAACTAACACATTTTTTCTTTTAGAGGTATAATTTTAACTTCAACTTTCTTAAGAATGAATAACACATTGCAATTTATTGCATAATCATATTTCAACACTTTAATGCATTGAAAGAAATTACAGTATTATGGTATAGTGTAGGGCTCTGGCAATCCTTACCTTAAACTGTACTTACTGTATGTTGATTTGGCTGTTTTTCTTTAATATTACTGTAATTCATCCTGCTGCCAATTCAATACCCATGTCTAATCTCCTGAATAACACCATGTCAGTCACTTGGAAGTATTACAATCAGTCACTTATCAAATTTCCAGTCCTATTTATTCCATTAGTCTTTTAAAAGGGCAAGGCATTAAGCTGACCTGGACATTACACCAGTTCATTTAAAATTACCAGAGAGATGGGAATATATTTCAAAATACAGGTTCTACATTTCATACTGAAAGGGTTAATTCTATTGAATTGGGTTGCAAAATCCTTATGAAACTGTTGTTTAATGTCATTTAGCTACTGAAACAGTAACAGCATTGCTGAGAAGGCAATGAGCTTATCTACGTGTGAAAGCGAATCCTCCCAGCTGATCTGCAAGTAAAATATGGAGGAAAATCCACGTATTTAGCATATTAGGTGATCCAACACAAGCAAGTAAATAAATGAAGAGATGTGGAATACATATCATAGCATTTAGAAAATTGATGAACAAAGGGCCGATTCACCATTGACACTAACATGCACATTTTTGACTACCCAGAGAAAATTGAAGCATGCAGACACTACAAAAAACAGTGTCTGGACATATCAAGCAGCAGTGCTAAAATCTGCACTATCATGCCACCCTGATAATGTTCCAATTGTTGAAATGTCTGATATTTAATCACTTGTATAAAATATTAGCTAAACATTAAAATGTAAATGCAAGTCAGATCATGTTTTGTTATGTGTGCAATTAATTTGCTGCATGGAGCATTTCAAAATCCAAAAATATATTTATAATAAGCGATGTCAAGTTAATATTTTGGTTATCTTTGATAGTTATTTAATATTGTGTCAGCCAGACAAGCATCAAAGAGCTGCACCACAGTGCAGTCTTTTTCAATCTAGTGCCAGCAGATCACATCAGTTGGAGAATAAAATGTATAGTGTGTGGTCTTGTGCTGAAGGTTTAAAGGTCCAGACATAGAGACTTATTGAATGTATCAAGAGAATGACAGAAGAGCACAGACAGTTAGTAACATTAAGGAAAGAATGGATTATAGAGATACTGTAGCAGTGGTTCTCAACCTTTTTTGTTTCATGCACCTCTTTCAACGTTCATCAGCCCAATATTACATCAAAAGTATTATGGACATAATATTGAATTTTTTTTTAATATATTAGTAAATATACATTGACTTGTATTATTTTTGTAGACAATTTTTAGAAAATTATTACCAAAAGAAATTGTCGATGAATTTTAAAACTTGAAGAGAAGTGATTTCTTATATTCATAACAATTTTAGTCTGAAGAAAACTTCAAATAAACAAAAAGTTCAAACAATGTCAGGTATTGAAAATTAGTTTATATTTATACAGATTAAGGTTGCAGTTAATGAGAAACTTGTGACCGTTTTTTCTTTGTCAATACTTGAATACATGAAGGTGTACTTGAAAGGGCACAATGCAGGTAATTTTGTACCTCCAGTCTACTTTGTATCTTCTTTTTCATTTGCAGTAGAATTGAAAATCTTGATTCACAAAGATGTTGATACAAATGGAAGCAGTGCACGGATAGCTCTTTCTGCCACTTTTTGGTATTAATCGCTCATCAAAGGCCAAAATTCTGTGATTGATTTATCATAGAACGTATCTCTTGATCCGGAGTCTTCTTCTCCATAAATTCATTTTGACAAACATCAGAAACTTTTCGAAATGCCAATTGATGGATTTCACACGTCCACATCATTCATTTCAGGAAAATATTGGATGAATTCATTTTCCAGTGCTGTCAAATGCTACAAAATTTACTTTTTGCAAATTCCGGCAGCATTTTGTCAGAACTGATAAGAACTGGTGACAAATTTTCACTTGATCTTTCTTTTGCAGTTTTTAAGCTTGCATTTGAAGGCCTTCAAGGAATCAGTGAATTTTATGATGGTTGTATTTCCTTTCTTGCATCTGAAGATTTTGTTTTTTCAGCTGCTCAAAATTGTCGAGCAGATAGGCAAGGTGCTTGATCCATTTCTTATTTTCCAGCCAGGCTAAATATTCCATTTTACCATTTTAACTTCAAAGAATAATTTGAGCTGATTTCTAAGCTCAATTACTTGCTCAGTCACATTACCTCTTGAAAGCCATTGAACATTTGCATGGAAAAGAAGCAAATGCTGATCTGCATCCATGTTTATACGTAACTTCTTGAAAAGCCATGCAGAGCTCCTTCTTTGACAAAATTCACAATTTCAGTTGTTTGAGCAAGAACGAAGGTGGAGCTGGAAGTGTTTTTGAGGCAAGCGCCTGACAATGGATCATACAGTGAATGCTTTTCACTTTTGGAGCTCGCTTTTTCACACTAACATGGAATCTAGATTTTGTCTTCAGCATAGCTGGTGCTCCATCTGTACAGCAACCAACGACATTATCCCACAAAAGGTTTTCTGATTCAAAGAAAGATTAAATGTTTTCCAAAATATCTGAGGTCTTGGTAGTTGTTTTAAGTGGAGAACAAAAGAGGAGCTCCTCCTTAAATGATCCTGAGTGAACATATTTTGCACATACCAGCACTTGGGAACATGATGCCACGTTAGTCGATTTATGAGTTGAATTGTAAATAAGCCAAATGCTGCAGACTTGACCTACTGCACAACTTGATCCTTGATGTCAGTGGACATTATGCCAATTCTCCTTTGAACACTACTGTTTGATAGTGGAAAGGCTGCAATTATTTTTCTCCAGTCCATTTCCCAACACATTTTCTACCATTTTGAGAGCAGAAGGTTTGATTAGAGTTTTTCCAATTATATGTTTTTTTTTTGTTTTACTATTTCCAATGCCATGACATAGGACACTTCATTAACCTTGTAGTTCTTTTCCTGGAATGCACCTGTTGAATCCAACCTAATTTTTTTTAAAGCATTCCCATGACATTAGAAAAAGCTTTTGTCCTTGTCCTTGTGTTGAGGATTCTGCAAATGTCCCTTCAACTTCATTGGTTTAACAGAATCATTTGCCAAAATGTTACTACAAATAACGCACTGAAGTGTTCACTATTTATGATAACGTATGTAAATCCATATTGAATGTATGAATCATCATACCCTGTTCTTTTGACACTCGTGATAGGCTTCAAAACCACGTCTGGCCACTTAAATCGATAATGCAGCTAGATATGTAGCTTTGTGCTAATTCCAGCACAGTCAGTGAACTTCCACAAAGATGTTACCCACACACTTAGACTGCACAACTTTGCCACCAGATAGACCATCCGGTAACATGCACTTCTATGAGCCGTTGAGGCAATTGCATCACATGACCGACAAATTAGTCTTAGGTCCAATGCTACGATCTCTACACTGGACTCCACACAGAGGCCACCCTGAAATGATTGCGTGGAACATTTTTGTGTAAAAAGCATGTTGGAAAGGAAGTAAAAATGGTAAGAAGCTGTAAGAAATATTTGCTAAATAAAAAGTAAAAAAAGATATTTAATACATGTAATGAAAATACAACACATGAATAATCAAAACAGTGTAAAATTTTAGGACTGTTTCATAGTCCCCATTCCCCCTGAAACCTCTCAAATTCCCCCTGGGGAATTTCCCCCAGTTGAGAATCTCTGCATTATCAGTTTGATTTTTTGGTGGTGTCTACTGTAGCTCAAACAAGAAATGCCGCCAGAACAGCTGATGGTAAGGGATTGATGTTAAGGCTAGGGGATAATTTGGGTGTAGGTTTGGTTTAATTTTCAATTCAATTTTAATTATACACACTTCCCACTTATGAGTACAGCACACAATACAATTATAACACATAGTGGCAAGACAACTTGATTGGAAGCCAATTTACCTATTTAAGAAGTAATGTTAGTTATTTTTTTAGTTCTTGTCAAGATTCATGCTACGATTTTTTCCTAGTGTGCGGTGAATAAAGGTATAGATACGACTCTTGGTCATTGGTCACTTGCCTATAAATGCTAGACTCAGACTCAAAATAACTGCATTCTCATGATGGTGACATTTTTTAGAGATAGCAACCATCCCAGCCATTCTAAGATCTCCCTGTTTACCCCAACATCTTGGTTTAATATTCTAGCTCTCATTCTAAAAATAAAATCATCACCCAGTGTTTGTGCTATGTATAGTATTTCTTTGCCTAATTATAATTTTTTGTTACTAAATACAAAAAAACCTATGCTTCAATTAGCTAAGTTGAAAAACTCCTTGAGAATGATTTAATCTGTAGAAAATAAATCCATAATTAGACATCTTTACAGTATCAATTTACATTAATTGTGCATAAATAGAGAGTTCAAGTGCCAAGTTTAAATCCTGATTATTTAGTTTCTGTTTTTATCTAGTTCTGTTTGATTTATGTGAGGTACACATAAAGTGTGGGCAGGATTTCAATTTAGATAATAAAACACAAAATAGTTAAGAGGTTGGTGCCAATTTTGTACAGGGGCAATGTGTCTTCAGAAAACATTCATGAATTTACTGCATTTGTTTTACTATTACAGATGTGAATTAGAATACTAATAGCTTCCTATACTAGCAGCTTCTTCTGCACATTCATGCACACACTCACCCTCACTTGTTCTGGGTCGTTTGTGAATCAAGAACACTGTATAGCTTATTCTACACATCTTTTGTATGAAGAGGGAAACTGAAACATTCACAGAAAACATGCCAGAAGATAATTTCAGGTCACTTGAGATGTGAACCAGCACTGCTAACCACTGTACCACCAATGAGAAAATATTCATAAGTTTGGACATCATTATTATTATTAATAATAATAATAATAAATTACTTAATTACATTTATGTAGCACTTTTCTAACATACTCAAATCACTTTACACAGTGGGGAACCACATCAACCACCAACAATTTGTAGCTCCTGGATGAGGAAACAGCAACCACTCTTGTTCTAGTACACTAGCCACACATTAGCTATTAGATGGTGCGGGTATGAGAGAGATAGTTAGCCAATAATAGGCAGAGGAATATTAGGGGGAGGGCGGCACGGTGGTGCAGTGGGTAGCACTGCTGCCTCGCAGTTGGGACACCTGGGGACCTGGGTTCGATTCCCGGGTCCTCCCTGCGTGGAGTTTGCATGTTCTCCCCGTGTCTGCGTGGGTTTCCTCCGGGCGCTCCGGTTTCCTCCCACAGTCCAAAGACATGCAGGTTAGGTGGATTGGCGATTCTAAATTGGCCCTAGTGTGTGCTTGGTGTGTGGGTGTGTTTGTGTGTGTCCTGCGGTGGGTTGGCACCCTGCCCGGGATTGGTTCCTGCCTTGTGCCCTGTGTTGGCTGGGATTGGCTCCAGCAGACCCCCGTGACCCTGTGTTCGGATTCAGCGGGTTGGAAAATGGATGGATGGATGGATATTAGGGGGATAAAATGAACAGGCCATGGTGGGAAATTTAGCCAGGATATCTGGAAACACAGCACTCTTATTGAAAGATGTCCAGAGATCTTTTATAACCACGGAGGCTCATGACCTCAGTTTTATATCTCATCCATAGGACAGCACCACGTTTTACAGCAAAGTATCCCCATTAGGCACTGGATAATTAGGATCCTCATCCAAACCACAGGGTAATCGCCCCTTAGTGGCACTAACAGTTCTTCCCTGTAGCAACCCATGCTTTCCATAGATCGGGGTACTCAGTTACAGTTCTGGAGGTCTGCAGTGGCTGCAGGTTTTATGTTTAATTAGTTTCATAATCAGAACTCATTTATTTGTTAAAAAAGCAAAATGTTTTTGGGCTTAGTTCCTTTTAACTCACTTTTTAACGGACTTTCAAAACTAGACTTGATATTATGTTGGAAGAATTAGGTGGACAGGACTGACAGGCTTTGTTGGGCTGAATGGCCTGTTCTAATATATTAAAATATTCTAATTTAGGTTTTAATTGTTGCCTGTTTTCTTAACCATCCAGTTAATAATGAGATACAAACAACAAAGGAATCATCAGCTTTCCAGCTAACATGCTTCTATTTAAACTTGCATACATGCATCAGGAAGGAATTGTATTAATAAAATGTTATGAATTAAGTGAGACAGAAGGGAATGACCACAAAACATATGGATAAAGTTCTCAGAAAACAAAAAATATACAATTTTTATATTAGAATAATGAAAGCACTAACAAGCCATATACATAATTAAATACCAAGTTTCATTAACTGTTAAGGCAGACTTCTAAATATGGTTGGAACGAAATCCTGCAGCCCTAGTGGACCTCCAAGACAACAATTGTGTACCCCTGTTCTAGATAGTCTCCCATCCAGGTATTGGCCAGACTCAAAAATGTGTAGCTTCACATGGATTACCTGTTCTGAAGTGTAGATGGTATGGCTTGTCATGGCCAATTCATGATGTGCAATTACTTTCTCCAAATCCTATGTTAACACAGAGTTATGGTTTTAACACACAGGACTAAATATGTGGTGGAGGGGAAAGAGAATGTGGAAAATGGGTAGTTAAGTGATAGCCACAGGTATTAAAATGGGCCAAAGTGTGCACAGCTATCAAATCAGAAGGTGACCAGTAAGTCCAAATGAGTGCTTTCTAAAAGGAATAGAGCTCAACATAATTTTATCAAAAAATAAAAGTCCATATACTACTTACTAAGACATAACAAAAAAGTAGAGAAGTGAGGGGTTCCAACCCACTTTATTCCACTAGAGGTACAGTTTATTTTCTTATAGAAGTAAAATATGATTTTGATTTGTTTTTACAGGAGCACTTGAACTTTGGGATTGTTTTCTTATATTTTTATATACTTATATGACTTGTTGGGCATGCTGTCCACAATTTTCTAACCTTGTCTCATACATAAACAACTTTTGTAAGGTGAAGGGGAGACTGGATTGGTTAGTGGCTTCATACTGGACCAATGCAATATTTCCTGAATATTTTGGAAGGGAACAAAACATCTTAAAGATGAGTCTCTTCACTTATATATGTATGAAAACAAAATGTCACTATCCTGTGAACTTTTTAAATCCTTTGGACATAGCAGAACATAATACTGTAGATCAAAACTGAATTAGATCTGGAGCTCACTAAAACACTTTCTCTGTTGATTAAGCTATAGTCTGCAGCCATGTAAGTCTCCATTGCCAGAAATGCAAACTTGAGGTTTATAAGTATTGTGTCCAACTAATCGCTTTACTTGTTTTGAGTAGCCAAATAAAACCAGTGCCAATTCTTTATTATACTGGAGAGACTTTTCTAACTAGTACAAGTAACATCAAAAGGTAAAAGCAGGTGGGGTGGTGGTTAGTGCTACTGCCTCAGAGCTACATAATCTTGGATTCCAGTCTTTCCATGTTCTCTCAGGATATTGCAGTTTTCGTACATTATTACATGCAGTAGATGCACATGTCAGGTTAATAAGCAACTCAGACTTGGCTCAGTATGACTAAGATAATGTATGCAAGAGTGTGATTATCCTGGCTCTCACCATATCCCGGATTGTTCTTTTCCTACTACCACATGGCACACGGAAAGGACGTGAGGTAATGGGAGCCAGGAATGAAAAAAATAGGCCTTTGAAAATTAATGGATGGATGACACTTCTTTTCTCTTTCTTGCATTTTAGATCTGCTCTCCCTGGAGTTAATTATTCTAAAAATGACTCTTTTGTACATAATGTTCTGATGTTAATGCAGCTGTGCCGCCCACCCTCCTTACCCCCTTGTCAGTTGTACTCCTGACAATCTGCATGATAAGGAGGAGGAGGAGGCTTTTACATTAATTAATTGCAAAATGACTCTTTTATATCCAACATACTGAGGCTTTTTCAGCTCTAACCGCCACTTGACTCTGTTATGCACATAGTTAATATTTTTTTAATGTGATAGTTTTTGCTATGAAATGCACTGTTCAGAGTAAAGGCAGCAGAAAATTGGGATATCATCTCAAACTTGTACATTTTTAGAAGGAAATTAATATTTAAAGTGACTCCTTACCTATGCCTGGATAGTAATAGGATGAGAATTTACTTTTTGTCTGTCATTTTACTTCTTCAGAGTAAAAACTTCTAGCAATGATTTGGTGCAATTATGTAGACACATTTGGGATGAACACATTTTATAATAAAGACACCCATTTCAATTGGTAGATGTGTTATATCAGGTCCATGGCTTAGAAAAAGGTGGCTGATTTTTAATAAATAAATAGTTGAATGGCCAGCTAAATCTCGGTGGGTGTGCATGCTCATGCAGCTGTGGGAGGTTGGTGAGGTAACTGAGGTGAGACGTAGTTGCACGTGAGGGTTCAGTCTGTCTCAATTGCTTCATCGGCTTTCCGAGGTTTGCGATCGAGGTACTGTGCCCACGGAGGTTGATAAAAAGGGAGCTTGCAGATTAAGAAGGGGTCAGAAAAGAATTGCAGCAAGAGAAGGATGAGCGAGAGACAGAGGTTAAATGAAGAGAAGATAGAGGCGTGAAGAGAGCGAGAGTGCCCATGCTGCAGGAAGCGAGAGGCAGGTGGTTAGGAGTGAGCTTGAAGATGAAGAAAAGGTGCTCCTACTGAGCAAATTGCCAGGGATTAGGAGTGGCTGTGATGCCCCATGTTCACACCCCATCTTCCAATGGCTCCTACACAGGGCATAAAGTAGTCACGTCCGAGCCTAAACCAGGGTGAGCCAGTGAGACACAGGTAAGATGTCAAACAAATACAGGTCAAATTCCGTTATAACGAATATCTTTATAACGAAATTTTCATTACAACGAAGTATTTTTATGGTCCTGACTGTTTCCCCAATATGACATGAGTATATAGAAATCTCGTTATTACGAAGTACATTCAGCAGTTACTTTCATTATAACGAAGTACACAAAAGACCTTGAAATGCCTGAATGAATCATCCGGAGAGCAATTACTTCTGTGGCCGCAGCTCAGTTGTGCACAATGATCCCCAAACAGAAACACTGTAATTTTTTTTCTTTCTTCGAACATTCCTCGTACTGTTTTTTTTTTTTTGCTCTTTTTGTTTCCTGCGGTTTTCAGTGATACCTTTTGCTTATTGCTCGTCAACATTTAAAAAACATCCATTGGAATTTAACTCATTGTCACCCTCCTATAGAAATGGCAGACACAAAAAAACAATAAGAGTTCATATTAGAAAAAAACTTTACATTTTTGCAGCTCTTGATTGCGGCAAAAAAAAAAAGACATTGCCAGTGAATTCGGAATTTCGCTATCGATGCTGCCAACTTTCTTGAAAGACCAAACAAAAAAAGAAAAAAAATCTTGGGTTGCAAACGTATGTGAACTGCTGCATTTGAAGACGTCGAAAAGGTCATTTTTATGTGGTTCAGTGATGCTCGTTCAAGAAACATTCCTAGTAAGGCGGCACTCGTTCAAGGTAAATGTGAGGTTTGTAAACTCTCTTGGGACCTCCCCTAACTGGATGACACGCCGAAGAGCGTCGCAAAGTCCAATCTATGGAAGACTGTTTATCTGTTGCCGGGGCAACAGCTGGCTCAAAGATATTCTGCCTCTCTCAGCTATGCTGCATCTCCCCGCCAAAGCAAACAGAAAAGATATAGATGGGTGATGCAGCCTGACTGCTGTGTCTGTGTATAGCAGAGTGGCAGATCACGCTACAATAAATAAGTGTGCCGTTCCTGTTTCAAGCTGAATAAAGTTGGTTTTCCTAAAGTACTGAGACTCAGCCTCGTGTTTTGGGGTGCAAGACAGGGACTTATAGCGCGACCCCGATCTTTTATGATCTGCTTCTGTGTCACTTCACTGCAGTGCTATGAGCCTGTTTTTGCCCTGCCCCGGCAATGGACAAACAATCTTCCACAGACGCTGCAATCGCGTTTCGGGAAAGTGTATTATCGCAAGTAAATGCTGAGAAAAATTCTCATCAGCATAACTTGTAGGCAGGCAGAGATTAAAATGAACACAAAAGAAGCTATTGAAATGATTGCAAATGCCTGGGCGCAAGTTAAAGAAAGCACTATAGTAACAAATACAGAATCTAATTACAACAAAATTTTCGTTATAACGAAATATTTTTTAGGTCCCTGGGAGTTCGTTATAACAGAATTTGAAATGTATATACAGTATACAGTTCTTTATTAAAAGCAAGTGATATGACAATATCAATTTTGGTGTCTTCCAAAATCATCAGTTGAACAAATATCTATGCAATTGAAAAAGTAAAAACAAACAAACAAAAGCCACTCTGGGCCTATCCCAGCCTTCTCTTCTTTTTCAGACTAATCAGAAAAGGTTCTGCCAAGGCACTCAAAGTCCACTCCTACACACCACTCTTTTACCCTTTCACCGTCTTTTCAGGCCTCTTCAGAGTAGGGATGGCTTACAACACAAAAAAAAAATCCAGCTCACCATTTATTCCCACACTCCTGAAATAATATGGGGAAATAAACTAAAAGAAGTGCATCTCTCCAAGCGCTCACCCCAGCTTTTCCAGAGATTCAAAATGCACTCTCCACTAAAACAGCCACTTTCGAAGCTTGTGCGTTTACTCTCCAGTTCAGCGCTTAACTCCCAGTGCTTACCTCTCAGCCTTACCCTTCTTCTACATCCTCCAGAATTCTGCCTCCAATCCTGACAGATTTCTCGCCACACTTCCACCACAATTGCCACGCATGCCCCTTAATCTGTTCTACGTGACACGATCTGGAAGCAAGTTTACAAAACCAACTGCCCTATACCGGCAACACGCCCCTTACAACTTCCAATTACTCTCCCAGGAAGTAATAACTACTCATTTCAATCTGCCAGGGCCCCTCTTATGTCACTACACAAAACAGCACACTTTATCATTCTTCTACACAAAGCTAGTTACCTTGGCATCTGGACGTGCTACACGTTGCAGCTGGGTCATTTCGTGTTGTGCACCACAAACTTCCCGTCTTGCTGCTGAACGTGCACCTCCAGCCCGCAACTGCCTGCCGTTTCTCCTACTGCTACTGGAGCTTCAACTTCACCTAACCTGCTCAAGATAAGTGCCGCCATGTAACTATTTAACCTACTATACCATGTTCTATTAACAGCTACATATCCACCTATCATTCTCATTCACACAAACACACAGGCAAACACTGTCACCATAGCATCACAGTGGCCTGAATGATCGCATCTCCCTCAAAGGCTGAGTGTGAGCGGTGGGAGAGGCGTGTGGCAGATGCCAATGGAAGGGCAGCAGGAAACAGAGCCACATTTTGTGGATCGTCTCTGGTTTTAACCTCTGATTTTAATGGAGTATGTATCTGGTTTTAACCTTCACCTCATTTTTATGGATTATTTATTTATTGAACATTTTGAACACAGTTTTGATTATTGATTGTTTTCATTAAAAGCACTGGAACACTTTTGCACCAGCCCCAAGCTTTGAGTAAGTGTCCCCATCCACTGGTTCATCCCTTGGGTGCATTATTGGCGGTAGCAGGTTCAAGAGGCTCTCCAGAAGGACCTGGTAGGATGGGGCCAACCTGCACTGTCAATTTATTATATTAATCAATATGAATATTTATCTTGTATGAATTTTAATTTGACTTTTAATTTACATGGCTGTTTGTTCACATTGTTGTTTAGAGGGGTTTCTTAGATGGCAAGGTAGCCTTTTCTATCCTTGAGAAGTGTTGGCTTCCTCGTGAAATCTATATATACACTAGGGGGCTTCGCCCCCTGCTCGCTTCGCTCGCCAACCCCCGTATTTGGTTTTCCAGATACACACTTTTAAGATCGTTTTTTCTTTGAATTGTTGCTATTTCATTAGTTTCACTTTTATTTCAGAACTTCTGTAAAAACAATATTTGTAATCTTGCGAGTCCCAATATGCTGAATCTTTTTAATGAGGTCAGGATAGGTTTCTCTGTTTGGAATTTCAGCATAGACAAAACGATCGACATCATCAGCAGTTAATAATTTTTTTTACAAAGTAACAAAGTAAGTAGAGTTCTGCATTGGACTCCTGTCTGTAAAGTCGTGCTATTTTCCTCTCACAGTACCAAAAGTACATGGGTTTACCAAGGTGATACCCCAGCTTTTGTCTAGGTTTTTGTACAAGGGCTAGACAGAACGTTTTTCACTCCCGGGGTAAATTTAGGTTTTTAAATAAGCAGACAGATAAATATATATACATTAACAAAGTAACCAATACATGCATGTGCGGTAAACTCCTTTTTTGAAATTCTCAAGATTCTTTATTTGTCACATGCATAGTTATACAGGACAACACGCAGTGAAATGCATCCTGATCCGCTTATCAAAAACTGTGCAAAGTTAGAAGAATATCAGTTAGATTAACAAAAAGTCATAGATCGAAAAATAACAGTATAGTAGAACATAATAAATAAGTAAAATTATGTGAATAAAGTAGAATTAAGTGTTAAGGTGCAATAGTGTAGTAATTATTGTGCAAAACCAAAGTTAGACTGGTGCATAGTTAAATGAGGCAGTTTGTTTGTTTGCGCTACTGCGATCTTTACTTTTTTATATTTTCTAATTTTCCTACTTTCATATCCTTTAACTTTCTCCACATGTGTATAGCGCCAACATTTTTTTTTTGAGCCTTTCTAATTTCCCTGGTTTCCTAGTCTCTAACCTGCTCTGCATGTGTGTAGCGTCAACGTTTGTAAACATCTCTATGAAGTTTTACTTTGTCTTTTACTCACTGTCATTTAATTCTGAGCCGGATTGGACATGCTTTTTTTTTAATTCCACTTGTTCCGGGCTGATAATTACTTTCCTTATTTTCTGAATTTGCACCTCGATTATTCTTTTCTGCCCAACGCATTTGAGTCTCTTTTCTCTGCGCTTTTATTTCATCTTCGTTTAATCGTTGATGTTTCATTTCTACCCTATTCATTTCTACCGTATTGACCTTATACACTTTATATGCACTGAGAGCCCTGGAGCTGTGTGTGCTGCATGACTGCCTTTACACTACTGATTTGGTTTTTTTTTATATTGCTTGTAAGTAGGGTGTGTCTTGCAAGACTCTCGTTCTATGTTCCCGTGAGACGCACCGTGGCAGGTCTCTTTCGTCTCGCTGGTCTTTAAATTATCTTCCGAGAAAGATCACGTATCGTAGACTATCAGGACAGGGGACAGGATTTCTTTTTATAATATATATATATATATATATATATATATATATATATATATATATATATATATACATATACATACACATATATAAGTTTAAGAGTACTTGGTGTAAGCAAGCCATGAGAATAATTCAACTTTGTTTGTCTCGTGGACAGAAACCATAGGAAGTACTTCCTTACTTTGTATGATAAAGTCAATCCTGAGTGTGGAACTGTGAATGATGAGGACTAATTACAGTATATACTTACGTATAAGTTGGGCCTTGAAACCTGAAAAATCAATCATAAAATCAGACCACGACTTACACACCTGTTAAAAAATGCGACACTTAATTTTTTTTTTTAACATCTTCTTTCTTCCTTCAATCTCGCGCCTGCTTCTCCGACATATTGAATTGTTTTGCAGCAGCACAGTTACCAATTTCTTTCGCCACTTCAACGACTTTTAATTTAAAACCAGACTTCATATTTTCTTCTGATCGAACGCTCCATTATAAATAAGGGATGCTCTTATGATAAAGGTGTATGAGAGTATGAGATACAAAAAACACAAAACAGTACAAATGTTGCTTCAGAACAGTTTGGGCATTACCGTGTAGTTACGTAGGCACAATACATAGAAAAAAAGGCAGTGTGCTCTGTGGTTACTCTCTTAGGTGGGAGTTAGCCTATCATAATCTCTTAGACCAATAGCGTAAGTTTTCCGCATTCAACTTATATGACAGATATTACAAAATAACAAATTATACAGTAAAATCAAGCCCTGACTTATCCACGGGAGAACTTAAACACGACTATATATGGTAATCATTTCTCTAATTAGTAAATATTATGTGTTAAGTTGTAAAGGAACCATACTTATCCTGCCTTTGTTTATTGTTTCAAAAATATTAACATTCAGCAACTAAACTTTGTTTGATATAAGGGAAATGGATATGGAGAGGTGGGAGGTCTTAAAACCTTTAAATTGATAACTCAAGGCATAAAAGTTTATTCACCTCTTATCTTTGATAGGACAGGAATCCATTGATGTACTGTAATAAAAGATGCCCAATTTCATAATTAATTGTTTAAAATTGGTAAGTAATAATAGACAGTTTATAGTTGATCAGCTGGGTTGTTTGTTTTCTTTGTATAGGGCTATATCATATCAGGGTAAATCAGGCATCAATATGAAATAAAAATACATAGGACAATGCATTTTGATACACATAGAATGGTACTGGCAAAACACTGCTACACAGCATGGAAATATACATCAGATCACGCAATTTTGCGTTTTGTATATTTTTGTGGGGTTTGCATTTTCCTCTTAAGTTTCCATGTAGTGAACAGTTTCCATTAATGCTTTTGCTAAACTGACAGAGTTTGCTTTGCAAATGGGGTGAACTCTGGGTAATCAGCTACTACCAGAATGTACTTGCAGCCATTTTTATTCTTGAGAATTGGACCAACAATGAACAACCACACTTTTTCAAAAGAAACCTTAATATTTGCTGTTCAGACCAAAAAGATCACAAGGTAAGCACTACATAGAAAATATTTTTCAGTTGAGGTACTTTGCCAAAAATGCCCATATCTTTAGCAAGGTTCATTACATAAAAACAATTCAAGATGTATTCTCTTTTTGTAATAGCACATACTGTACGTACATGCAAGTAAGCAAACTGTAAGACTGCATCTTTGAGATCTTGTGGCACGATAGTTTTTCCATATAATGAGTGAAAATACAGTCAGCAAATGTGATATATGAATATGTACATCTTTTCTCATGATGAGCGAGGATCCAAGCTTTTGTGCATCAATTTCTCTGTAATAATGTAATGGTTATCATCGGCAATGCACACTTGTTTAAACGCAAAATCAAAGGCCTTGTCATTTTTCTGCAGTTGAGTAACTCTGAAGGAGGGCTCTAAGTGCTAGAACAGAGAACAATAAAAAGGAACTTGTTAGTAATTAAATTGGTGAAGAAAATGAAAGAACAACAGTTTTCATTATATATAATGACAAAGCAGAATTTAGTAAAGAAAATGAATGAAAATAGCTATCAACACATATAGAACCACAACTAAATTAAAAATATAGACATCTGATAAAGTAAATAGTCATGTATAGTTCAGAGATGTAGTAAACATTTGACAGACATGTGGCAGACACAAAAAGCAGGAATCAGACACCACAGAGCTTCAAAACGGTCAGAAGCATTGAATCAGTAGTGGAATCTGACTGGTTCTGCAGGTTGTTGCGTGATGAAGCTTGGTCACAGGTCAAACAGAGGATTTATGACAACTAACAATTTAATGAACCCAGACTAACAAGTGCTTGAGATTCTGCTAGTACAGCTTCCTGGAAGGCAGGGAGGCAAAATGTTTGTTACTGTGGTGTTTTAGGTCAGAGACAAGACAAAGTGCTTACTTCAGGCACATCTTGTTACAAATGTCGGCAAATGACTGCAAATCAGGCTCTAGTAATGAAACTGGCATTTTTAACTACATGCTGCAGAGCTTTGCAGCATGCCACAGTACTATGGCATGGAATGTGATTCTCCACTGTACATCATATGGAAGTTGCTGAATATTTTATACGTGGTTGACTTTCCTCAGCCACATCAAAAAAAAAAAAAGTCATATTTGAGCCATTTTAAAAAAATTGAAAGTGTTGAAGGGCCATACAAAATATTTACATTACAAACTGTTGTTTCTCCAATACCCAAAACTGACATCCTCAATTTATTCACCAGCAGCTCCACGTGTAACTGACTGTCATTGGTCTTCCTCCAGCACAAGCTGATGTGTCAGTAAGTTTTTCACCCTAGCTGTGTTATGTATTTTCCTATCAACTTTCTCTGTACAATTTTACGATTCTCTGCTTAGGTAAATAGTATGCTCAAAATGATCTGTCAGTTCTTCTCAAATATTTTGCTGCTCCATTGTCCTTTGCCTCTGTTCCTGTTTTCCACTTTTTTCTTCTATTTCATTCAAACTGCTTAATCAAAATATTACTTGAATTTTTAAAGTGGAAGAGTCTACATTGCTTTTGACAGATGACAAGATTCCAACGTTTCAGGAGTCATCCTATTAATGGGATGTACAAAGCTGGCATAAGACATAATGATACAGTAAAACTGGTGAAAAAAATACATTAAAGTTTATTGCAGTAGAAAGAACGTTAATACAATGTTTAAGATGTGGAGTCATACAATAGGTGTGTAACTATTTTGTGGTCATCATAACAAACACCTTTCTTTTATATGTGGTATTTCTCAATAATAACAACAATTGTCCTCATATATCATACTTGCCTAAAGAAGAGTTATCTATTATTTGATATTCACCAGTATTTAGTTTTGCCTTCATGACATCAAGGATTTTGTTTTTATAATGAGATTGAGATTTCCAGACTGGTAAATGTTATTGCTTACAGAGAACAGAGCGAAGGAAGAGTTTTATCCATTGTTGTTCTTTTAGGCACTGTTAGAAGATGAACAAAGCTGCCAGTGACTAAAACTTGCTCTTGCACTGTCAGAGAGAAGATAGGAAAACAACACATTGCAACATTGCAAATTACTTTGATATATTGTTTTTAACTATAATCTATAATGAGTCAATCAAAATGACACCTTTTATTGAATAAATGAACAGATTACAATATGCAAGCTTTCGAGGCCAGAAATATCAAAGTACAAAATAAATAAACAAAAACAATGTCCTTGCTGCCGCACTTGGACTAGTTGTACTAGATCTTTATCCTTGCCAAACACAGCACTATTATTCCTCTACATCTTCTTCACCTTTCCACTACCCTGGCCACACTACCTCTCACCACCGGACCTTTGTCTCCAGTCCAACTAAATGGAAGTTGAAATAGTGATTGGCCAAAAAGGGTTTTTAAGCCTTAGCCATACAGCAATTCTATGTATACTGCTTCTGGGGTCAAACTGCCTTAGGAAACTCCAATGGTTGTCCTCCTGGATCTACTTCTAGTGGTTCCACATGCACTGCATTATTGAACCTCAAACTTTCATTAATAGATTAATGGAAAAGGCAAACCCAAGTTTACCTTCCCATTATTATATGTTACAGGAATCCAAATAAAAGAGAATTGATCTGCCCGTTGCCTTCCCTCATTATACAGCCATCATTTTGTGCCAACTGTTCTAATGTGCTGACACAACCACACAAATGAATGTTCATCATTTCATTCTTCACTTTGTCAGTTTACAACCTGGACTGGGTGGTCCTGAATGGATTCCATTTTGCAGCACTTTAACAATAACATAAAAAATTGGAGTCCTCATGCTAAGGTTCAAGATTTGATTTAGTTTTTTAAGGTAATTTCATAAGGTTCTTCACATGCAGCATGAAAGCATTGAACATTATGAAGCACCTCATTTTTATAAATTATTCTGACTCTAAATTTCATTACTAGTAATATGATTTGGTAAACTATAATATGATTTTAGTGAGGAAAATGACCAGAGAAATCATTCTCTTTCTAGGATAGGCAAAACATTTTCATTATGTCCAGGCTGTTGGCCTGTGATGAACTATTATTCTGTCCAGGGTTGATGACTGCTTTGTACCCAATGCTAGAAGGTTAGGCTGTGGCTCACTGCAAACCTGTGTAAAAAACGGTAAGGTAAAAAATTACTTTTTGTATTCATGATGCACCATCTAAGCAAGAAATTCAGATATCTCCTTGTGCTGCACTTGTATACAGTAATATTATTTTAATGGTTTTATAACTCTCTAGGTTTTTCTTACAGATTTAAGTACATTTTATTTTTGGTAACCTTTTGCATTAAAATGTGCCATTGAAAATAAAAATGAGGATCACTCTTCTGAAAAATCCTGCTTGCATATCTATATATATATAAAAGCCAAACACCACTGAGTTACTCATCACGAAATCTCCCGAACCATGAGGACTTGGGACTTGAAATTTGGAATGTAGGTTACCCTTGGCCCATAGGTGCTCTAAGAAACGGTTTTAAAAATTTTGTGGTCCAAGTGCATTCTGTCTGTATGTGTGTCCGCTTTATGTCTGTCCGTTTTTCACGAGAGAATTACTTAAAGGATTTAGATCTGGTTGTTTTCTATAATTTGCTTGAACTTTCCTGTTGATTTTGCGACTTCTCTCATCATACCATAGTTCGCTTGCGGTACAGATGTATTTATGCAAATCCAACAGAGCGGCTGTGTTCTGAGAGCTGGGGGACGGGGCCTTCCACATTCACTCGCCAGCCCCTGTTCGATTTACTCTACGTCTCACCACATGTTGGAGTGCACCTTGCCTCCGCTTAGCTAGCGATACCTGTTTGTTCAACAGACATTATCATCTACAGATAGTTAAGGAGTAATGTTTGATGTTTTTGAGAGAGAGATCAGAGCTCCATGTGTTTTAGATGGTAGCTGCTGATTGCCAGAGATATCACGGCCATGTGCTTTCTCCCCACACAAGGAACACTTTCCCATCAGAGCTGAACACAATCAGATACAGTGCCAACGTCTATTCATTTTTAAAGTTTGTCCTGTTTCATTACTATGTGGGTGAAGCCACGGGGTACAGCTAGTGCTAATATAATTGTTATACTGTATGTATTCTTTTCAGACTGTTATCTATTAAGTCTGTTTTAACATAAATGGGAGCTTGCCGTTAAATGAAAAAAATAACCGACCTTAACATTACTAATCAGGATCCATAGACATACAACCAATTAAAGTTTGCCTTACTCAGGCATCAATGGTGAAACTGTAAGTGTATAATTACAAGTAATGTATATGACCTGCAAGAGCACTTCAGGGTTTTACTCAACTGCATTGTACTGCTACCAGAGAAAAGTATGCATCCTCAATTATGTTGATAAGCATTTCACCCTTCTAAAGTATTTTTTTTGCATTGTTTGAGTTTGGGAGTATTTTTAAATGAACAAACTTAATATGTTATATAGATAACTATGCATAATAAAAGTGGATATTTCAAGAGATATCTTTGTTTATTGATTCCTTCAAGATTGTGGACTTCAGTTAATCAACCTTTAAAACATTATCCCTCGAGGGAGTAAAGGCAACAGTATTATTACATCTTCCAATTAAACTTATTAGTATTTGGGGTGTGAAGAGAAGGATTGTTTAATTACTGTACAGAAGGAAAAACAGTACACACCTGTGACACAGAAACAAAAAAATGGATGGGGAAAGAAAGTGGTCAGAAAGACTAAGAGTGGAAAATTACTGGTGAAAAGTTCAAATTCTGTGTACGTTTCAGAAGAAGTGAGAATTAGAGGGTTCAGAGGTATGTCTTGCAAGCAGTGGGCTACAGAAAGATTAGTCATGGCTTCAATGTTTCTGAATTTCAGTAAAAAGCATGTTCATTGGTCAACCATATTCAAGTTACAAATCTCTATTTCTCTTTCATTAGTCATTATAATATAATAAGCCTGTCTTTTTGTAATCTTTTAACAATATTAAATGAAGCTACAGATCTACAAATAAAAACCCAATGGTCTGGTGCCACAATCAAATATAATTTGTCATTAAATAATTAAAAAATATGCTTGAATAATTTTATTACCGTACCTCATTAATTCATAAGGTCAGCCATAATCCATACTGGCTTGTATTAAAGCTTAATATATGACAAGAAACTCCCCTGGAAGTATCTATACTCTTTCTGATATTATATACATAGATTTATGTGCAGAAAATGTAAAAGCCCAATCCAGAGACCATTCTTCCACTACTGATAATGTCTATTACATTGTTGTATATTCTACACCACACAACTGGTCACTTACAAGGCGACTTCTTGCTCTGGATCAAACAAGTTTAGACTTAGAATTGGGATGAATAAATCTACCACAAAGGGTCCTATTATTCTGTTGAATGTTCCTTCTACTGTTACACTAAATAAACAACCAAACAAGAAATCCAATACCAGATTAGACAGCCTATATCCAGTACCTATATTATGCAGTTTAACTGAACATCCCTTCTTCCTTATAGTATCATATACCTCTTGATGATGCTTTCCTTACATCATTTGACATGCTGACATTTCTTACATGTATTAATATGTCATAGCTAGACCACACTTTCTAATTCTGAGAAGAACTAATCAGATGATTTTTTTCCTCAAAATAAGAAAGCCTAGCCACTAACATCTTCTTCATTAGTTTAGAAGTATTAGATGTAACAGTAATATATTTATAAGTGTACTCAGTTGAGATTTTCTGGTCTTTACAATAGAAAACATACCAGCCGTTTCCTAATCTCCAGGGAGAACCACTTGCTTCCAAATCTTATTATATAACTTGCACAACCTATGCTACTGGCAAATGTTTAACCATCTGTCATCAAACAGAGTTTCGCCCTAGAGCTGTATTTCTCGATCTGCTAATTGCTAATTTAAATTTATAGTAAAATCATCATTTTAAAAGACGCTTGTTTCTTACAAATGATGTCACCTTCTATATTACTCTTCCCTGAAATAATCAAAATGATGTAACTTTGCCTTTCACCTATTCAGTAGTTTGCAAGTACCAAACCATTCTCCCCATATAAAGAGATTGTTTAAATCCACTGATCCCATTAATTTCTTTCAAAATTCTTAATATCAAATCCATACCTACCTCTGTTAACTGAACTGCAAGCACCCTGCCAAGCTTTCCTTTCTACATTTTTAATTAGGTTGATAACCACTGTTATTTTGTCTGTAAAATTCAAATTATATGATAAAGCTCATAATAAATATTTCTTCAGGTCATTGAGTAATCCACCATGGAAGACATTTCTGTTTGGCTCTTGTCAAACACAAAGCACAGTTTGATTTACTCCTTACAGCATTGTTCCTGTCATTCAACAGCACTCCTTCTACTGAAACATCAAGAATGTCAGTCTAAATTATTCATGAAATATTTTATACAGCGTATTGAACTTCAGCAATTTTTTTTACCAAATCTCTACTTATGCTGACAAAAAGGTATTCTATTTTTAAAAAATTTCACTAAGTGATTGTTCAAAATGCAGATGTGTTTTAAACCCATTGACCCAAGTATCATACTCCTGTAAATGAGTCAGACCCAAACAATGTGATCCACCCTAGAAATACCAATGCAATTTACCATTTAAACAGACAGCACACACTGACTCAAGAATTCTCTCACCACTTCCCCCTATCAATATCGGTAACCATTCTCTTCCACAAAGGTTTGCGTGAATTCCAAACTAATAAACTTTGTCCAAATAATCATCTGCACATTTCCAGAATTTGTCCTGTGACAGGGACAAACATAGATTATGCAGTAAATTTACAGTATTTATTCCATTCCTGTTGAGTCCATACTTCTACAGCTATATATGCATACTCCGAGGGGGAAGAAAGAAATTGAGACACAGTATCTTCTTTCATTGTACCTTACCACTTCATTGTCCGGAATGTTGAAGAAAAAGTTTCTTGTACAGAAATAATATCCAGGGGATTTCTCAGCAATAAAACAAACTGTATGCTTTAATTTCCCATTCATTCATTATTAAACTTCTGCCATTCCAATGCATAATCAAAAAGTATTACCATCTGTGAAACTTTACCATCTATTAATAGTCAATAGAATAAACACTGGACTTTCTCTGCAGTAATTCTTTACATGCCCCTTTATCTAGTTGCAGCATCCACTACCATATTACTTCTGTCAGATTTGGTAGCAGCCCAGAAGTAAGTTCTTTTAAGGCACCAGAATGAGAGAGTGAAAGACTGTGAGAGGCAAATACAGAGATAAGGTTCCTTTAAAGGCAGCACTAAGAGAATCAATATAATGGTAGAAATAATCAACAAGATTGTCTTTTTAATGAAAAGTGTATCATTGGTTGTTGAATTGTTATAATTCAGTAATGGTACAGATTTCAGCAAATACTGTATATACCACTAAGAGAAAGAGGGATCAATTGATCAGGGAAATATTTGTAATAGGGCAAAATAAAAATTTATGTTGAGAGAGAGAGAGTGAAAGATTGTTGACTGTAAGAGTCATAACTGCAAATTACGCAAGGAACCAGCATAAAACTAAAAATATAAAAGAATACAAAAGAAATGGAGTGGAGGAAATTTAAAAAAATAAAGAAAAACAAAAGCAGGTGCGAGACACTGCTGCAATACTGACAAACAGAAATGACAATAAAAATGTACACCTGTTTGTATGTGGAAGATGAGCGAGTGAGAAAGCCACTCCATTTAATATATAGGGGTTCAAACAATGAGTCTAATCTGGTCCAGTAGCCTTTTGTTTCATTGTACTTTGTGGTTTATCTTTATTCATTCCTTTCTTGTAAATTTTAGCCAAAATAAACAGACATCTCGAAATCCTAGAATTTACTTTGGGTATGATTATACTCTACATGGGTGGTCTACTAATCCAGAAATTAAAATGTGCTTTTAACAACTAGCAAATACAAATGGCTGACATTATAAATTCACAAAAACCAAAGGATAAAGACAAATTTGTAATGGGTTCATAACAAAGTAAACTATACAAATAAAAACAATGTAATTTTTGTACTTACTATAGTTAATGATTATTGACACAAAAGATTGTGATGTCATGTTTAAGATATACAGTAAAAATAATCTCTTTGGCTTGAAGAGCAGTTAATTTTAATTTTTAGTGGCAGAGTATACGCTCCTAAGCAATGGAGAAACACATGGCCAAAAACACTGCAAGTGATAATAGGCAACAATGTTTTTCATGAATATTAAATCAATGGGGAAACGACACCAGTGTTATAAAGACTGGGCTCCAAACAACTCAAAAAAGGCTTCTTCTCAAAAATTAGGCCTTAAACATCCGGTGACACTTGGCCCAGATAGTCAAGAACAGACTTAGAGGATGCACAAACGCAAAAGTATGCTTACAAATTTAAAAAGGAAAAGGAGAACCATAAAAAGCTAATAATATAGTTTCTTAATGATTAAGCAAAAGAACTGAGAAATCCCAGCCCTTATATAGGTTAAGGGCAGACCCACAGCTGTAGCAGACTTCTTACTTAGGCTTAACATGTAGAAAACAAGGAACCTGATTCATGGAATAAACATACGTAACACAACAATATAAAAAACAAACACTTAAAAATCATAAATTCCAGAAATAATAAAAATATTTACATAGTAAAATAACCAAAATATTAAACAAAATAACAAATTAGCAAAAAACAAAGCAGACATCGGGGTGGAGCTCAGATAAAACCACAGCAACCGGAATGCATAGACAAGAAAAGCCTGCGTAGAAATAAGAAAAAACTGTCTATTTTTAAGCCATCTTTTATGAGCTAGAATTTCTAAGCACACAGAGTCTCAGTAATACTCAAAATGCCCACTAGCGGTACACAAAGGGCAACAAACAACTTATTTGCACAAAATGCTCTGTAAAATAGTGAGGCTTCAAAGATTAGACAAAAGGCAAATGCCTTCAAAACAGGAACTCCCGACAGCAAACCAAGTTCCAACACAAAATCCAAGAATGGTCAAAAATCTGGTAATTCCCAAAAGCACTGAATATCCAAAAGAGAAACTCACCAACACCACTAGCGTATTCTCAATAAGCCGCAACTGACTGGATTTTCCTCAACCTTTATAGGGTTGAGGACAATCTCTTGATGATGAATGACAAGTGGCCACACCTCCTGGGGAACCACCCACAAAAAACAGGGGACATAACAAAAATACATAGGTACATAGAAACTAAGTGATCAACACTATTAGCATAAACAAAAGTATTAAAAATTACAATTAAAAATAAAGACATAGAAGTAGCATTTGAAAAGGAAGGAACCCTGTCTTAGATATAACATTACCCATTCATTGTTTGTCAAACCTCACTATTGCAACTCAGGCTTGTGGGGGTACAAGGTATCCATCAAACCAGGACACTTTGCCAGTTGATTAAAGCACATATTCCAGAAGCGATGATAGAGTGTTCCTAGTTAACCAACTCTTGTTAGGCATGTCAGAGTACCTGGAATAAACGTCCCAAAGACACAGAGAGTACTTGTAAAAATCAGACTAGTTTTCAAACATGAACAAGCAATGTGAGCTGTAGTATGACCTTTGTAACTAAATCTAAACCACGGGTAAACCAAACAAAACGCAAATTACATAAAACTGTTTAATTCCAGCTCTCTAAACACACCTTCTAGTAAAAAGGCAAATAGCTTCTGCCACTAAGGGTTAGAAGCCTAGCTGGACAATAACAGCTCTGTCATTCTGCTCATTCTGCTCTGTTATACGAGTCCCCAAAATGATTGGAGATCCAACCATAAGTCTCCTAAACATTCTCCCAACAACAAATCAGAATTATTTATAATTGTTCTTTATTGTTTGCTTAATTTTTCTTTATGATTACATGATTTGCATTTTTTAACTTTTTCTTTCTAAACATTAGTAGTTTCTTTTCCTGTATTTTCCTTAGTTGGCCATTCTAATTTTGAGGGTCAGTAAAGTACAAACAGTACTACCAATGACATCACAAAGTGAATGTCAGTGATGTACTTTTTACACTTGTTCATTGTTGGCAGTGTGGCAAAGTGGCTGAGGAGCTGGATTATAAACCACGTTTGCCAGTTCCATTTCCACCACTCACTTACTGTGTATCCCTGAGTAGGTTGCTTAATTAGCCTTAACTCTAAATGTAGAAAACAAATGTAGAAAACAGTAACAGTTCTTGCAATGTTGTTTGCTATAGAAAGTCACTATATAAAATTAAATGTGTCCATTTATCTCACCAAAAGATTTAATGCATGAAAAAGCACATAGATTTTTTAAAAAACTTTTTTAATTTTAAGATAATTAATGTGCAAGCTCCTGCCTTATGTGGTTGGCGAGACAAAATTAATAGTTGGGTGGCATTGATGGTTAATTGTATAATTACTTCATTTAATCTTTTTACTGTTCACTTTCTAATTCCAATAAATATGAAATTTTACAACCAATCCATCACTTTCCATCACTTGCTGTACTTATTTTTGAAATGATTTCACATGCTTTTTTTCTGGTTATATCACATTTATATATCTTATTAAAAGTTTCACATATATCTTGAAACACTTTTGGCTGTTGTCACAGATAAAAAAATGCATATTCTTTAGAAACTGCTTAATAAGAAAGAACTAAGATATGAAAATGCCAATCTAAAGAAGTTAATATTTATAAAGATCAAAAGATCTATTTATAAAAATCTTCCTTGGCTTGGTAACATAATCACATCACTGCTCTAGAGGCTGGGATTTATTTCTGGCACAACACATGAATTTTTCTTTAATAAATATTTATTTTTTAAATAAAAAGTAATTAAGTAACCATTATTTAAAAATGAAGTAGAAAATAAATTGACTACTGTATATTGTGTCTTTTTAGCCTTAATATGTTTTTGTGTTTACTACATTTATAATAAACAGTTACAAAATGGAATATTACTACTACTATTGCTGTTACTCTTAAAAGACTACCAAAGCTAAACAGTAACATCTTATCAGATATTTAATAGCAGTAAAAGTTTATCCGGGTCTGTTGCTGAGAACTTTCAAGAACATATTGCCAGCAATTTATCTTGCCATCTGGATTTGTTCAAAACTAATGAAAGGCAAAATGTATCAAGCTAGAGCGAAGTCCATTCAGCTTTTATATATGTCATTTCAGAACACAAGACTAGTTGCTAAGAAACTACAGAACGGAAATTTAAAGAAGTAATTTGCATATAATTAAAAATTTATAGACTTTCCTAGCATTTCAATATGTAATTTTTTCAGTCATATAGTAAATGAGTAGATTTGCAAACTAACATTTTTGTTAGACATATAATACAAATGTATCAAATGAAGAAGTGCATAAATTAATGCCCACTGTTACAGATTATAATGACAAATTAAGTTTGAAATCAATAATAGAAAATATCTGGGACCAGTTATGTAGCGTTGTGGATAAACCAGAGAAATTTTATATTAAAAAAATAAACATTTTGAAAACATTAGAGTCGTTCTGTGGGTTATATTGGACTGAATGTCCTCTTTGTCAAGAAAATACAAGACAGATAACCAGAATACATAGTGTATTTTACTATAATCAATAAACTTTACATTTTTTCTGAAATATTTGAAATTTATGATCCCTGATTTCTCAAAATGTCTTACAAATTTAATCATTTAAGGTATTCATTGAGTACACTGATTCATCATTTTATTTATAACATGAATGTAATAAAAAACATATTAATCAAAGTTGCTGATGGAGTCATTTGATGTTATTTCATATAAAAATGATAGAGAATATTAATTTAATGCAAATCATTACTAACTTTCTCAGAAATGACATTAAGGTAGGTTCTAAAAGCAATTATATTTAGCTAAATTAAATGAGTATATATAAAACCCAATAAGGCTGGAATTTTTTTAATTATAATTGCCAATATTCATTGTTTTCTACATCATGAGGTTAACGCAAGGAATATTAACATTTGAAATTCAATTAAAATACTGTGTTTGCTCCTTAAGCATGAAAAATATGCCCTAGTTGCAAAATGCCAAGTGGGGGTTGATAGGATGAGTGGTTCATCATTGTGATTGAAAAACATATTGGCAGCTTTGCAAGAGCGGACACAACAAATAGCATCATTAGTCTGTTATTAACTTTCAATTTGTAACAATAACCTTTTTTCAGTAGAAAGTTATTGGGTCTTAAAAGACTGGATGCAAAAGTAGTTTGCATGAAGAATGTGTATAATGTATATGTTGAACATTAGATGTGATCATGTTTTGACATTTTTACTGAAAATGTTAAACATGAAATGATTACTTTTCAATAAAATTAGAATATCTAATCATACTTGTTATATTTTACTATTATGTGGGAGAATCAAATAAAAAATATTCAGAAATTAACTCTTATCTTCTTTTTAAACTACAGGATCAATGAAACTAAAACAATACTTAGGGATTGGTATATTTGGTTAAAAGGAAGCACTCAGAGAACCTCTGGCCCTGATCTGGAAAATGAGTTCTGGCCCTTGGAGCAGTATAACAGAAAAATGAGAAACGTTCCCTTCACAGTATAACAATAAATCACTGATATATTTTATTTAAAACCAATGAGTTGTGCAAAGCTTTATTTAATGATTATGTACATGTTTACTTTGGGACAAAGGTGTGAGGGATTTATGAAATCAATAAACACCAGAAACAATCAGAGTCAGTTTGTTTACATGTGACCTATGTGTTGTCTTTTCCAGGGAGAAACCAAGGTGAAACAATATATTCCACAGGGATCTGTTCATGAGCTATTATTGCTTTTAAAATTTCAGTACAATGTTATTTAGCCTGCAGATAAAATGCAAATTTCAGTTAATGAAATGATGAAACATAAATCCATACAACTAGGAAACACAGCAAACTCATATTATAAGAGATGTGCCTTGTGATAAAAAAAATCTCAAAAATATAAATTTGTTACATGCTTCAACTATGTTTATTAGGTTAAATAAAAGAAAAAGTACCTAAATAACTACTAAACTTACCATAAACCAACTTTAAATTATCTGCTCAATCTATTTGAAAATTGTACATAGTTTTTGTTACAGGCAGATTTTCTTCTACTGTCACAGGTACCTATGAAATAAATAAATAAGATCTACAATGTTGAAAGGACAACATCCAATATTATATGTGTGTAAGCTACTCAATTGATTTACATTTCATATTCTTTATGTTAGTACCCCAGAAACATTACTTAGCATAGAAAGAAAAGACTGGAAGGCACTTAGCCCTGCCCCGCATCACTTTTGGCCAGAGCAACCTGTGAGATGGAGCTCCACTAAAGCAGAAGAAACCACTCCTGATAATCCTCTTGTTGAATTCCCCATAAGAGGGACACATGCTAACAAACACTATCTTTTTGTGTCTCCCAACTAATAAAAAGGACAAACTGGTTGGCGCCCCAATATTTCTTGCTGGAGTTCTGAGCTGTCATTACCACACCTGGCCACAATATATACACAATACATTTATATATATATATATATATATATATATATATACACAGTATATATGCAAATAGGGGACAGTTTAAAGGTTCGGTTTATTGTACTATTCCTCCGGAATGCCAGAGGGTGTTGTCGACTACTCTGCCTTTTCTCTTCCTGTCTCTGAAGAATGGAAGATTGACAACCATGACACCTCTAACGTCACGTCCGGTTTCTGCCTGCCTAGTCCCGCCTCTTCCTGCCCAGGACCTTAATCTCCGGAAGCAACCCCATCTTGAATCAGTCTGATGGAGACTTGCATCGTTTTCATGTTTTTTTAAATAGCACTATACTACAGATTTTATTTGAATATATGGGGTTGGCCCTCATGATGCCCCAAATCTCTCTTTGTCTCATTATTACTATATATATTATGGTCTGCAGCGGGTGCTCCTGCCACCCAAACCTGACACAGACAGACAAAGGACACAAGTTCAGTACACACATTTTATTTTTTTTGTCTGTTTCCACCTGCACAGCACAGTTAAAGCACAAGCACAACACTGCATAAAACACATTTCTCTTTCTTTTCCTTTCTATTCTCTCTCTATTTGCCTCCTCTCTTCCTCCAGCAAGCTTTGTCCACCTCCTCCCGACTCTGACTCCCGGAGTAGTGGCAGCCGGCTTCTTTTATAGGGCACCCGGAACTGCTCCAGGTGTCCAGTGATCTTCCCCGGTCCTTCCACAATATAGGTGTCCTGGCTGGGCACTATAATATATATATATATATATATATATATATATATATATATATATATATATATATATATATATATATATATATATATACAGTATATATATCAGTGCTGTCATATTATGCAAAAATTAGGGTTCAAATACTCATTAAAAATAAGCGAATGTTCTAACATATTCAAACATTGATTCTAGTTCTAAATGTGCATTTATATTTTTAATATTTTTGCTTATGGTGCATCTGCTATTCATGTAGGGCTTGTGCACTGACACAGCCTTCACAAAGACTTTGTTTCTCTGTGCCTGGCAAGTGGCCTGATAAAAGACAATAGTGGAACCAAGACATTTCACATGCCTGCATATATGAAGCCAATACAAAATCACTTGTGATTGCTTAAACTTTAAATGCCCCCCACTTCGTTAGATGTTTGTCTTGTCTTTGGGTGTAAAACACATTAAGTCATTGCCCATGTTCAGTATATTTTAATTAAGTCAAGCTGTGGTGAGTCCACAGTATTTGTGCTTCACAAAAAGGAGTTACTAAATGTACTAAATGTTGCATGGTGGCACACACGTTGCCAAAATTAGCACAAGGTAAACAAACATGGCCCTCTGCCATTCCAGGAGGGGGCATATTGTCTACAGAATTATTTTTAATAGGAAACACTAAGATTTCTGTATACTGAACAAAGCAGCGTTCTAATACTAACAATAGTTACACTGAATATAGTCAAAAGTATATGGACACCCTTCCGAATTATTGAGTTTAGTTGCTTCAACCGCACCCATTGTTAAGCACATAGACATGGAATCTCCATTGATAAACATTGGCAATAGAATATGTTGTATTGAAGAACTCAGTGACTTTAAATGTGGCATTGTCTTAGGATGCTGCAAATCAGTACATCAAATTTCTGCTCTGCTAGATCTGCCCTGCTCAACTGTAAGTGCTAATATTGTGAAATGGAAACAGCTAGGAGCACCACCATTTCAGCCACGAAGTGATAGACCACACAAACTCACAGAGCAGGGCCGGCAAGTATTAAAGTGCATAAAAATGGCCTATGCCCTGTTACATCACTCATAACAGCTTTCCAAACTGCCTCTGGAAGCAACATCAGCAAAAGGCATGTGTGTCAAGAGCTTTATGAAATGGGTCTTCATGGCTGAGCAGCTGCACACAAGCCTATGATCACTGTGCGCAATGCCAAGCATCAGCTGGACTGGTGTAAAGCACACTGCTACTGGACTCTGGGGCAGTGGAAATGTGTTCTTTGGAGTGATGAATCACAGAATCACATCTGTGGCAGTCTGATGGATCAATCTGGGTTTGGTGGAACCCATGAGAATGTTACCTTCTAGATTGCATAGTGCCTACTTTAAAGTTTCCTGGAGCAAGGATAATAGTCATGGGCTGTTTTTTCTGGGTTTGTGTACCTTGGATCCAGTGAATGGTACTGTTACTGCTACAAGATACAAAGATATTTTATATAATTATGTGCTTCTATCTTTGAGGCAGCAATTTGGAGAAGATCCTTGGTTTGACAAGTCTGGCCTGGATGATCCTGAGTGGCCTGCACAGAGCTCTGACTTCAACCCAGTTGAACACCTTTGG
This sequence comes from Erpetoichthys calabaricus, assembly GCF_900747795.2. Classification (NCBI taxonomy): domain Eukaryota; kingdom Metazoa; phylum Chordata; class Cladistia; order Polypteriformes; family Polypteridae; genus Erpetoichthys; species Erpetoichthys calabaricus. The sequence goes on along the minus strand of NC_041394.2, from coordinate 256,617,504 downwards.
GATGTTCAATAGGGTTCTGAACCAGGTCTTCTCATCCAACATCAGTACTGGACCTTACAAATGCTCTTTTGGCTGAATGGACACAAACTCACATAGACAGACTCCAAAATCTTGATGAAACCTTTTCCTAGATAAGTGGAGGCTGTTATAATTGGGGTATGAAGTTCATTTTAATGCCCATGGTTTTGGAACAGTAGGTCTAACAAGCTGATACAGGTGTGATGGTCGGATGTTCAAAAAGTTTTAGCCATAGAGTGTATGTGCTAATACAACAAGTTTAATGGTATTAAAGCATTTTACTTTTCCACCTTTAGATAGTTAGACAGAAAGATAGATAGACAGACAGCACGTTATTTGTTCCATGGGGCATTTTAAGTTTTTATAGAAGCTCAAGAAATACTATAACAAACAATATTAACCCCACACCACTCAACACATACAAGAAATACAAAAAAAGAACACACACACACTATTTGTATAGTATATAGTTGTGAGAGCTGCAATATAGATATATATGTTTCAATTTTGACCTTTTAAGATTAGGGTTTAAAAGCACAAGCATCCTCTGTCCTCACAAGGCCTTCAGAAGGCAAGTTTTCTGATGAAAATGTAGCTGCGTTTTTCCAAAATCGTCAAAGTTCAGCAGCTCTAACTTAAAAATGGGATTCAGCAAAAGCCTGACACGCCGAAATGATACCACAGACAAAATATCTTTGTTTTTAAAAGTTTTAGTTAAAATTCAAAAGTAAAACCGTTCACACAAAAAAAAAAAATTAAAATAGCAAAAAAGAAGGGGAAAAATTCTTGTTAAGAAAAGTTCTGTTTAAAGCTTAAATCTTGTTGCATTACAAATCGTTACTAATCACGTAATGTTTCCGAAACATTTCTAAACGACGACGTTCAGAAAAATGTATGCCTACCCAATTTCTGGGTTGAAAATGGGTCTTTCAAGTCCCTGTTTACTGGGACTGTTCTAAACACAACTGACTCAATATCACACTGTTTCTCAGTTATAGCAAGAAAGTTCTATCTCTTACTAACTTATAGGGGGGAAAGACTATACCATTGTCTATGACTATGGAAGAAATTTATATTCTATTGAAATTAAGCAAACATTAATATGAGTTTAACTCAAAACTTTAACTTTCTAAGATTGGCTCTTACAAGCATTATATTAAAAAATCCAAAACAATCTTTTAATATTAGGGAACTTAATAAGTACAGATCCTAAATAAACTTCTTAAAATTAGGCTTTGAATTTTAGAGACTGACTTTAGGATTTAGGTTTGGCAAGGTGATATATTAAAAAGACTCAAAAATAAAATTTAATTTTAGGGGAACTTTTTATCATTTTAAGTTTAGGGGTTCAAACAGTTTAAAATCCTAAATTAAAAAAATAAAAATACTGTAAATATTAAGTAAAAGATATACATTAAGCCATATGAAAAATCTGTAATTGTTGAAACCACATGAGATGCATACATGAAGATAACCCTGCTGACCAAGATGGAAATAGTCCTAAATTTGATCAATAATCAAGTTCAGGAGTATCTGGGGTTGAAACTGTAATATTTTTTGAGAAACCCTTTCAAATCTGAATAAATGTATTCCATTACGTTGGGTTTTAGATAATGTAAATGAATTTAAAATTTCAGAAAAAAATAATTTTGGCATTAGTTAAAGCCCGTCAGGCCAGTTTCATTAATCGTTGCATTTGTTTCTTCAAAGTAGATGGTTGATTTAAATATAAACAATTTTGTAAGCCAATATAAAGCATGTGTGGTTGGTGGCAGTGTCACTACTAAACCTATCGGTGGCTTAGTGGCCTGTATTGTGTTTGTATCTTATCTTAAATGCCATTTGGTTATGACAGTAAAGCAAAGAGATTATATAGTTTGAAATATAACCATTTTAATCATAGATGTTTTGTGCCCGGCACTAAAGTTATATACTGTATTGTGTTTAAAAGGCCTTTCAATACTTAAGGGAAATCAAATGGTCCTGGCATATAAATTACATTGACTATGCATTGTCATAATGAAAGACCATACTTTCCCAGTTCTGTTTGCAATAACCCTGGCTAAAAAATGTGCCTGTCTAATTCATAATTTAAAATATTTTTATTTCTCTCAGGAATGATAAATTGAAGTGCTTTAATGAGTTTTAGATTAGCACTCTGTCTCTTACATTTCACAGGAAATCACTAATATTAATGGTGATAATCCAGAAGTAAACTTTTTTAAAATAAAACTTTTACAGATAGTTGTCTAGGCCTGTATTTTTTTCACTTTGCAAAGACTTTTATTTAAGGGTGCATGCACTATTATTCACTTGAGATTTTTTCTAATTTCTAAATACATTTGTTCAAAAACAACTACATAATCCAAAGCACATTTCAGAGAAAGTTATCTTAATGTGCACATAAGTTTAAATTGCTCTAAACAGTAAAGGTAGGGTTCCTCACAATATCAGTGAAATTTCTTGCAATGTCATCCTGACAAACTAGACAAGAATGGAAACGAAACCAAGCAAAGAAAGGAAATATCTTCATTTAAAACAGCCAGAAGAGATCATATAGTCATCTGGGTTTATTTTCATTTTTTCAAGTATAATTATGTAGTAGTGTCAGAGATTCAAATTCTCTTAATATGTTACCTTATTTATTTCTATTTTTTTATTTTAGATTCTATACTGTTTCCTTTCATTGACCATGCCTTAACTTCATATTAATTTATTCCTACTCCCTTCAAATGCTGGCACCAAAAGAATGAAGAAAAGTTAATTACTAAAATAATACATTTACAGTTCTTTTATGTGTAAGGAGAAATATAAGAGAAAATATTTTAACTATAATGAACATAAGGCTACCAATTATCTTAAAGCTTATATTCACATAAATGGAGGCACAAAATATAGAATGTGGTAATATTATAAACTGGTCATTTAGCCCGTTACAATAACGGGTGCTAGAACAGTAGTGCATAAACATTAGTAGGAACAGTCTATATTAAATGGCAAGGGACTTTGACCTCATTCTTTTTGTTGGTCGTATTTTTCTTTCTTTCAGCCTTTCTTTTGTTGATGTTTACTTGCTGAGCTGACCATTCTTTGTGGGCTGCCGCCGTGTATTGTGTGTCTAATTTTCTGTGACAGTAATACTGTCTTGTACGGCTCTATTCAATAAGGGCGCGCACAAAAAGGCGAGCCTCAAAAGGGCAACCTCAATCGCCTTTTTGTGCGCGCCTTTATTGAAGGATGCCTGTGCGCACCCTTATTGAAGGATACCGTCTTGTACGTCCGCTGGCTTGTACGTCCGTAATATACCTTTAATTTTCTCTGGCGGTAATACAGGTGTGCGCGTCGGTAATATGCCTTTAATCTCCTCTGACAGTAATACTGGCTTGTATGTGGCTGTACTATGCGTCACTGTATTGTGTACCTTTAATTTCCTCTCGCAGTAATACTGGTTTGTATTTCCGTAAAACGCCTCTAACTTTCTCTGACAGTAATATCGCGAGACACACTGTGCCCTGCGCATGCGCACTTCATCAGAAGACACCCACACACGGACACCTGGACGCACATAGGGATTTTATATATATAGATGACAAAGAATATGCAGTACATGTTGAAATAAATGTGATATTCCCTACTTTTTGCTTTACCTCTCAATCATTTCCAAATGGAACCTTTAAACAGTGAATGGCTTTCTTTAAAGAGCAAAAATATCAGTTTTTCATTTCTCTGTGCAAAATGTTAAGAGGAACTGCTGATAAAGTTTCTTTTAGATACACCTAACAGAGGTAAATATGTTTAAAAAAAATTTAGAATGTCAAGCATTTGCAGGGTTTAGAAAATGTGTATTTTATAAACTACGATATACATGCCAAATAACAGTTTCTAAAGTAATTTGATATATAAATGTAAATAGAAGCTACTTATATACAGAAACTCATTAATTTTTATATAGAGTATTTTCTTATATAAATGCGCATGATCATTTTCCCATTTAGGTTTTTATAGAAATAAATGTACATTTATACCATAACAAAGCTGTTTTAACACAATACTATATATCTTCTGTTATATATATATCTATCTGTTATTGCACTGGTTTTTCTTACGCTGTAATAATATTTCCCACTACTGCACAAGGGTCATAGTAACAAAAATGATGTTTATTGTAAGCAGTATATTTTTAATAATTTTCAACAGTGATGGGAAACTTACAGAAAGTGGATTTCACTCTTGTGTACGGTTACTGATCTACTTGCATTCACATATTTTGGGGAATTCAAGAGTTCTCTTATGAATATTCATGAGGTTTGTTCATAATATTACACCTCAACAAATCCATTTGGGAGCCTCAGCAGAAAGTGAGTCACAAATGGGATTGCCTTTTATTTCTCAGACTGAAACAGTAAGTAAAAAAGTGATTTTATGAACTTTGTATTTAATATCATTGAAGTGTCTCAGTGTTTGGTGTTTGTCCTTGGTTGTTGTTCAAACACCATGATTATTTTCCATGTTCAACGCCTTCTCATATAGAAAGTCACTAGCTGCCTCTGTTTGTTTCAGCATCCTCAACCTCCATGATAATGTATCTTTATATGAAGTAGCAAGACCAATTAGCTATGCTTTTTGCATTCTGTAATAACCACATCACGATAACCACACTGGCTTAAAATGGAAAACCCTCATTTAGAGCATAAATGGAAATTAACCAAGTTGTAAGAGTATCAGTCTACATGGACTGAAACTATTATTGTTTACCAGTTAGTAACTCCCTAGTTTAATTCAAAACAATAGCTATTTTGGCATGTAAGATATCTGAAGTCACTGTGTAACGGCCGACCCCTTTTACCCAGCCGGCAGCTACACCTCCAAGACCAGTGGCCTGGATAATTAACTGAGAAATAATCTACTATCAAGCCGTACTTCTTACCATTTGAACTTTTCCCCACAATCGACGGTGAAAAATATAAGCACACAAACAGGATGTACAATTAAACAGATTATATGTATTAAATGAAATGAAATATATAAAAATAGAAACATAAATACTACAAATATCCCTCCACCCCAGCAATAACAAAACACCACCAAACATATATAAATATATACAACAAAAACCCTCCTTTGTCCCTGTAACAAATAAACACACAACACGAAAACAACAATGAATGATAAACTGAAAATGAATGAGAATGTGAGTCCGGCAATAATGAAACTGTCCTGAAAGCGGATGACTGAATTAGTGATATTGAGTGGTTTGAATCTCCCCGGAAAAAATGGAACAGCCTCACCGTGAATCCTCGTGTATGTGGTGGATGATTAAGTCCTACCCCGGGGTCTTTCGTGGTGAGGTCCGTGAAATAAATCCGGCAGATGGAAAAACAAACTGGATTGGCAAGCGCGATGTGGACAATAACTGGTACCGTTGGTTCGTGGTCGTGAATGAAAAATCTCCTTTCCTCCTCTCCTTCTCCTCCTGATGGCTTATATAGTCCTGTGACGGCTGTGATTAAATGATTGTAAACAGGTGTTTTCCAGGTTGGCGGCTGTCGTCTCCTTCCATCATCCGTCCCCCTTTTTACGGGGACAGCATAAACTGATACACAAATAGTAAACGGGACAATGAAACGAGACGCACTCAGAACTGACATTTAACACTATGTGGCCCCGCTACAACTGAAGTAATTCCATGTAATATTAGCAGAAATTCCTTTACTTATTTCTTTAATTATAAAGTAGATAACAGAAATTTGAAGACTGAGCATTTCATATCAAAACAAGCAACACTGTATTATACCAAATCTTCCTTTGTATTGTCACAAAAATGACTATAAGACATTGAGAAGGTTTGGGGCAGCCACCCGTATAATTGTTCCCGGCTGCAAAACTCATTCCAAAACAAAGACATGTTCATTCAACTGAGTCCAAAATAGAACTAACTCTTCTTGATGGCGGCTTTAAAGGCCAGTGAAGGAAGTGATGTCATCAATACCGGAACCGGAAGTGACGTCATTGGCTGCCCCAGAGCCGGGCGGGATTTCCCTAGAATGGTCTGCAAAAGATTGAGAGGGAAAATTAGTGCACTTCGCCACCCCCTGGTCTGGCATGGAATCATATGTATTTAAGCCCTTTAGTTGTCTCCTAAACACACGTGTGTGACAGTATCTACACACTAAATAAATGTAAACAGAGCCAGAAATTTGTAAAATTAAATCTACAACATGCCTTTTATGCCCAATTGTAAACAGTAGCTCCAATACTGTAGCTTCAATTAAAAAAATAAGTATTCAGGGATAAATATTCTTAAGAGTTATAAATTAATTGCTAATCAACATTTTCTTTCTAAAGTTTTAAATGAAATATTCATTTGCTATCAGAGGCGGGATACTTTTTAATTTGTTTTCAATGTATGCAGAAGTCTGAAGGTAATACTACTTACCCACAGTAAGACATAGCATTATATTAGCATATGATATTCTTGTTTCAGCTGCTAAGGTTGTTTCAAATTACTCTGTTTGATTTTAATTGATCAATATGTATTCTGAATATGTGTATTGTGGGATTGGGAGCATGCTATGATAGTGCGTTGCCACACCCACCACATAATAAATCACCTGGATTGGGATCCGAGTGTAGCTGGTGACGCCTCAGCACCACACTTGAACAGTGTGAGGTGTTTTTACAGTATCTGGAGTTCCAATCCTGCCACCAACCCCTAAATTTTCCCTGTAAATTGGAAGACCAACTTGCAGGGCTGGATGCAGATTAACATCATACCAAGGACGGAGCAAATGCAGGGTAAGGGCCTTGCTCAAGTGCCTAATGGAGCAGAATCACTTTTGATGTTTACAGGATTCAAACCAACAACCTTCTGGTTGCCAGAGCAGATCCCTAACCTAAAAGCCACCAAATTAAAAATTCAAATTCTGAATCTACAAAGTCAAAGTCCAAATATATAAAGTCATTCCTACATTTATTTTAATGACCTGGGGAATGTGAGAGGTAGAGGAATGGTGAGTAGTCCTAAAAAGGACTGTTGGTATCTTCAGCATCTACTTCAGCCTTGCAACCAATGCTGTTGGCTTCTAGCTTTAAACTGAACAGATGTAATTTATTCCACAGTAAAATTACAAATAAGAATAAATATATTTTTAGTAATTGATAAAGATTAAAGTCCAAAACGAGTAATCTACAGTTACTCACAATTACTTATATCACAACAATCTACATGATTGGGAGAACATGCAAAAGCCATGTTCCACCCGGCTAGACTAGGAATCAAACCTGTGAGCTACTACTCTGTCCACATTAAATATTAAAGTAACATGATTAAAATACACCGACAGCAAGCAGACAATATATCCTTGCAAAAAATGCAATAGTTTTGCAAAATTACACGGCCCATAATTTTTTGTTTGCTTGTTTTTGTTTTGTTTTTTGAATAGTAGTAGATGCAATTGGTCTTGTTAGGTATCTATACTAATAAAAGGCAAAGCTCTCACTGACTGACTGACTCACTCACTCACTCATCACTAATTCTCCAACTTCCCGTGTAGGTGGAAGGCTGAAATTTGGCAGGCTCATTCCTTACAGCTTACTTACAAAAGTTAGGCAGGTTTCATTTCGAAATTCTACGCGTAATGGTCATAACTGGAACCTCTTTTTTGTCCATATACTCTAATGGAGGAGGCGGAGTCACGTATTGCGTCATCACGCCTCCTACGTAATCACGTGAACTGAAAGCAAGGAAGAGATTTACAGCACGACTCAAACGCAGGAACGAAGGTAAATGACGTTAATTGTTGAGTGTCTTTTAATACTGTGTAAGCATACATACAGTATTAACACATGTGCAATTAAACGTGTGCATTTACGGGGTGATTTCTCAGGCTTAAAAGCTCGCCTTTTATTAAAAAGGTAAATGCTAACTGTTTTCATTCTGAAGGGCACAAACCACGTTAGATTTCAGCTGTTAAACACGCAAAAATGTCGGTACACCAGATAAATAAGCACAACATATTATCAGTTGTATTGTATGCTTACAATACATATAGAAATGTGTTAATCGTTAACTAATAGTATGAGATGGTGTTTTTCGACTCGTGCCTTGATTTAAACGATTGCATGTCTTGGTGGTTTTGCGTAGCTTATTGTCAATATCTTTACACCTGTTTTTAAGACTTATTGACTGAAACGGGCTTTCAGTTGTATTGTATGCTTACAATACATATAGAAATGTGTTAATCGTTAACTAATAGTATGGGATGGTGTTTTTCGACTCGTGCCTTGATTTAAACGATTGCATGTCTTGGTGGTTTTGCGTAGCTTATTGTCAATATCTTTACACCTGTTTTTAAGACTTATTGACTGAAACGGGCTTTCACGAAAAAAGTTAGGGCTTTGCTACAGGATACACCCATCACAAGTTAAGGAAGTAAAAATAAAGGTATATATTTCTGTTTTATTTAAACCTTTTAAGTTCGTATGCATAGCCCCATTTGGCTGTTTTAGTTTTTTTTTTCTTTCTTCAGTAATATTTAATCTCCTTAAAGAAAAACAACATATGCATTTTACTTTTTTTGTATCTCTTTAGTAATATTTTAGTGTAAAAGGATAACCAGTATTTAAAACTTTTATGTTACTTTATAAAGTTATTTTACACAATGTTGAAAAATTAATAAGAAAGCTACATATTTTGGCAGCTGCTGCTTTAATTTTCAATGAAATGAAAAAAGCTCTCCAAGAGAAAACGTCAATGAAGAAGAAACAGTTTGCACTATCTAAAAAGGAGAAACCCTCATTTATAAAGGTTTGCTGCAGATGACTTAACTGAAAATAAATGAATAGTTCCTATGTGTATAATACATATTTATCTATTTGACTTATGCCTTTATTCCAGCAACTTGCAACATCTGAGGTACAATTTGTTACATTACTTTTGTTTTTTGCAGCACAGGCAGGTGAAGTGACTTCATCAGGGTCACACAGTGGTGTCAGTACCAGGATTTGAACTGACAAGCTCCGGGTTTGCTGAAATATTACTGAAGAAAGAAAAAAAACGAAAACGGGCAAATGGGGCTATGCATACAAATGTCCATCCATCCATTATCCAACCCGCTATATCCTAAATACAGGAGCCAATCCCTGCCTACACAGGGCACAAGGCAGGAAACAAACCCCGGGCAAGGTGCCAGCCCACCACAGGACGCACACACCCACACACACCCACACACCAGGGACAATTTAGAATCACCAATGCACCTAACCTGCATGTCTTTGGACTGTGGGAGGAAACCGGAGTACCTGGAGGAAACCCAGACAGACACGGGGAGAACATTCAAACTCCACGCAGGGAAGTGAACCCGGGTCTCCTAACTGGCACCTTTCACTGCGCCACCATACCGCCCGCATACAAACTTAAAAGGTTTAAATAAAACAGAAATATATACCTTTATTTTTACTTCCTTAACTTGTGGAGGGTGTATCCTGTAGCAAAGCCCTAACTTTTTTCATGAAAGCCCCTTTCAGTCAATAAGCCTTAAAAACAGGTGTAAAGCTAAACTTGCAGCACCGCTATTCAATTACTCTTGCCTAACACCTCTCCTAAGGGGACATACTGTGGGATCTGGGCATCAGTTAAAGCACTAATCACAAGCCCGATTAGAAAGCGGGAAGCTGTGATTTGTCGACTCCCTCCCATGTAACAATCACAGCCCGTGTTACAACGCACTATGTATGTATGTGTATATGTATATATGTATATGTGTGTGTGTATGTATGTGTGTATATGTATGTGTATATATATATGTTGATATGTGTGTATATTTGTCCTCACAGGTGGCGCAGTGGTAGTGCTGCTGCTTTGCAGTAAGGAGACTGGGGAAGATTGTGGGTTCACTTCCCGGTTCCTCCCTGTGTGGATAGCGCTTTGAGTACTGAGAAAAGCGCTATATAAATGTAATGAATTATTATTATTATATATATATATATATATATATATATATATATATATATATATATATATATGTGGATGTGTATATGTATATATGTATATATGTATATATATGTATATGTAGATATGTGTATATGTAGATATGTATATATATGTTTACATAACCTCTTTAACACACTACTTCTCCGCTGCAAAGTGCGGGTATTTTGCTAGTGACCAATAATGTGCCCACATAAATAAGTAAACATGGTGTAAGAAGACAGCAGGGTACAAGCATAATGTTGAACACTTTATTTAAATGATATTATAACTATAACCTGAATTTTACTGCAATTCATTTTTTGGTAAACGTAATTTACTGTATCATGTCAGGACCCCATTTTGCAAGAAATGCACCCGAATCTTTTCTTACCATATATTCAAAATGTCATTAAATACACTCAGACAATGACTTTATATATTCAGAAATGACTTCACATATTCAGCCTATGATTATATATTCAGAAATGACTTTACATATTCAGAAAATATTCCCAGGATCAAAATAAACTTTGATTCTGTTAGATGTGGGAACATATGATAACAAATAAAGGTCTGACTAGCATTACCAATGGCCTTTTTAAATTCAACAAAGGGGAGCTTAGTCATTCTTTTTTTTTAGCAATCTATAAATTATTCTCCTCTCTCTAAGCTTATGTACTCTTAGAAATATTTTTGACCAGTAATGGCGCACTGCACGATACACTTGACTTGAGCATTCATAGTTTTCATACTCTTTCTCTGTACGTTTAGCATTTGTTTGCTCGAAAGGTTGATGCGCTTGCTGCTTCCTGAGCAGCTCTTCTTTTCTCCACACTAGCAGCCTGCTAGTTACAGGTGATTTAAAATCCTGGCCAGACAAACGGACAGCCACAGTAGCATATTATATATAAAGATATAATAGTTCTGCCATCTCAACATTAGTTACATTTTGCCTATCATGTTTAACTGCTAGAACACTTTTTCACTAACACTACCATGCCCCCCATCAATTTCTGTATCGTTGTTCATACTTTCCGTAATATGTTTATATTATATTTAAAAACAGCAGGAATAACATTTCCTGATAATTCTAAATACTTTGTTCTCACCTTCACAGCTATTTAACATTTATCTGTTTAACAAAGAAAACAACCTTTCTTTTATTTATAACATAGTGCTTTTTGTTTGACTTCTGTAGTCATTAGATTAAGTACAGAACAATAATTATTATTACTTAAATATATATATATATATATATATATATATATATATATATATATATATATATATCACATAAAGTACAAATACGAACTTCATAACTGGGAAGTGGTTATGGCGCAGTTTTTTCAAACACTTCCCATTCACATATCCTTGCATCATCCTGTTATGCCACTGTGAGGCCTATTGCAGATACAGCATTTGTACTGTATAATTTACTCCTGTACTTCAGCATCATCAATACACACAAACCATTTCTCATCCCAAAATTCCTCCTCTGTTTCATTTCCACCTATGTCAATACAGCCCAAGAATATTGCTAGGATTAAAATTGCAACAACATTTGACCTTACTTCCTCAACTTATGCACATGGTTTCCAACTATCACACAAGTACACTTGGGAGACAGTTCATGGGCTTGAATATGTGTATGTTCCTGCCAGACCAGGGGCTGGCACTGCCCACTTACTATTTCTCCTCTTTCCCTGCAGACCAGCCGACAAAACCTCCTCTTAAAGTCACTTCCGGTCCTCAAACAACAGCCTACATCACTTCCTTTCCAGTGCTCAGAAGCCACCTCCACTTGATCTCATTTCCGATTCACAGAATTCCATCTTCCCATTTACCAGCTATATATGACAGCCATTTTTTCATTCACTTCAGTTCTGTTTTGAGCTCATGTCTGTGAAGGCCTATCAACCTACCCAACATTTTTTGAATTATACAGAATAGATCCTGAAACCTCTTCCTTTGTTTTAGGTGTTCTTTTATGCAATATATCAAGTGATAACTATTCACAACGGCTATAATAATTTATTATCTCAAGTGTATTATTCTCTAATCAAATTTTAATTACAATTGATTCATAATCAACCCCATTGTCTATATTTCTAGGTTGCTGTACCATTTTTAATGAAAACCACCCCCCAAATCAGTGATGCAGTTCCCATGTCTTGCTACATATTAACCTTATCAAGTAAACTCAAAAGTTATTTTCCTCAGATTTTCTGTATACATGTTGTAAGTGGTATATTAGAAAAATCTTCAAAAACCTACTTAAATTCTTCACCACTGGCAAAAATGTTGCTGGCATTTCTTGTGAAATTAGAAAAATTGTTAACAGCATTCCTTTGATGTGTATTATTTATCCATCCCTGAGGTGAATCTTTAATAATTTTCAGAGTTAAAGCTTATCTCCAGATGCTTTTTAGCATACTTTAGTGTACTTTGCATTTTTTATTTTGTACTTTTGGTTTGAGCTGTACATTTCAGCATATCTACAATAAGAGTTACACAATTTAATTTATCTACAATCAGGAAATCCTTTGTTATGCAAACAGGCAGTTTACATACTGACTCCAAGCTATCAAAATGTCTTTATATTAGCCAGCCAAAAAGCCATGACATATAATATTCCAATTTCCACTCAAATTCACTATAATACAGCTTTCTTTCATAAAGAACATGCTGAAAAGCAAAGGCATGGTCTTCTCCAATGTTAATGAATTTTGGTTTAATACCCATTTCCAAAATTCCCATATTCATGTTTTCCACAAAACCTAAAAGTAAAAAAAGTAAGCACTGCATCCTGCCACTGGTTCTGAGGAGGAGCTTCCCCCTGGAATGCCCTCAGAAAAAGGGCGATGGGCATTTTGCTGTAGAGCCAACTCCTCTGCAGGGGTTAGGTCTGGACCGCGTGGACCTCCACCTGTTTTTTGCTTGTCTGCCTCCTTATTAGCTTTAAAATTAATGTCTTTTTAATATTATATATGATTCTTTATCTGCGGTGGGTTGGCACCCTGCCCGGGATTGGTTCCTGCCTTGTGCCCTGTGTTGGCTGGGATTGGCTCCAGCAGACCCCCGTGACCCTGTGTTCGGATTCAGCGGGTTGAAAATGGATGGATGGATGATTCTTTATGTCAACAATTCTTTAAATAGTTATATACCAATATTTACCAGTTTGAAGTATATTCTTGTATTTCACTTTAACCTGTTCCCATGTTCTCCTTGTGCTCACATTTGATCTGGAATTATGACATATTAAATAATAATTAATCTGACACATAGGAAATGAAACGCTGCATTCAGTAAGTACAATGTACACTACTTAGCGTTTAATTTTTTCATCCACTTTTTGCCAGCCGTCTTTTCTGGTCTGGGCTGCTTTTGCAGTGTTACCCCTTGTGCATATTAAATCTTGAAATTCTTCATGTCCTTCGAATAAAAGGTCTTGCGCTGCGTGTATGAAAAAAAATGCACCTGTTCTTTCGTCATTTTGTTACAGCCTATCAAAGACTTGCTGATCATGTTTTCTAGACTCAATATATATGGGCTTTTCACTCAGCGCGGGCGCGCGCATTCATCTCGTATGATTAGATCCAGCTAGACTAATCTACTACACGGCTGCGTTTGAAAAACCGACCTATCCCGGATGAGTGTCACCGGCATTAACTTATCCAAGATGAGGCACCTGATCTCGGATGATTTAAGCGACGTACGGAAAATACCCCCCAGAGCTCGTTCCACAGCATGTTTGAGAATATTCTTAAATCTGTTTAAGCGCATATCCCAATCTGAATGAATTTGAACTACAGACTGAATTCACATTCAGTACTAGCTGGAATGAGTATGCGGGTGTAAGTAGTACCCTATGACAGCATAGCTGCCCTTTCACTGCTGGGTAATGATTCTATTCAGATATTCCCTATTTTATTAAGTGAATTAAGCAGATTTTTTGAAGTAGGGATGGATTTTACACACTCACTCCTCTCCTCATCTACACCTCAGTTAAGGGAGACTATTAATCCACAGCCAAACTGGTATTAGGCTTAGCAAGGCAAAGTTATGTTTAATCTCTCCCTGTTTACAGGACAGCCTTCAAAAAAGAAAAAGTTCACAAAACAACTTTTAACATATGGAGTGACTATTCTGTTCAGGGTCTGGGAGGATTCTTTCAGAGTACAGACTCATCAGTATATGTTCAAAGACACAAGAATTGATTCAAATGATGTTTCTCATGTTATGCTGTGCTACTTTTTGTGAAGATATAGGTATTCAGCCGACAAGAATTAAGATCTTTCCAAACAACAAGTCCCTTGTCAACAAATTCATAGTGTAATTATTAAATAAAAAGACTTTTAAAGTTGAACAAAGTGACAACTGTATAGCACAGAAGGATGTAAAACAATTAAAAAGGCTAAACTTGGCTATGAAGACAAAATTGACCAGAACATATCTCAAATAACTGGAGTTGTGACTAATAAAGCTTTGGCTGGCTTAGCACATGTCAAAAACAATAATTATTTAAAGGTTTCTGATTCTAACAGTTTGATATTACTGAGCAAAGGCAACTATTTGAATCAGTTATTTGTAGAGGTTAATTCCAGGTAGTTAAAAACAGATAAAAATTTTGAGACCATGTTAGTGGAAAATGTTTGAAATCCTGTGCAAGGCACCTCAGCAACATTTTTATATTTTATTTTCAGGTTGTCATTAAGGCAGCAGAAGGTCTTACAGCAATGGAAATAGACTACACTAATACCATTAGCTAAAAACGAGCTCAGCAAACTCCAAAATGACTATAGAAGAGTGCCTCTCAAATCACCATTTATAAAATCATATGAAAATACTGAAAGAAAGAAAGAAAGAAAGAAAGAAAGAAAGAAAGAAAGAAAGAAAGAAAGAAAGAAAGAAAGAAAGAAAGAAAGAAAGAAAGAAAACTCATGGTTTGTCATATCCATTTCAGTTTTCCTATCATGGGTTAAAGGGGTCGTCTTTTCCACAGAATGAAGCTTTAAAGGTCCTTATTCATTCATAAGAAGTAAATGATATATGAATACAAGTGGCTTTGGAAAAGTGAAAATTAAAGATAAATAAAAATTAGGTAATCAATTCCTATTTCTGCAAGTGTATACTGAATATATGAAAAAGTATCAACAGATGACCAGTTTGGATAATTCATCACTATTGGTATTCACTGAGCCCCCAATAAACATCTGTCTCCATATGATATGTAATCTAAATGATGAAAACTCCTGAAGGAAATATACAAACAAAAATATAAAAAATGTCTTGGACAGGAGTAAAATCATTTAACCAATAGTGAGTAAAATAGAATTTTAAAACAAAAAAAGCTTATTTTCAAATTAACATTATTATGTTTCCTGAATTGTGAATACAGCAGTGTTTTTTTTAAGATCCCTTGTAGTAAGTGTCATCTCTTGGGGATAGTTTAAAAAAGTAACACACAAGTGTTTTATTTACTAATTTTAATTGACCTAAATTATAGAGAAATATAAGAATATAAAGGGTGCATAAACATTTTGCTCTACACTGAACTCAATATAGATTTTTACCATAATTTGAGTATAGTAATTTTAAAAATTTTCTGTAACATTTCACATTTTTTTTTATGTTCCATACCATAGGAAATTCTAATTACATTTTTTTTTTAATTCTTGTGTGTTTTTGAGAGGGGTTGTTGTTTTTTGTTACATTATTATTGTATTTCTTGAGCCTCTGTAAAAACTAAATTTCCAATGGAGACAAAAAGTACAGTCTATCAATCTATTAATCCGTATAACTTATTACAGTGAGGTACACTTGCAATTATGCATCTAAAAGCTGCTCAGCTCTTTATTTTGCCACAGTAACATCAGAACATTCTTTACATCATCAAGAAAGAGACACTATATAATCATTTTCTTGCATGCTCTGTGCTAATGACAGAAGAAATGGAAGTGTGAGTACAATAATACACACTCTTGGTGCTGTAAGCATTCTGCAAGTCACAATTTCATTCAACAGCCTGTTTTTGGATAAACTGGATTAAAATTTATACATATTATTGAATCAGCTCAATTTATTTCAGGGTTTTTAAGCATCCAGCAGTATTGAAGGCAAATGCAGTATATGATAAAATAGAGAAATGTTCCCTATTTGTATCTTATTTTGTCATTTTTAACATACATTTTATGTTCTTAGACATGGCCTGTTTAAAATTCATGTGTATTGTGTAAAACACCCTAATTATATTAAGTTATTTATTGCTAACAAATTCCTTAGAAAGGTTAACTAGTTATCAGTCATGTGTTTTTTTGTACAGTGTCGTTTTGTCATATTGTAAACGAGAACAGAAGTGCATTCTGGGATGGACTGGTATTCCATCCTAGGATGGTTCTTGATTTATATACTCGTAAGTAATGCTGCTAGGGTTGGCATCAGCTCTCGTGATATTGTCCCACATATGGGTAGGCATTTTATGCATCAAAACCAATAATAGTAATAATTAAATAATTAAAAGGTTCAGAACACTCTGAAGGCCTTGCTGTGTTTATCCAGTTAACAATGACACTCTTTACAAATACATTGGACTTTACGAGTACAGTATGCAGAGGGTATAAATACGTGTCTTTTTTCAATTTCCTGCTTGAGATTTTAACAAAAAGTTAACAATAAAATAAATCTGCTGTTCTTTACCAGCTTACACCTGAATAATTTTAATGCTTTCCATCCGTGATGCTGCTCATTACCACTTCAAAAGACGAGTGAAGATTGCAGGTATTATTGGTTTTATTTCAGCTGCTTATTCTTTAAATGTGCCACCCACCCGTCATCTACCACTAACATGCATATTCATGGGGAATGGTAGGAAACACATGAAAAACAACTGACTGGCTTCACCAAAAAAATCAGCCTAGTGAATACTTGTAATAACCTGAGCAAAAAAGGGGTGAATATAAGTGACAGTGTTCATGTAGTGTGATGACATCCAATCCAAACCTGAGTGTATTGTTAGAAATAGCCTGAAACATATAAATACCTACAGTATGTGTGTGCAAATGTGGGCCTTAAATGATATGTATATACAGTATACATATGTACAGTAATATACATTTTTAAATAAAACATTGAAATAATGTACAAGTATGGAGTTCTTACATTACAGTTCCATTTCCATTTTTGTAATTTTTTTAATTAGTGAATTCAATACTAGAGTAGATAGATAGATAGATAGATAGATAGATAGATAGATAGATAGATAGATAGATAGATAGATAGATAGATAGATAGATAGATAGATAGATAGATAGATACTTTATTAATCCCAAGGGGAAATTCACAAATATGCACTCCAGAAATACTACAATCTTGCAAAAAGCAAGTTAAGAAAAGGTGATAATATAAAAACACAACAAATTTTGTTTGGTAAACTTCACAAAGAAGTCAGTTTTATCAAACACCATGTAGATACCATACTGTATCAATAAAAAAATCTGCTGTATTTCATCATCCAGTCTACTTTTCTGTACTTTTCATTATGACAGGCACTTTAGAAAATAATATTTAAATTACAGTATATAAAAATGCTAGCAATGAGTCAGCAATACTTGTCCATGGGAACAGGGGTGTAAATTCTGCAAAGTTTACTGTACAACATTTCTTTTCTGCACAGTTGGCTTTGAAATAGTGACTTTAACATAAGTGTAAACAATTAAACCAAGTGTTTTCTGAGAGTTCAGTTGAAGAATGGGTGCACCAGCAATATAAAAGTGACAAATGTTTACTAATACTTGCACAATTGAGCAAATCAAAACCACAGTAAGTAAAGAAATAATTAGAAATGCATTCTTAGCTGTGTGGACAAAGTGTCTCAAATAGGCCAGTGTTACAGTTTAAATAGCAGATGTGCATTAAATTTATGCAAATGCCTGTGAAAGTGAGGGGTGTGAGTTGGGTTACCTGGTTTTTCCTGACAGTGCTGTAACAAAAGTTCTCCTCTGTAGAGGCTAGATTCGAACATCAAAGCTACAACAAGGCTACATCAAAGGAAGTAATAAACAGCTTTCAGGATACCCTTAAATCTCATCTCAATATCTCTTCTGGAACTATCCCATTATGCACTGGACTAAACTGTAGTATAACAGATGGCCTGATTGTGCTCAGTGATGGGCTGGTGGATCCACAAAGGCTGCATCCTGCCTTGTGACTGATGCTTCTGGGATCAACTCCAGCACCTGTGACTTTTGACTGGACATGAGACGCATGGATTGGATAGATAAATCTGTCTCTTACATTTTAATTAAAAAGTAATTCTGAACACCTGGGTAGCCTGTACCATATTTTATGTTTAGAAGAATGTGCTTATTCTAAATGAGTTATCAGATTTCAACAAGCTATTTACTTGTTGATCACTTGTATGTTTCAAAAGTCATTTTTAATCTATGTAGTATATACTGATGCTACTGGAGCCCTTGCATTAAAGTTCAGACTAGTTCTACAGAGTCTGTTCAGCAGTATTGCATGTTCCACATTTTTATGCACATTCTCTGAAATTGTCATTTTCTTCAGGTGAATATGTGTGTCTTTTGAGCTGCCATATGCCATCCACTATTGAATGTAATTGAAGTACTTTACAACATTTCCATAAATCCATAATGCATTTCCACAAATCATGCATTACAGACAGAGAAGGTGGGTTTCAACTGATTTTAATGATTATGTCTGAATATCTCCAAAATGTCTAATTACATTTGTGGAAGGCAAATAGAACTGAAAAAAAAGTTGGAATATCAACTTGGTCACCCCATTTACTGTTAATGCCCAGAAAATCAAACACAAATGAGCATGCGGTGGTGTAACAGAAAATAAAATCTGCCTCTTAAGCCTCAACGGCTGCTCAAAACACTTGGCTCTGTCAAGCAGGTCTGGTTGTAGGATGTAGTTCCTCCAACTGAGACATCATCTTCCGGGAGCCCTCGGATTTAAACTGTCCCAACTGGAAGAGGTGTGTCTTAATTGAGTGGGGGCATGACTGGAGTGCTCTCCTTGATCAGCTGCTTGGAGAAGATATGGTTAGCATTGGTGTCCCTTCTTGTCCCAGTGTATATTACTGCATACCTTATCTGTGCCTGGAAGGTGATATTCAGACATTCATGCATGACACATTGTTGGATGTTGTGCTATTCGACTCTAATACAGAATCAAGTATAATTACTGTTTATAATTAATTGGCAGACATTCTGGTCCTTATTCCTCATTTTTAGTTGAGTGAAACCCTCCCTTTTCAAGATTAACTATCACTTATAATGAAGTAATTTTACAGAGTGACTTAATGTTAAAATGGATGTGCAAACAAACATCCTAAGGAAAAGGTTTAAATCCCCTACTGATACTGTTATGTGTCTCCAAATTTTTAAAGGTTCTAGATACTCTTCTTTTTTGTTATTAAATGTACATCAATATGATTAACCTAACTAACCAGGTTTAACTAACCTGGCTATCTAGGTTTGAGTCTTTATTCAGTAACTATGTATCTGCACACCAGCACTTTCCTTCATATTTTATTCCATTTTACATTTTATATTTTGTGTTGTTCTTGTATGTTGCATTAATGGTACTAAGACAAATTCCTAGTACATGTTAGTTTGCCTGGTCAATAAAATTAATTCTGTTTCTGATATTTAAAATTAGAGAGTATGATTAAACCTAAGAACTTACACTCCTGAACAGTGACCACCACCCTTTCCCAATGCCTGCTACAATGCCTGTGTAGGATGAGGCAGTAAAATCAGAACAAAGATGGGTAAGGCCAGAGATCAGCTAGTAGTGATAAGGCTGACAATTTGTTGGGCTCTCTGTAACATTAATCTTTGGTTATGAAAGATTTAACTTGAGCTACAGAGGAGTCCAAATTGCACATGGACATACTGCATCCCTTGTTAATATACACTGTCTTTCAGAATATTCAAATGAACCGTTAATTCCTTAGTGTGTTTAACGTGAAGTCTCTAATGGGAGGCAAAGAATAGTTTAGCAGTTACTGTATTCAAGTAGGTGAAAACAGAGAGAAGATGGAAAGGTCAAGGAAAATTTAAATTTGAGGCATGTGGACTTCAGACTTATATTCTGTTAATTGATTATTAGTGTTCTTTGGAATTTGGAATATTCCAGGGATGGTTGTGACCCATCATAGATGTGGCAGAAAGGGCTTCATCCCAAAACCATTCATGATTTACAAGCCATTATGCGGCATCTTGATTTTTACCCCCTGCTGAACACTAAATTTGAAAAAGCCATCAAGGAAGCTGACATGGGCTCCTTCCTCTTCTTGGAAAAGTAGTGAGTAATATGAGGCTTCTGTTCCAAAGACAAACAGAATCCTGCTGCAGAAATAACAGGAATGTCATATTTTTTTTTCCATTGTTTGCTGCCCATATGCTGAACAGCAAACACCTGGCTGCACAGTGGCAAGTGCTGCTACCATAAATGCAGTGTGCAGTTTATGTGTTCCCTTCATGTTATTGTGACTTGTCCTGTTCAACAACATGTGGTGATGTGATTGAGGGGTCCATTTCAGTGTGTGAGTTTTTTGAAATAATATCAGTGTACTCTGGCTTCATTGTTGTAGGTGTGTGTGGATGTGAAGGTGGATGGCTCCAGATTCGTTAATGAGGACATTGGCTGTTCATGTTAGCACTTAAAGGCATGATCTGCCCAGATGATTTCCTCATTGACATTCATTAAGATTATTAGCTGGAGTTCATTGCACACACAGGAGTATAAATGAGGACATGGGGAAAGAGTAAAATCGGTCAAGAACCAATGCAGTTTGAGGGCAGTGAAGCAGTCAGGAGAGCTCCACAGAGGAGCAAAATTTCATCCATAATGTAACAAAGGAAAGTGTCTTGTCACAAAACTGTGAAATTTAAGGTGGCCCGATGTGATTTAACCTTTTACAGACTCCACAAACTATCTCTGTTTTGTTCCATTCATTTAGATACAAAATATGCAAATAGTAAATTTTACCAGTGTACCATGTTGGGCCAGGCAAAACTCGGCAGGTGTCTGTGTTGTTTCAATACTGTCAAAATTGTATAAAAAGGTTGTGGAGGATTTCATATTATAGTGCAGGGACAAACAACCTGCAACTCAGCATCAGCAAGACAAAAGAACTGGTGGTGGACTTCCAGAATGCCAACAAGCCTCTGAGACTAGTCACCATTCCAAAGGAGGATGTGGAAGTGGTGCAGAGCTACAAGTACCAGTACCTGGGGGTTCACATAAATAACAAACTGGACTGGCCTGACAACACAGTGGTGCTATACAAGAAAGGCTTTAGCAGACTGTACTTGCTAATGACTCAGGTCTTTTGATAAATGCAGCAAGCTGCTGCAAATGTTCTACCACTCCATAGTAGCCAGTGTGTTGTTCTACACTACAATCTCCTGAGGAAGCAACATGAGTTCAAAAAAACCACAATGCCTGAACAAACTTATCAGGAAAGCCTGCTCTATCATACGCTTGTTGTGGAAAAGAGGATGCCTTGGATGTCATCATGAAAAATCCCATCCAGGAGGCACTCACTTGGAGCACTTTTAGCCACAGGCTCTTTCCACCATGGTGTGCTAAGAAATATGTCTAGGGGTCTTTTCTTCACAGTGCTATTAAGCCATTCAATGCTTCTACCCAAAGTACTTGTTAGATTTATTTATTTATTTATTTATCAATTGATTAGACAGATAATACAGCCAATCAATCAATCTAATCCAATCTAATCTAAAGTGGCCCAACATAATGTAAACCATTTGCACTTGTGCAGCCCAAAATTTGTAATTTGTTTTTTCAAATAATTAATTTAATTTCGCTATTAAAATAGAATAAAAAAGTGCATCAGATGTGTGAATAACTAGCTGGCTGTGAGCAAATAATTAGGTTGGAGCGAATAAATACCAAGCTGAATAAGGAGCAAACTTCACAGAAGTCTGCATCTCTGATTGAGTGGCCACTTTTATTTATTCCATGAACCCAAGGACTGTTACTTGAATCACTGGGGTATGTGATAGCTTTGGTGCAGGTGGAAAAGTGTATGTACACTTGTACACAAAAATGCATTTGACCACTGTTTATTTTATGTGAACAAACCAGACCTCCGAGAGTGTTTTACGGTATACAAAAATACATCAAGGCATTGATGAAATGTGAGTTACATGTTATTTTAAATAAAGTATTTGTATTATTTTGTTTTCAAATTACACATGCAAGCCCCAACTTCATATTGGCCTGGGTGCAAGATAGCAGTTCGTGGATCTGTATTTGTATTCAGGTGATTTAACACAGAAGTCTAGGATAAGAATGACACATTAATTTTAGAATAATTTTCTTGCACATCACATATAAGGGCATTGATAACATTTTCATTGCGAGTGTTTTATTTATTTTTGATCTTTCAGATTTCATCATTATTACATGTTACCTTTGTGAAGGGAGACCAATACAAGTGTCATTGTTGTCCAGTAACATTAGTACATAAAGGTGCTTAGACATTGTCACAATAGGAGACAGGAATCATCAATGGTATGGGGCACCCACATGTGTAATATTCCTGGCTGCAAAATGGGTATTTTTTTGTGAGTTGTGAATTTAGTTTGGAAAAATGGCAGCTCTAAAGGGTGTGACCGGAAGTGATGTCATCTGGCCGGGAACCGGAAGTGATGTTGTTGAGACTGAAAGTGACATCAGCCGGAGCCCCGGTACCGGAAGTGGCATTTCCGGGACTAGAAGTGATGTCATCAATGGCGCCGGTAACGGAAGTGACGTCATCAGTGGTGCCAACACCTAGTGGGATTTCCCGAGGATAGTCTGCAGAGAACGGAGAGAGGAAGTTAGTGCAGCTCGCCACCCCCTGGTCTGGCAAGGCACTAGTATTATTGAAGCCCTCTAGCTGCCTCCCATGAGCACGTGTGTGACAACATATTGCAGTACATCCATATCATCTACCTGAACACTGCAGATGTCCAGTAACTGCACAATAGATAATCCTGCTGAGTGAAGAGTCACAGCTAGGATCTCATTTATAGTTTTGATGCAAAGCATTTCTGTCTTTGCCTTTGCATACTGAAAAGTTATCTTAACATTTTTAGTGCTACTTTTTTTTTTCTTGAAAATACATATAAAAGGCATTACATTTTTTGTCTCAAAAATGACATTTTTTTTTACTGTAAAACATGCACAACACTGAAAGTATGCAGTCAGAAGTGTAAACAATATAATAATGATGCAAATACCATATATACATCAAAATACTGTATGTCTTCCACTGTCACATTTCGGGACAATAGTACCGTGATTCCTTGTGGATTTTCTTTCCAGACTGATCAGCTGTTGAACAGCACACTGCACGTGTATGAGTTGGATTCTTCTTCTTCTCTGTTGGTGGTCTAAACTCAATGAAATGTTGACGAATAAGATGCTGTGGGTTGATCCTTGTTGTGCTGGGTAGACTGCATTGCTTCAAAAGTAGTGTTGATGGTGGATGTGGGGCAAGGATTTGTTCAACTAACTCACATACATTTCGAATGACAGACATTCTTGTCAGCTTTTCTTTGAATAATATGAATGAATACCAAACACACTCTTCAACCAGGGGGTTATTTTTCGTACGTGGATTACTTGTTTAGCCGGATGTAATTGTTGATGATTTGGCCTGATCCTGGATCTGTCAGTTTTTCGAAACTCTTGCTGGATTTGTTGTCATAGCAGCACATCCAAATCCTCAAACCTGCTCGGAGCAGGTTTGTTCGATGTAAACAAGGATTAGCTCACACACTCAATCAGTGTCCGTACATGGAATTCATTCAGTCATGGCTTCACCATTCACGAATGAGCGACCAATTGATATCGGTGCGCAAATTATAAAAAGAGAAGTTCATGTAGAGAGGGTTTTGCGCGATCGGCAAGATCCTTTATGGCTCCCGGAGAAAATTCTTTTCGAAAGATACCGCTTTAGCCGAGGGGGAATATTGTACCTCAAAAATTCATTAGGACCTTATATTCGAAGTCAAACTAGGCGAAGTCGGGCTCTCACAACCATACAGACAGTATGCATTGCTTTGAGGTTTTTTGCAAGCGGCACTTTTTTATATACTGTAGGCGATGCGGAAAATCTATCTAAAAATGCAGTTTGCCAGGCAATTCGTAAAGTCTGTTTGGCTCTGAAATATTTCCTTCAGGTTTTCATAGTGTTTTCTGGACACCTGCGTGTGCAGACAATAAAAGAGGCATTTCATGCCATCGCATGTAGGTAATACACAGGCTAAAACACCCACAGTTCCATGAAGAATCTCACAATCAGCCTAACACTCTCATTACCCAGGATTTCCAAATGTGATTGGGGCACATGGGACTGATCACAGTGGAGTTTGTTCAAACATTATTTGGAAAATGTACGTCTCCTCCTGATGAATAATCAGGCACAGTGTCTTCATCAAATATTTGACCTTCGTCAATATCTTGTTGGTCAGATGCAGGTTCTAGGGATATGACATTCCCTGCAACTGACCCAACAAAAAAAAGAGGGCTATGTGGAACATACCTATGGCACACATTGAGGACAAATATATGCAGTGACCATCCTTTACCTGAAATGAAGTGACCACTGCATCCTGCCACTGGTTCTGGGGAGGAGCTTCTCCCCTGGAATGCCCTCAGAAACAGGGCAATGGGCATTTTGCTGGATAGCCAACTCTTCTGCAGGGGTTAGGTCTGGACCGCGTGGACCTCCACCTGCTTTTTGCTGGTCTGCCTTCTTAGTAGCTTTAAAATTAATGTTTTTTATATTATATATGATTATTTATGTCAACAATTCTTTAAATAGTTATATACCAATATTTACCAGTTTGAAGTATATTCTTGTATTTCACTTTAACCTGTTCCCATGTTCTCCTTGTGCTCACGTTTGATCTGGAATTATGACATATTAAATAATAATTAATCTGACACATAGGAAATGAAACGTTGCATTCAGTAAGCACAATGCACACTACTTAGCGTTTAATTTGCCGGCCACTTTTTGCCAGCCGTCTTTTCTGGTTTGGGTTGGTTTTACAGTGTTACCCCTTGTGCATATTAAACCTTGAAATTCTTCATGTCCTTCGAATAAAAGGTCCTGCTCCGCTTGTGTGAAAAAAAACATGCGTTCTATCGTCATTTCGTTACACCCTATCAAAGACTTCCTGATCATGTTTTCTAGACTCAATATATATGGGCTTTTCAATCAGCGCGGGCACACGCATTCATCTCGGATGATTAGACCCAGCTAGACTAATCTACTACATGGCTGCGTTTGAAAAACCGACTTATCCCGGATGAGTTTCACCGGCATTAACTCATCCAAGATGAGGCATCTGATCTCGGATGATTTAAGCGACATACGGAAAATACCCCCCAGATAATGAAAAATCTGCCCATCGTGCTACAGAAGTTGACCATAATGCAAGGCTTAGTATCTTTTTTGTTGCCTTTTGCTTGAACAGTGACTGTAGCTGCATTATGCACAGTACTAAGAAGACAGATATCTTTCTTGTCTTCCCATTTGATCGCAAGCACTTTACCTTTTGCCAACCTGTTACAACACCTTGCTGTAGTTTAGCTCTTCCAAAGTTTTCAATCATGCCACAACAGCTGGGATGCATGGTTCCATATGCATCAGCCTTTCTTTATAACAAAATGTCAAATAGCTCTGGCAAAGTATACAAATTGCACATGGTTATACAGCAGCTTTGATCAAGCAAAGCATCTAGCATCTAACCATACTGGTTGTACTTCTTGTCAAACTTAGTCTCTTTTCCTTTGTGTAGAACCAAATTCCAGAAATATTCAGTATTACATTTGCAAAACATGAGAATTTTGTACCAAATCTTGCTCTTTTTGATGCAGTGTATTGTATCCATGACATCCTGCCCTTATAAGCCATGAGACTTTTGTCAATTTTGACATCTCAATCTGGAATATAAACTTTCTGAAAATTTGCTAAAATGACCCAGTAGATCTCTCAAATTTTCTTCACTCTTGGTGCTAGATGGGTATACTCATCACAGTCTTCATTGTTGGCAAATATTTAATAATCAGTGAAAACATACACTCAGACATAATCTCTCCAAATAATGGCATTGCCAAAATTTTGCTCTTGGACCAATACCATTGCTGCTCAGCTTTTCCTATAAGTCCTTGCATGTATCAATAATTCTAAAGAGGCGCAGGTATCATTAGCAGCTTCTGGTTCCCTCCTGTTTGAATGAGAAAACTGCTTAGGTGTATGGTCATTTACCCAACACTGTTCAGCATAACTGTTCATCTCAACAATTTTTTTAATCACAATATCATCAAGAATTAACCCCAAGTAAGTAAGTGCATCATGGCTGTCAAGGTTCACTTTTACACCTGACTGCCCCACAAAATCATGGTTTGCTTGAAGCAGAGTTAACAGAAACCCAAATGCAAGCGGCACTTTCAGATTCATCAGAATCGCTTTCAGTTTCACTGTCTGTTTCAATTTCACTGTGTAGTACTAGGGTGCTGTACCGTGTTAGCCATTATGAAATTATGAAATTTCACTGTGTGAAGAAAGGCTCCTCAACATCAGTGCTCATATCACTGTAAAGAGCATGAAACATTTGAGCTGCTGAAAAACGTTTTTACAAGATGCCATTATTACTAGGCACACCTACAGGAAAGAGAACAATACTGTTGCCTGGACTATGCTTTTAGTACTGTTTTTACAACCCGAGTAATGCTTGTGCCTAATGCTTACGCAAATGTGTCTATACCATTGCCCGAGTAATGCTCAGGGCTAATGCTTTTAGCACTGTTTTTGCAGCCCGAGTAATGCTAGGTCTAATGCTAGGGAGGTTAAACAAGGCTATGCATGTTGAAAGAAACCTGTTGTTAAATTATTGAGATTTATTAGGTTTATTCAATAGCCACTGTCACTCTGTGAACAAAATATACAACACAGAACGTTGGAAAAATAAAGAGTTTTATCAAGTACATTTGAAGTTGCATGTGAACGGAAATTAATGACGAAAACATCAACATAGAGTACATTTCAGTTTAGGCTGCGTGCTAAAGTAAGATAATAGGTGAACTGAATAGTTTCAATCAGTCAAATTTGACATTTATTTTAAAAAGATAAAAAAATAATGTAATAATTCATCTTAATAATTTCACATCAGCAAGCATCATAGGTAAAGCATTTAACAGCACAGGAAAGTATTGTTATGCCATTGACAGTTTGGACAATTTCTGAAGTGCAGTTTCTGCTTGAACTGGTGGAGTAAAGGAACCAGTGTGCAGGACCAAACACATGACAGTCATGTGATGCCTGTGGATTAGCCCCATCCCTTTCTGCAGGCTGCAGCGAGGAGTACTTGGGGACCTAGGACAACTAACTGCCGTCTTCCTTCGCGGCAACAGCTTAGTAAATACAACTTATAAATCAGTACCGAGGATTAACTTGGAGGCTGTTGCTAGAGTTGCCTCCTCTCTTAAGGGATCTGAGAGGTCAATCATGCTTTGGGCACCTCTATACAAACAGATTAGCAACCACCAAGGGCGGCCTTGAACCAAGAATAGTGTAGGAAAAAATCTCACAAGATAAGGAGAATCTAAATGTTTGCTGTCTGTGACCATAATGTATCATTGAAACCACAAGAAAGGGGAGTGAGATGAGTATATAAAAATGTTTCATATAATCTTCTAGTGAATAGACTGGTACAGCTGGATATCCCTTTTCTTGTGGCCTATAGGCTTATTAATTCACTTCTTCAATTGTACACATAGAAAGAGCAAAGCCTACAGTAATAGGCTGACATGAGAAATGCAGCGGGACGCCAAGCAGATCTCGTAGTATAATAATTTAGCCTTTGGTATGAGCTGGGGGCTTAGACATTAGAAATTGCGAAAATTAACTTTCAGTAAACTCCAGAGGTAGTTGGTTGTACTTAAAAATTATTGGTGTGCTATAACTGCTGATCATTTCATGGAAGCAAAAACATTGAAGGTGTCTCTTTGCAAAAGCAATATCATTAAAAATAGTTACAATAAAAAAATAACTAAAAAGCTTTACAGCACACAAAACTCTTCAACCTCATATTTGTCATAGTTTAATATTTGGACAAAAGAAATTAAATAGTGAGCCACAAACAAATAATGATTTCAAATACAGTTTCTGACTCATGGTTTGACCTTTCAAAAGTATTTGTTTTTGCTTTGTTCTTCACACCCACCAACCTTTAAACAAAGACAATGCAAGGTTTAATGACTTATCTGATTTTTTTATTACTATAATTACAGTGTATTTGAAGTAATACATCTGAATAGTGATGCAAAGAAAAACTCTGTTAGTGAAAGATTTATAAAATATATCCTCAGTTGCATGCTTCAAGTCATCTAAAAGCTCTATGATCAAAATTATCATAAGTATTAGATCCTTTAGATCAGGATGTCCAAATTTTCTGGGTTAGTAGACCGAAATTTCATTTAAATGGGGGGCTGACAGTCATGCTGCTGGGGGCAGTCAAGGGGAATGTTTTCGATTAGAATGGCTTAGTCTATCTGCCTATTCACATGTTCTAGATAATCTGCTGACGATCATGAAAAAAGGTTATTAAAACTGTATTGAAAATGTAAGGGAGTAAATAGACAACTACCTTATGTGTCAGTAGTTAACCTATTTTGTTCAGAAATATACTCAAGCCAGCTGAATGATAACATTGGTAGGTCATGTGAAAAGTGAAACAAAACACTAGCATCTCTTCTGTACATTTTTCACCTAGCAGAGTCAGGAAAGTGTTATACTTTTCCTGCTTTCCTATATCCTGTGACATACTGTATTTTCATTTACTATAGCAACGGTTCCCAAATTGGGGTGCCTACACCCCCAGGGGATGTGAAATGGCATTTCAAGGGATACAATAAAGAGAGAGACTGTGTTGCAATTCACTAAAATTGAGTGAGGTGTGTCATCCAACTTTATCGTGGTGCAATTGGTGTCTTGCAGTGTGCAATCATTTGTAGGTCATTTATTTGTTAGTACTCCTATTCTGTGTAAAAAAATCAAGCATTACGAGTGCAATTGTAATTGTAAAGAAAAAAAAAAACTTTCAGGACAAGATAAACTGAACTCCCTACCTTGTAATCACAGTCTGTCTTTTTGGAACAAAAAATTAAAATTAGACAGTAAATCTGAGCATCACACACTTTTGGGTGTGCAATGGTCAGTATGATAACACAATATTATGGGTTTAAGTCCAAAACCTCTAAAGGAAAATGTGTAGTGTAAGGACAAAAATAGCAGTAAATCGATACCTAGTACTATGTTACTTGACACATTTGGTCCTTTTAATAATTTAAGTGGCACTGCTAAAACTCCTTAAAATAAACTCTACCTTTATCAATAAAAAATAAAAGTGTCAGGTGTGTTTTGACCTCTAATTGTCAGATAGAGTATGCAAGATGATTCTTTTTTTTTTTTAATTTTTACACTTTTTGATTAAATTTTAAAACTCAGCGCAGTGGGCATTTAAACCCATAAAATGAAATGTAGAGCAAGTACAGTATAAACATACTATATTATCCGTTTGTACAGCCCTGACATCACATGCGTTCTTCAAGAAGACTTCTTGATACCAGTTAATTTAAAAGTGTCTTATTTTCTCCAAAGAGTGGTTAAATCAGCTGTCCATGAATCATGATTGAAGATTGAGAAGCAGCAATTGATCACAGACCAATGTGAGCTTTCTTGCTCTGTATTACCCCTCATATTTTAATCAGGTTTTCCAGTTCCTTAACTGTAACCTCCACTGTTTTCTCAACATGCAATTGAAAGTCATTTCTAGAGTTGGTGAGACATGTGCCTTTGAGTTGGATATTCTGAAAGCTGATTCTTTCGGAATATCTCACTGTATTGGAATTACTCACTGACTTCTTAGTCAGTGAGATGCTGCAGCTGTTTTCATCAGCAGGAGATCAGTCCATCACACCTATAAATATATGCTCACACACACAAGAGACCTATTTAGAGCTATGAGTTAATCAACATCCTTATCAGGTCAAAGGAATTTGGATTCCCTATAGGAATTGCATTAACACAAAGAAATGAAGCCCTAAAATTGAAGTGGTTTAAAATCTTGATGAAAAAATTCATAATGAGTATAGCTTTTATATTTCCCTACTTTTGTAATTGAAGGTTGGAGAAGTCTTTTTGATTGGTTATAATGGGAGACCATGATTACGTCATCTTTGCAAGCTTTATTTACCTAATTGTTCTTGGAAAGAATGTGATCCAAAATATACCACTTAATAAACAGTATGGATGACATATCCTTTCTTCAAAATATATTACAAGCAAAGGACTTCAGTGCTCTAGGAGGGCTGCTCCTCATTGCCTCCGAGTCCTGAGTTCAGGAACTAGGTCCTGAGATTACTTGCAAGAAGTTTGCACGTTCTCCCAGTGTTTGTTTTGTATTTTATTTTCATCTCAGATACTTGTATGCCAAGTACTTTGGCAACTCTCAACTAGCCGAGTTTGAGTTTGTGTGATGGTATACTCTGTAATAGATGTGCAGGACAAAGTTGGCACTTCCCTGCTGCTCTTAGTGTCACACCAGGCCTGTTATAGCAACAGATTTAGCAGACATCAAGCTGCAACATCCCCCATTTACATTGCAAATTAAGTGACTAAACTCCTGCCTGTACCAGGACCAGCCTGTACTTCATCTTATCACAAAGATGCAAATCAGAGTTGCATTGATAACTTTGCAGAGGCCTTTTTTCAGCTGGAAGACACAAAATGGCCTAGAACAGATGCCTATAATTAAATGAACAACAAGTGGAATGGGCAGAATAACTCACCTATTCGAAGACCCTGATTTTGTATCTGGAAGTGACTTTAATTCAACCATAACAGGTTAGAATTCCTTCTTAAAAAGTAGCTGCCCCCATTCTCTACACACACAGATTATCTGACGAATCCCTGGGGCAGACTCACTACTGAGCATTTTTTTCCAAAAAGATCCTCCTCTGAAACCTGCTCTCTGAAACTAAAAAGAAGATGAGCCATCCATTCTCTCTTCAAGGAGATGAAACTAACAATCTCTTCTCGTTTAGCACTGAGCTCAGTCTGCTGTGAAGCAGTTATTAATTCAAGAAGGGAGCTTCAGCATCTAAACTCTCTTGGCAGAAAGAATATTGTTTTTCCTTAGGAAGTTGGAGATGACAGAGCAAAGGGCTTAACTGAGAAAAGCACCATACACCACAAATGAAGGATCACGCAATAAAGAGAAAGAGTGCCCTCCAATGCAAGAAGAATCCTCCTCTGGAACCTGGAAGAGCAACAACTCCCCACAAAATCACACATTGTCTTTAAAGACTTGGTATCATAAAACTATTTATCTGTGCCAAGATAAATTTAGAACTTTACATAGCAAGTAAACAGGCAGCCTATTCTATATTATATGTTTGCCCATCTAGTTGTCTGTGTCCAGTCTTATATGTCAACATACATATGCAGTTAGCTATTTTTATAATCCTTCAGTTTATCAATAAATTGCATTGTTCTGTTCCTTAAAATGTGTGCTTCAGTTACTTTGACATAAGTCTAATTGCCACAGACCTGCCTCCTACAACAGAGATTGGTAAAGAAAGTGAAGTAGGAGCCTTGTTGAATTATTTGATTAATTACCAGTATTGCCAAAGGCAAAACAAATAATTAATTAATTGAGCAAAATCTCTCCTCCGTTCCTACAATTGGCAGCTCGTACATGTTTATCTTAGCAAACAACATAATATTTTTTAAAGAGCAAGAATTTTAAAAGAGCTTAAGAAATCAAAATACCAAAATTAAGGTGAGGTTTACAAAGGAAGACCTCATTTTCAGGATCTAGCTGGGTTGCCTTTTCATGTTATTATTCTTTTTTTTTTTTTGTAGCTTTACTAATATAGAATTTAGTTATTTTGTTCCTTTGTATGAACTTTATTTCACTTATCCCATGCTAATTTCGTCAGAATAATCCCATTAGTTTACAGTTATTACTATTTCTTTCCTCTGGCATTTCCATGTCAGGAAAATGGATCGTAAATACTTAGCAGTATTTTTCAACTAGTTAGTATGAATTATTGGTAACACAATGCAATACTGTTTTTTATACTTGAAAAAGCATAACAGCTCAACAACTGTTGACTGGTAGCTACTCAGTTAACTAGTTTTAAATTTCACCTCTTCACTTTAAAACAAAGGTCATGCTATGGTTTACAGAAATGTCTGCCTTTTTTTTGTGTGAATGAGCATCAAAATAATTTTTCATGTCGGTAGTCAGACATGCTGCACACATGGCAACATAATGCAACATGCACTGTAAATTGAATAAATCGCGGTTTGATCTATCAATCAGTCCCATAGCTGGGTGCATATACAGCATACCATGTACATGTTCTGTAACTTTCATTTCTGGCCTAATACAAACCTAGACTAGATATTCTGCCATATTGTCTATGAAAAATGTAGAATGCTTAAGTAGGTACACAAAAGAATTAGGAGGTGGTTCATTATTTCCCACAAGTGCATATGTGCTTACCTGGAAATCGCATATTTTTTTCCAGATGCATATACAGTATGTGCACTTCCAATTGACCCCTAAGTAGGATTCTACAGGCTTGTGGAGAAAAGCTTGAGAGAAAGTAAGATGTAAATATCTAGGCAAGGCAATCCTTTAGATTAATGTTTCCCAACCTTTTTTCAATTTGCGACCCACTTTTTCACATGTAAGTGTCTTGGTTGCCCTTAGTGACCCGAAGACAATCATTAAAGCAGTGGAGGGCCCCCTTGGTGGTTTTAGCATGCCAGAGCTGGGAGCAGAAATACATCGAATGGCAATGGAGATCTCTTAGCCAACCTACTGCGACCTAGTAAAATTATAAAGAAAAGGAAATCACTACCCACTGTGGGCATCCAGTGACCGAAAAATATGATGTGACCTAGTGGTTGACAAACTCTGCTTTAGATAAACTATTTTTGGAAACAATATTGTATAATCCAATTAATTATTTTAGATATCCTACATACAAAGTGTATGTTTAAATAATAACATGAGTATTTTATAAATTTGTACTGTACACACAATACCTTTTAGAACAACCAAGAATAATCTATATTTTTGTTATGTCCCCCCAATAAATATGTCCTCCCCAGTTACTAAGTGTTGATTTGAGCACATACTGTACTGTAGTTGTTCATATACACACATGGGATACACATAATTCCCTAACTGCTTATTTGTGACAGATATGAGACAGCAACATGCAATACTTCATCATTCTGTCCATTTTCAACCAATAATAATCCAGTTAAGGAGCTAAGTCTTGTCTGTAATATAAAAATCAGAGTGCTAGTAAATTGCAAATGTGAGATAATGCACTATAACTTGGTTTTGCTTAAATTTCGTATTATGTAGGTTACTTAATGGCACTTTTGCCCTCACTGTGTGAGAGCTTAGACAAAAGTGACATAATCAATTATAACATCAATAATTGTTGGAGTTGGTCAAACAGCGAATAAAAGAAAATTACTTGTGTGTACAGGCAGTGGCCAAAAACACAAAGGAGGCAAAGGTATCCAACAGGCAAGGGGCATACACAGCATGTCAAAAAATGAACAAGAGCAGTAGAGAAAATCAATATCCAAAAATCCATGCAGAAAATTAACCACAGGGGGCAAGGTCACAGACTTTGTACTGTGACATCACAGAAGACTTTGTTGGTTATAAAAGGTGGCCCAGGGATGCAATAAAGTCATAAAATCTATCTCTTCTGATTATTGCTAGCAAAGCCATACTCAATCACTTTGACATTTTTTTGCTACCAATAAATTTTTACTATTTGTTTCATCTATTGGACCATATTGTAATTGATTTTTTTCATATTTTCCACAATGTTTTTATATACTGTAAATCAGAAGATTAGGAATAAAGTAATTTTAGGTTGCAAACATTACAGATGGGATGAGATTCTCCTTTGTCAGAAAAGTTATACATTCACACTTGAATTCAGAGCACACAGAAATTCTTATATACAGCAGGTTCAATCGATCCATCTTCCTTTAAGAGCATGTAATCAGTCAAGGCAGACATTCATGCGTCAGGCATCTTGTTTGCATGGTAAGGTGCTTATAGACAATTTTGCTACACAATATATATGTAACCATAAACTTTATATAGCGTGCTTTCCATTCTCAAACTCAGATCATTGTACTCATTTAAAAATACACAGTTAAAAGACAACATAAATAATAAAACAAAATGTGACATGTAAAACTGTACATACACACATATGCATACAATATGTAGAATATAGTACAGGACCATATGTAGCATATTTTAAATCGGGTTCACTCTGTAGAATCAGGCAGAACCGAGTTTCATAGAGCTTTATTTTCAAGATGTTCATATCGTTCACTTATCAATCTAAAGTTATTTCAAATTTTGGCAACAAGAATGATCCTCTAACTAGTACAAGGAAATAAATCCATATAACCGATGACTTGAAAATCCTTTTGGCGTATAAAGTTGGAAATCAGACACACATTCTCCTCCTAAAGAAATTATTAAGCCCTATGTAGACCTATTAAGAAAAATTCTGTAATGTACTAACTGTTCATTTAATCATATTTGGGAGTTTTTTTTAACCTTCCTGCATATTTATTAATTGTTAAAGTGGTCTCTGGACTGCTGTGATTAATTATTATTAGGTTTTTATTGTCTGTCGTTAAAAATGGTTACCACCATTTTTTGATCCATGACTATGGAAGATCGTACCCTGTGTTAGTATTGGTGTTACTCTTTAAAAATCAGTGCTGCATGTTCCACTATATATCTAAGAATTCACAAACAAATTTTCTATAGTGATTTGGTTTGTTTAACCATATTGACACAAAGCAATTCCTTTTTTGATGTTGAGCACAGCCTAAAGTTTAGGTTTTGAAGAGAGATCTCTAGTCTTTTCATTTTTGACCCTCACCATATTTTACATTGTTTCCTGCTCAGTTCAGTTTTCCTAGCAGCACACAGTGAAGTACACTGCAGTCATCAAATGCAAGTCTCCTTGATTGGGCAGAACTGGGAATAGATAAAAAATATAACTAAAGGCAATTAGCAAAAAGCAGTTTAAGCTTAAGCAATACTTCTATTATTAAAATCTTTTTCTTGTACTCTCTTTTATTTGACCACACATTGCAACATAGACATCACGTGCATGTACCTGATTTACAATGTCTCGTTTTGTCCAGAATTGTCAGAAAGAGAGACTTAACTAAATAGCATATGTCAACTACACAATGATATAAAAGAAAAGAAAATGTATGAACAAATTAGGGAATAACATTTTCCTTTTTCACATTAAATCAGATTTTCACCCAAAGTACTAACTAACAACGACCTGATAGATACATGTGTTGGAACAGGTTTTACCAGCATCACAAAATAAGAATTTTAAAAACTGAAAATCGAAATAGCTGTGAGTTTACTTACTCAGAAGTATTTCACAAAGTGATCGAAAAATAATTAAATGTGAAGTCACTTGAAATAGCTCTGGATAGCTGGAGATATTTAAGGTCTTTCTAATTACATATCCTGCTGATACTCATTCTCTTACCAGCTATGGCAATAATAGCTATATCCTTGTTGGTGATGTAGACTTTGTAATCTTTTAAGATCTAACCATATTTCTGTTCATGGCAGATTCCCACCTTTATACCTGATCTTGCAAGAACAGACTAATTTTGATAATAGATACAACAATGGATACAATTTTGATAATATATGAAACAATAGATACAATTTTGATAATAGATGCAACAATGGATACAATTGTTTTTGTAACAATTTGCAATGCATTTCTGGCTAGCAACTATTTATGTTCATCCGGAAAATGATGACAATATTTGCTTTCATATTCTGGGCAGAGGATAATGATTGACTGCTGTTCAAATTTATGCTTTCTTTTAGCAAAACTCTCCCCACTTTATGTAAACTAAATGGCGCTAGCTCCATATAATTTTTAAACATTGTTATAACATGTATGACCACCAGGGGGGACACAGCTCTCCAAACACCCAACACCACAGACACAGGCACAAGTCCCAGCACAACGCAGGCTGTATTTCAAAGGGGGAAACACTCTTCATCTGTTTCCTACCACTGATGCAGTACAGCACAATAATAAGCATAATCAAGAGCACAGCACTTTGACTTCTCTCTGCCTCTCTCTTTCCCTCTCTCTCTCTCATTCCCTGTCTGTTTCTTTCCCTTCCCCTGCTCCCTCAAGCTTTGTCTTCTACCTCCCAACTCTGGCCCCTCAATTCAAGTGAGTATCCTGTGATCTCCGTCCGGGCATACTTCTGGTTATGGTGGCAGCCCTGCAGAGGAGGGCTCAGCTATTTCGCATGTGCCCCCTGGACTCCAGCATGGGTGAACTTCCATGCTCCAACTTGTGGCACCATAACAAGCCAGGAAGACCGCTCTCTGTTCTCCCAGGGGAGATACTGCCTTGTGCAAGATCTCTGCCCAGGTCCTTCCATCACGGAGGCATCCCAGCTGGGTAAGAGCCCCAGCCATCCATCACACATTACTGATCATAAGCTGTAGATGTTGCAGTAGCACCCTCTATTATGATTAATGTTTTTTATTTATTTTTCCTGAGTTTCCCTTAATCTTAAAAAATCATCTTTACCTCTATTCTGAGGTATTCTTACCCAGAAAATTCATTTTTAATATTTTCTGTAACGCTTTAGTTTAGGTACTGCAAAAATGCATCTGTTACTCATTTACTATTATTAACAAGACCTTAACAAACCTTTGGGTCTTTATAACACTTACAAACCATCAATAAAGTGTTTATTAATCTCTGTAATTTGACCTCTAACAAAACTTGGTCTGAGGTGGCTTAACTGAGACACATTTTTCATTTGATATTACATATAAGGTCATGCGTAAATGCAATTTTCCCTCGGGGATTAATACAATATACCAAAAAATAATATTTAGTGTAAGACCTGTGAATCCTTCATGTTAACAAGTAATTTTACCATCATGTCAATATGTCACACTGCATAGAGATGCATAAACTATCTACTGATGTTTTATACAGTACGTTTATGAAGACCAAAAGAAACCTTTGTTAAGGTCTTGTTACATAAAAGTAAATGAGTAACAGATGCACTTTTACAGTATCTAAACTAAAGCGTTATCTTTATTTTTTGTTTGGAACTTTAACAACTATTAAATAATTTAATAATGCTATTTTAGATATTATCTTGTTTTGGTGACAATCTCTGCCATTTTGGGAGTCATTTTGCACCAGATGTGTAAGTTAATGACATCATCCACAGCAACAGCACAAAGGTCACTTGTCCTAAGTCCCAAACTCTCCACAACTGGATAAACTTACTGGTGATTATGAGCAATTCTCTCTTTGTTATTTTGGTATTTGATTTCCTGCTTGAAATAAGACTTTGAATTTCAGTTTTGTGTTATGGGTTTTAATGATCAATTTTTGACTTACAGTTTTTACCTCAGCTTTGTATTTTTTTGACCTCATTGTTCTCCTGATACCTGCATTCAAATTACTTACTCTCTGTGATAGTGCACCCTCGGCATCCTCTTTCCCGTGCCTATACTGTACATCCACATGTACAGTGTTTGATTTGGGGATTTAAAATGTGAATCTTCTATTACCATTTATTCTTGATCTGATAAGGCAAAAACAGAACAAAAAAGCTCAGTTCACACCTGCAGGTCTCTTACTTTAAAAAAAATAATCAAAGGTCATATTTGTTCTACTTATTTATTTGCTTTTATTCCAGCATTTTTAGGAGCAGTAAATGCATTGTACTTCCACCCCACCTTTTTAAAGCAGCAATGGTAATCACAGGACGGTATGACACACACACACCTTGGGCAAGTGCTAATGGCTTCATTGACACCACATACAACAAAGCAGGAGATATAAAACAAAAAAATTATCAAACAACAGAGAATAACAGAAAATGTCAAAAAGCTGAAAAATGTTCCTTAAACCCAAAATAATCTGACAAACGTGACATTTAATATTGATAATGTATTCAAGTGCTACAAAATGGAACCGCACTCAGTGTCATGTGGAGCCAACATATGCACTCAGGTGCAGTGAACAGTTTTCAATATATTCAGTGTGTAAAAAGAAAAATAATATCTACTCAAGTATTACTTAATTGGGCATTCAGGAAACAAGTTCTTCTTGTAATTTCTCAACTGAATCCATGATAACTGATAAATGTTTAATTACCCAAGATTGATTTTAGAGGTAAAATATAGAATGTGTTCTGCAGAAATGAAATTTACAGATTAAACATGGTAGTAACACAGATGGTAACACCAATTACTATTCTGGGTGTTTCTTTCGACTGCAGCTAAACAGTGTGTGAAACTGCTTATGTGTAACATAAATCTAGTTAACTTGAATGCATTTTTTATTTTATTTTCAAACAGGTTCTTAAAGGGAAACTATTAAAAAAGGCAAAAAATGATTTAATACATATATTTTTAATTAATACTGTAGATTTACTGTATTTTGTCCAATCATTTAAATGTTGGCATCTATATAACAACTACATTTATTTATATAGTTGTTTTGTCTTGGCAGAGTAATATTTATATATTGCTCTACTTTCCCCTATTGTATTATTAATATGTAGCCTTAGAATGCCTAATCTCACAGACTTACCACTGGTTATAAGGTATTATTGTATATAACTTATCCCCACCTTCCCTTCTATATCTATAACCTTAGGCAATTAGAAATAGTAAAAGACAAGCAGAAGTTAAGTTACAGTTTAAACAATGTATTAGTATTATTGATAATATTCATAAATAATAACAAAATCCAAAGTACATTTGAATATTGGCAACCATGCAACCTGATTAAATGGTGATATGTAGTTCAGGTGGCACACAGTCTTCTGGTTACTTAAATGTCTCTAGTTAAGGCATCATTGATGCTCAGCTTTCAGCCACATGTCTGTTCAAAATGGCTGCTGAGCTGTGCTGTTCATTGTGTTCTCTTCAGGTTAGCAAGAGAGATGCTTCTTCATCATATGTTGGTTGGTAAGAGAGAGAGTGTGAGGTTAAACACATACATTTATAGATGTGCTGTCCAAACCCCTCGAGCCAATAGGACATCATGGTACTTAATGGCCTCTAAGACAAGCCAATTCCAAACAGCCATACTTCAGACCAATGGGGGAAATAGAACATCTTAACACCTGCCCCCAAACCATATGTTAAAGTACACCTTAGCCCATTTGCGGGGGTAGAAATGACTTTAGCAAAGAAACACTTGCCAAACTGGTTTAAAACACACATCCCCCAAATCCTGTCGTAAAATTCAAAGAGGCTCAGCCGTAAAAAGGGGGGGCAAACACGAATGCCTCTCACCAAAGTAACACTAAATTACATTGCTTTGCCTAAAAATGAAATAAAGACATACAAAAATATTCATCAAATTATATGTAAAATCTCACATCACAACAATAGTACAATTTCATAAAATAATGTAGCTCAAAATGCTTTAGAAAAAGTTACAAGAACAGAAAAAACAAGATTAGGTAAGAAAATTAAAGAATTAGTAACAAAGAAGAACAAATAAATCTACGATCTTATAAAATATAGATATACTGTATAATTAGTAGAAGGGTAAAGTCCTTACATACCATATCATAATGCAGGTCTCTAAGACTGAGTCTGGTGATAAGGTCATATGGTCAGGAGAACAGAAAAAAAGCATTATAAAAAGCTCCATTTAAGCAGGAGAAAAAGCAAAATCTGAAGGGGTTCCAAGGCCAAAGTCTGCCCAGCCCTAAATGGACATTCTACTTAACAAATGTTCATAAGTTTTTCAGGCTTCATCCGAGAGGAATCGATGAAGCTGGTTGCGTGGACAGCTGGGGCTCTTATCATATCTTATCATATCATAGAGATCTTATAGAGCAGTAAATTCCTTTCATATGTTTTTTTTTTTTTTGATAGATAAAAGCAAAGAAAAGGAACTGTTTTGAGTTTGCATATTATCACAGCTCACTCCCGCTTCTAGTGACATCTGGACTAGGAACACAGAGTAAGCCCAGGGGTTAGACTGAGGAGCTTTAGATGCCTCAAAGCATATTTTTTCTTTTTCTCAAGAGAGGGCTGCAAGCCGGTGAGAATTAATCTTGCCCAGGAGGGTGAAGGAGACAGCTGGAGAGAAGATATGTTGCATAAAGTCCATAAATGGACAACTGAAGACCATGCATTCTAGTGATGTGAGTCAAGAATTTTGCTTAAAGGGAGGGCCCAGAAGGACGATGGGCAGTTCACATCCAGATGCACCATATCTTTACCGTGGATTTGTTGTATTATTATACAGTATGCACTTATTGTTGGTTTAATGCAATGCATAAGGAACCTTGAATTCTATATCTATCATATTTTGACTTGTGTGGAATCTATATGGTGTGAATTTTCTCCCCATTGGTTGCAGGACCCCTCAAATATATGTATAATTTTACTTTTAATGGACAACTCTTTAAAATAAAGGTAAATTATGCATTACCGTATCTAACGCTAAGTATATTAATATGTGGCTTTGTGTATGAGCCAAAGAAATGTATGTGTTATTTTTGAGAAGAGCTCTGTGGCGGACCCGACCGGGAGGCCCCTTTGATGTATGTTCCGGGGGAGCAACCATGGGCTGCTTAATACCTCCCCCGGGACGTTTGGTGGCAGCCTCCCTGGCTGATGGTGGTGCCAGCAACCACCACTCAGCGGCCAGAGTCGGGAGGAGGAGGAAGACGAAGCTAGACAGGAGGAGTGGTGGTGCCAGAAGGGAGTGTTGTGTTGGTGAATTGTGTTTTGGGACTGTGTTGTGCCTGTGGGGTTCACAGGGAAGATGTGCCCCACAGGTGAGGAAAAATAAATATTTGTTTTATTTTACACGTGCCTCTGTGTCAGTCTGTGTCGGGTCGGGTGCTATATTGCACCTTTGTTACAGCTCATTGACTTTTAATATGCAAAAAATATCAAAGCTATTTTTGCCAAATATGTGATTGAAACAGTGAATTTTAATCTGTTCTCAGTACATTTGTAGAATCTTGAAAGTGGGAGTCAATCCCAACAGTAACAAGAATTAACTTCATTCTACTCCTTCACAAGGCACATAAAACATGAGTTACACATAAAGGAAGTTTAGAGGATCCAAATGATGTACTAAAATGTTTTAAGAATGGATGAGGAAATGGAAATAAGGAATGAAACACATGGTAACACAGGAATAATATGTGCCTATCTTTATGCAGAAAGCATAAAAGCCTGAACTCACAAAGTAAAGTGACAATAATATTGAATAGACGACCTGCAAAATTAATCCAGTAAGTATTTTTTTTAATATAGTTCACCGTACGTGAACAGTTAAATTATGGGTTCAATAATTTTCTCCTCAAAGAAGAATCTTTTTTATGTCAGAAATTTTCTACTTATCCTGTAGAATGTAAAAAAGTACAAAACAGCAATTATTAAGTGGAAACATTAAAAACAAATTTATTTCTTTGCTCAGAAAAAACCTTTCCAGAGTTCAATGTATTTTTCAGGAGGCATCAAATTTGTCATTCTTTGTTTTTTAAAAATTGTATATTGGTAGGATGGAGGCATGTACATATTCAGTGCAGCAAAAATATAGCTCTTTCTAAAATAATTAGATTATTTTTCAAAGAATCAGTAGGAAAGAAAGCTATATAAAGCAGCACTTTAATGAGAAATGCTAGACTAAAAAATTGACTTTCCCAAAAGCAAATTTAATAAATCACAAAACGTGCTAATACAGATAATTTAAATAACCAATCATTTTCAAGTGTGATTTTTAACTAGTGAAGATGAGATTGGAAGATGCTTTAAGGTCCATTGACATTAATCATTTTGAAAAAGCTATAAGGGGAATTTGATGGAAGCAGTGGAAGAAGAATCTTGGGATAGTTAATGGTCTGTGACGCTAGACAGGCTTTTACCCTCTTCAGCTAGAAAACTCTAACATTAAGGATACTTCCTTAAACTTTATAATAAAATGTAGGGAAGCATGATGCATGGAAGGGGATGCCTGTCTGGAGCTTTTATACACAAAGCTTCATTACAGTCTGACATTTGCCACAGTTCATGATACTTAAACGTCTTGAAACAAACTTCAACTGTTTTACCAGATAGAAAATGCCATGATGTGTAACTAATTGAAAAAGCAGCTCATCAGAAAATGTAGAAAGTAAAATCTGTAATTTCTCCTCTGGCAATTATCATAGAGTACATTATCTAATCATTCAACTATTTCTTAATAATATTTATTACAGTCCAGGGGCACATTATTGATATTCAGCCATATGTTATGTGTATTTTTGGGATTACAACATTAACTCAGAATCACCCAGAGTGCATGATTTGTTTTCAAACCTAAGAAAACTTATGTGTGCTATAAGAAAAAGTACACAGAGCTGTATAACATTTAACCATAGTATATAATATGTGCATGTATGGAGGAAGGGATCTTATTTTAAAACTATTTGTGAAGTCTAATATTTAGCAGCACTACACTTCTCAACAATAATAATATATTTTCTATATGTAGCACCTTTGCCATGCTCAACTTTTTTCGCATATAATCAAAATGGTACAAAAGGAATAGAAGCAGAGAAAAAAACTGAATAAATATCATTGGATACACACTAGTATCAAGGTGTTAAATACTAAATAAAAGGGGAAATACATGAAACACAAAGTTAGAAAAAGAATTGGCATATAGGAATAAAATTCAGGCTGCTAGAAAAAGACAATAAACAAATAACATGGTTTTTGTTATCATGTACGATTTAAAATAAAAACACTAGGTAAGAATGTCAGTGTAAGTTACATGTCAGTGTGCATTGAGTAAATAGATCTAAATCCTAGAGGGAGGCTATTCCAACATCTTTTATAGTGCTCCAGGTGTCCAATGACCATCTTCCGGCAGTACTTCCTGAAGTGTTGTCACACAGGGCTCAATAGTACCTGCAACATCCTCTGGCGGCGCCCACGGTATACAACAGGGCTGCACCAAACTCCAACTCCCATGGAGTCCGAGGCATCAGGGGGGCTGCCATCTATCACTTAGGGGGAGATACAGCTCTAGATGTGTTCTCTCCCCTGGTCCTTCAAGAATAGAGGCATCCTGGCCAGGTAAGGGTCCCAGCCATCCACCAAAACACTTAAAGTAACTCTGACTATCAACTGTATAATATGATAACTCAGTTCAAAATATGGAAATATATGGATATGTGAAGCATATAAGGAGCTTTAAGGAACACCTTGAGTGACTGGTACTAACCTGGCCCTGCTTTTACCATGACTAACAAAGTATTCCCTTAATGTTACACAGTTCTCAAACAACTGGAGAGCAGTTCCAGAGATGTTCAGGATGCTCTTTTTTGTGGACAGTAGAATATTGTAATTGACATTATCAAATGCTACACAAAGATCTAATAGAATATGTTGATTTTCCCAGAGTTTGCTACCATCAGTAAATCATTAATTTGTCAGAACAAAGCAGTTTCAAAGCATTGTGGTGCTCTGAAGCAGGACTGAAAGAGTTTCATCTGGTTGATGGAAACTAAAGTAACTAGCAAGTTGAGAAACCACAACATGCTCATTTTTAAGATCTTTACATAGAAAAGTGAGAAGTACAGAAGGAGTTGTTCACATTGCCAACCTCAACAATGGCTTTCACCTCTGCGGTTACAGAAGCCACCTACAAAGCAGTTGCCACAGATACAGTATCAAGGGATATATTTATTATAGTCATGACACCCAGGACAGTAACATGAAGGCTGGATTTACTGTAAGTGGTGTGCCTCATTTTACAGTGTAGGTCATTGATGCAAGAAGATGAAAATATTTAAAATGTGGTATTAACTTGGACAGAGAGGAAAAATGGGGAAATATAAGAAAATGTGAATTTCCCATTGGGATTAATAAAGTATCTATCTATCTATCTATCTATCTATCTATCTATCTATCTATCTATCTATCTAAAATGATGAACTAGCATTAGTTGAATTCTATAGGTTTTTAAAATCACTTTAAATCATGAGAAAATCAAAGGATTTTTTTTACATTCAGCAGTGAAAGAAATGACAGGAGAGTATAGTTCAGGCTAAAGTAGGCTATTAACAACAGAGAACAAAATCATTGGGTTATCATGGCCACTCTTTTATGTTTCTGTTATCGTGTACATTCCTGGCTGCACTTCGTGCATCTCTGTAAGCCCTTTGATGGCCAGAGGAAGCCTGGCCATGCAAAGTAAGATCAGGTTTAAGCCACAGGGATCTGCCAACAGTTTTAGTAGGTTGAAGCACAGAGTGATACCATGAGGAGACCTCCCTGTGTTTTAAGGGTGTCTTTTCAACTAAAGCTGAACAGAAGATTGAATAACAGTGTACAAGGTAATCTAAAATATTAGAAATTATATAAACCAAATAAACAATGTTTGCTACATATACATTTTACATTGAGTAAAAGCATTATTCTCTGTATTTTTATGCATGAATGTACTATATATAGCCAATATTTGCATATTTTAAATTGATAGCTAAAACAATCTCAGATCTGCACTATCTCAGATGTAATTTTGAACAGAGTTGGCATAAAAAGATCTCAGATCTTACATAATGAAATGGAAGTAGAAATCACTACACAGAAACGTTACATATTAGTTACATATTAAATTAAA
Organism: Erpetoichthys calabaricus; assembly: GCF_900747795.2. Lineage (NCBI taxonomy): Eukaryota > Metazoa > Chordata > Cladistia > Polypteriformes > Polypteridae > Erpetoichthys > Erpetoichthys calabaricus. Next base: position 256,572,656 of record NC_041394.2, on the reverse strand, counting down.
ACATAAAAAGTGAATGTGGAGTTGAAATCATATTGATATTTAATAAGATGATTCATTGTTAATCTATTCCTATATTAGCTAAACATGAAAAATATATTTAGAGATTTTTTTTCAGGTAAGGAAGACAGATGTGTTATACTTCCTCATCATTGCACAGAAAGAGAAGAGTAGCAATGTGTTGTTGATTAGCACATGTAACTAAGATCATCTGACACCAATGACCCTATAAACCCTATAAAGTCTGTGTTAAAGTGTGATGCAAAGGAACATCAGAAATGGACACAGCAAGGCATAGATATTTTTAAGGTTTCTGAAAGAATTTTGACGTTTACAGTTAAAGACAAAAAGAGCCTTGCAGTGTCCAAAAAGTGCCATGTGTGAGTGCCACCTGTCAGCCTCACCCACTGAATATTTGGGGCCAGTTTCAATGAAGTACTCCATCTTTGTCTGTTATAGTACAGCCCTCACTGTTGCAGCTGATTCACTGTTGTTTGATGAAATTGAAATTGTCAATGGAGATGTCATAATTAGCCTGAACAGTGCTTAAGGAGCTGTGATTTCAGGAGTGGACAGGCTCATGGTAGCCAGTAAATGACACCCATGGCTCATCTTTCTGCAGGAGCTGACACAGTTAAAATTCCCAATAGAAACCTGTCATCTCTAGGAAGGAAGGAAAGAAACTCAGCTGTAGATACAGTCTCTGGACTGGCAAGGATTTTATTGTTGTCGTTCTGGAGTGAAAACAAACCCTTACTTGTCAAATGGAATTCATCAGACTCTTTCTCTAGGACCTCAAAGACACACATTTCACTGATTATGTTGAAAAATATTTCTTACGAATGGTAGCAATGGTCCAGTTTACAATAGAAGTATCCAAATTTATCTCAGGAATTACAGCAAGACCAGAAATGACTTTTTGAAAGAAAACAGGGACTGAATACAACCCAAATGGCCTTCTAGTGTTACAAAATATACCATTGTGTGTCACAAAAGCTACTGCTACAGTGAAGGCGATCTTGCAAGGAGCCCCATCTCAAGTGTAAATTTGGAAATAAGGTGGAACCATAAAATTAGGTTGCTACAGCCTTATTAACCGTACAACAATGAAAATAGTTGATAGACTACCAAAATAGTGACTGGCTGAAAGGTATCGTTTTTCTATGTTCTTTTCTTAATAATGTTTTGTTAATTTGCTTGTACTTTTTGCAGTGTAACTAACTTGTAAATACAGAGCTTTGTGCTGTTATCTGCATCTTTTGTTGATGAAGTCTGTTTTGCCTTTTCAATTTATTTTCACTGCTGTTTTGTTCATACCTACTACAGATATGAAGCAGAAGTCAGGGAGTGAAGCACATTTCTGCTAGTTCTGCTTAGGGTTGCTGTTTTAGCTTTTTGTTTAAGTTAATGTTAAGCTCTGTCACGTTTCTGGGAATGCATTCTGTTTCCTCTGCATTAGTTTCTCTGTCTTTGACTAAATATTTGTAATTCAGAAAAAAATGTATTTTCAAATACCTGCTTGTCATGACTTGTGAAAAAGCAGCACATATTTCCATGTAACGGCAACATTTTGAAAACCCTGGGAAATAAAATAGGCCTTGACAGACTATAGCCAGAGAGCCCATGGTATTGGTGGTGAGAAAGAAATATCTTCCCATGCCTGTCACCAGAATATTATGTTACAAAAATACGTAATTAACAGCTACATCAGTTCAAACCCAATCTGCTTTACTCTTTTTCCATATACCTTTTCAGGATAAGCAGCCCTTTTCAAAAATACATACCTAAAATAACAACCTGCATAATGTAACCCTGTTGTTAAGTTAAATGAAACACTTCATAGGAGGATATGCTGCCTGTTTGTGGCAGCTAAGGGAAGAAACTAAAATGTAAATCAAAACAGCAGAAACTGTGTGGGAGCATCCAACATATAAGAAACAAAGAACAAAAAAATATAGTGATTAAACAAGAAAAAAAAATGTAATGTTTACAGAAAGTAAAAGAACGTGGAAAGACTGGGATATACATTTGAAAAAGTTAAGCCTGACAATGGAAGCGTTTATTTAACCCTTAACTACTTGGGCCAATGTATTTTATGCACCAATCTTTTACTTGAACCTACCGGCAGGATCGGTCATCTATCCTCAGCTTGATTCACTACAAGTACAGTGTCGCAATGGTTTCCCTCCAGTGTGTGTGATGCACAGTCACAAGTTCCATATGGTGCATTTTTTCATACCTACTACAGAAATGAAGCAGAAGTTACCACATGGGTACTTACGTATGTATGACAATGATGAGATGTTCTTCTTGCAATGACTTTGTCTGCAAAGAACATTCAACAACTGAAGTGAAATGTGATACGTGTGCAAATCCTGAAGTGGATGAAAGTGTGACCGGCGACGAATGAGCACTGGAGAAGTGGATCAGGTTTATTTTCAGATAGTCCTAGACTGTGTCATACTATTCAGTAATATGGTTTTAATTTGCATTTAAAAATATGTACTTTAAAATGATTGCAATATTTTATATTACATACTCACAGTGTGGATATAAATAGCCATTTTAACACTGGTGCATAAAGTAAATTGCGCAAATACTTATGAGATGAGATATGGTGTGAGTAGTTAAGGGTTAACAATGACACATTGTACCCTTGTGGAAAGCTTAATGTCTCTTGTCACACTTTCCTGCTGTTAATGGCCAATGGAAATGCCTACTAAAAACAATTATACCAACTAGGAACTACTCATTTTCTTTCCTTATAATGAAACAGGGCCAGTATCTCTGATTATCTTTCAACTGTTACTCTCCCTCTCTGTAACCCACTGAAGACCAGCCTCTTGCTTCTTCTTGGTATCCCTAACCCTACCCGGCTAAATATTCTCTCTGCTGAAAGTCTCTGCCTTCATTTTTGAATCCTCCATGGTCTTGTATAGTTTAGCATGAAATAAAGTACAACACTCCATGGCTCTGTGCAAAACAGATCACTGTCAATCAGGCATCCAGCCAAGGTTGCTGCTGGCTACTCCAATTAGTATTCAGTGCAACAGAAGAACAAACAAAAACATAGTCATGTCATTCTGGTGTTTCTCAGGTTATATGCTTAGAATGTTTGTTTCATTTAGAAAGATTTTTTTTTTGTGTTTGCTAGTTCAAAACTTCATTGAGGTATAACAGATATGAAAGGCTAATACTCCCAGAATCCTACGCTAATTAAATCAGTCCAGTATGAGCAATAGTTTCATAACTGTGCTTTACCTTGAAGCTAGAATGAAGTGATTCCATTAGCTTAATAGTAGCAACAGCAGACTGAGCTGGAATATCACGACACACTTGTGGGCTATGGAAAGTGAAAGTAAGTTAAAGCTTGCTCTAAACTTGTTTGTGTAGACATTCAAGGTAATTGCTGGGAACTGAAAGTATTTTCAGGTCAGCTAGTACTGAATTCATATCTAAGAATGTACCACTTTGATAACTGACAATGTTGAGACATTATAATTGAAGCTAAAGGCTATTTTCTTTAGTCGAGCAGAGACTGATTGAGAATCTCTTTCTCTTTTGTTATTGCCTCTGTGCTTCCTAGTCATGTTTGTTAGTCACTTTCACTAAAAAAAAATATATATTCATGACAAAAAATGAGAACTGTTGCTGACTCTTTTTTGTTCTATTTCTCTTCCCTGAATCCTACTGTTACATTTGGTGTCACTGCTATACTGCAAAGCTGCTGCTCCTCTTCATGTTAGAGACACGAGAAATACTTGAAAGATGTGGAATCCAAGGATTAAATGATTTAATCATCTTGTTAAACTGTGCAGCAAAAACGTATATAATGCCCTAGAATGCTCAGGAGGGAGAGGGCAGCCAGATGGCCTAGCTTACCGGAACTGGTGGCTGTCTTTGTCTGTTGTAACCGAGACTGGGCATCTAGAGGGTTCTCTTCTCCAAGAATGCTTCTGACTAGAGTTTCTGTTTTCCTCCTCTTTATTGTCAACTGGCCATATCTTAATAAATAATAATGGATTCATTTTTTCATGGGTTGTTTAAGTTAATGAGTTTCAGTATAACCTAATTTGTATTCTTAGTTTTAAGTTTATATTATAGCTGTAGGTTAGTTACAGTGCTGTGAGCTTCTACACAGTGAAGAACACTATAAAAATGGATTGAGTAAAGAAGTGGTGGATCTCAAGGACAAGGAATATAGGAATATGTGGGAGATGGAATACTGAGAACAGTAAAAGGTGAAGATCATGTAGTTATTAAAGATTTATTTTTTCTGCATAAAGTAAAGGATTTATGTATTTTCCTGAGAAACAAGTGGTAAGTGACTAGGGGGCAGGCTAAAGTAGGCTATTAAACACAGAGAAAGGAATTTGTCGGTTTCCATGGCCAGTTTCATACTCTTTGCTATAATTGTCATGAATGTAAGCTTAAATTCTCGTAGAATTTTTTTCCCCCAAATATGAGAGTACCATGTCATTATTTATTGTTTTTAATTATTTTATTTGGTGACATCACCAAGTTGCTTTTTGGGTTATGCTTTGTTTATGGGTGCTACATTCTTCTTTACTGATGCTATGACCGTTTCCAGTCATGTGATGCAATGATGCTTTCATATGTCATATCCTTTTCCTGTGTAAGATGGCAGCATCCAGCATAACAAATAATAAATAACAATTAATTTTTTTCTAGTTTAGTTAGTGGATAATAAAACCATATTTGCATAAGGATTTCTGGTGACTTTTCTTTGACTTTGGTTCCTGTTTTATGTTTAGGCTTTGATATTTAGTTTTGTTTGGTTTCCTAACTATTGCCCATTTGTTTGGCTAGATAGTCTCAGACTAATCATACTAGTCTCTAATTTATCTTCTTATTTATGTTGAGCATGACCATTTAAATCTCTTTCTAATAATTTTGGCAAAAAATGTGATTTTTTTAGTAGAAATTATAGGATGTTTTGAGTAGTTTGTGAATCAATGTAAGACTATGTATACAAAATGAAGACATTTTCTGTCCACAAATTTTGGGTGCTGAGTAATGTGCACATTCATCTTTCATACATAAGGCTCATGTCACATGCATTTTGTGTCTAGCAACTACATAACATCATACCACCTCAAAGGTCTTTAATGATATTGCCAATGAAGGCAAACACACAATTGGCAGAGCTCATCAAAAATGATATTGAAATAATTAAATTTATTGCCAAGACGTATTTGTGAGACACTTACATTATGCAGCATAGGAGCTATTTCTAGATGTCTTAAAAGGCGAGGTGTCCAAAAGAGTCAAAAATAGAAATATAGTACTGTTGTCAAGGTAGAGTCAAACATTCATACCTGCCATGTGGAGAAGATAAACTCTCATTTAGTTAATGATATTGATAGATTAAATAGATTCATTTGTACCTTACAGAAGCCAAATCAATGCAGATGGAACTTAACAGATTTATGTAAACTTTAAGTTATCTAAATTCAGTATCTAACTTTCATACATAGTTTAACATTAATGAATAAACTTTTACACATAGAAAATAAATTTACTGTATTTCTCATGATTACATATTGTGGATTTGGTAAATATATGAAAAGAACTTAGTTAATAATTAATAATAACTGCAACCAAACAGCACATAGAAATATGTAAGTTAGGACCTACACTTTGGGCTATATAATGCACTTTTGAGGTCCCATCTGGGATAACAGAAAGATGACATACTGTAACGGTGTTTATGAAAATACAGAAAGGAATGAAGGAACAAATTCTTGTAAGTGTTTGTTGAATATGAATTTGGACACAATTTCAAAACAGGAATTGCAAAGTTATATTGTGCTGAATGACATGTTCTCATCAAATGTTCTTACCAAACATAATTATCTATTTTGGCTTGCAAAAACTATGTACTTTGTTATCTATAGTGTCTGAATAAATGAATACTGATGATTCTACACTTCATTTGATACAAAAAATGGAAGTAAAATGAGATGTTTCACAGTGTTCTGAGCAGGTTGAGTGCACAGCGTATCAACATACACTTCTAGTAATAAATAGAACTATTGCAGTGTACCCAGGAAAATTATAATTCAGCAGAAAAACAGAATTAACATTGTTCATATGCAGTAAGATCATATTTTTAGCGTCTCTCAGTTACAAGTTACAGTGTGTAAGCTCATTTGTACTCTATCTAAATAACATGTTTCTGAAGTTAAAACAATTTTTAAAATTTTGCACAGTAAAGGTACATATGGTTTTGGGTTCAACTGGAGCTATTGCATTCCAACATGGACAATATGTTAATAAGGTAGTTATCATTTCTCATATCTGTGTTCATAAATTATTTCCTGACAGTAAAATATTTAATTTACAGCTAAGTACAAAGTACAAATTATTCTGTAATATTACATAATTTACTTATTACTATGGAAATAAATGGAACAGCACTTCTGAGTTTTCTTCTGAGCACTATGTATTTTTGCTGCATAGCTCTTTACAGAATTTTGCACTTGCAGTTAGGTGTCACCTTTGTATAATTAAGCTTCATGCAACTATAACACAATTATACAATTCATTGTCTACTGCCATTTTAAACAGTGACTTGCTATACAAACATATTTGAACATTCAGCAGTTGTAGAATAACTAAAAAAAAAAATAAGCTACTGTATTTATTACTTGCAATTCATATTTGATTTAAATATTTTTTCACAATATTGTAAATAGCTATTCCTTCCTTTTTCTTTTTTACTACAATTTTTTATTTTTACAACTATATCTTTACTTAACCACTTACATTTGACTGCATTATTATTTTAAAATATGCTCAATTTCTTTTCTTTTTTTATTGCAAACAATGATCTAATCATCCATTTTCACACCCACTCAGTCCAAAGAGTGTTAAAGACCTGTTACTTGTAGACATTGTAGATAAAATCATCAGGCGCTATTTTCAACATGCTGAAAACAGGAACCATGAAAGTGACTACTTTTTATTACATTAAACTACACAGAATATGAACTGATAACCAGCAAAACAAACTTGCAGGTCAGGCTTCATATTTAATAAAAGTTCTGCAATTGTGTGAAAAAGATGTCACATGAATGTCTTTTTGTTTGCATAATAAGCAATGATTCCTGTGCTGTATAAATTAAAAAGACTGTCGCCCACAGAGAATCAGCTTGAAAGTCAAGGTTGCCTGAACATTATTCATTGTGTATGTATTTTCTTAAGATTTGTACAGTTTACATAATATTTTCATTAAAATGAGTAAATGTCTTCCTTTTACAAGATAACAATGAAATAATTAGTCTCATAAAATTATTAATTACAACATCAAATGTTTGTATTAAGGATGATCACACAAGATACATTTGCTGCGCAATGTTATACTCGTATACTGATGTGCTGTAGTAGAAAAAAGATGAAATTTATGTATATATCTTCACTACAAGTCAGTGCATTATCAAATTATTGTATTAGATTAGGATTTTCATTTAGTATATACTTTGATATAAATATAATATTGCAAATGTGATAATCCCGACCAAAGGTGTTTAAAGGGGGTTTTTCACCAAGGATTTGAATTGTTCTGAAAATGTTCAGCAATACAGTCACTCGTCCATTAAAGTAGTGATCTCAGACCCCCTCATGGCCTTTTGAGGGCATGGAGACCTCACTGGCATAGAACAACTTGTTGGTTTTCAGGTCCAGTCCTTGGAGTTCACTGTGGCTGTTTTTCCAGCCAGTTTGACAATCTAACAGATCATTATTTAATTAGCTGGTCTTTTTGTTTATCTGTTATTCTTCACTCAGAAAATACAGTAGAGAGATTTACTTTTTTAAGAAATCTAGAAATGTTTATATTTTTACTTTAGCTTTAAACAAATATGCTGTTTTTTGTCATTTTTGTCCATTAATGTTTTTTTTTCTGTGGGGTTTGCACTCATATCTTTATATAACCAATAATGACACTTAATGACAGGCAAAGTAGATCCCAGATTAAAAGGCACTGAATGCTGAAATGCTGCAGTGACATTAGTATCAGACTCACTAGCAAACTCGTTACTAAATAATGATTACTAAAAAAAACAGAAATAACAGGAAAGTGGTATGAAAATAGTAGTGATAAAAAAAAGTAAAAACTATATAAATGGCACTATTTTCTACTTAAATGCTGTTACATTCCAATGCAAATTTAGAAAAGCCAGTTTGTAATTTCTGGATTGGCCTCAAAACATAAAAAAAGGAACTAAGAGCTTGCTAAATTAACATAGATGTCCAAAGAAAAGCAGAAATCAGTTGAAACAAACACTTGCAGCCACAGTAACCTCCTGGGACTGAAACTGATAACAACTGGCATAAGGTATGCCAAACTGAGGTTCAGTATATAAAAGAATAATAGTACTCTGGACTGATAATGCTATTAATTTAGTGGAAAAGACCATAAGTAACTCTGCATATACAAAGGTTCAATATCTTTGAGGAGGTATATACTGTCTAAAGGAAAGGTAGTTAAAATGGAAACGACTCCACATATTATAAATATATATTTATTGCTTTCTCTCTTTTTACCTCAGAACTGAAGACCGTGGGCATAAACAGCCATGGCATCACTTATGCTTTCCTATTCTGGACCCCTCTGATCCAGGATATTTAAGGACCAGCCCCTACCAAAGTCATTTAGGACCTATGTCTGAATAAGGCACTTCAGGCTGCAAACCTTCTTTTTCTTTATTGCTCATTTTTTGTAATGACTGCACTAGGTGGCAGCAGTTTTAAGTAGGATGGAATCAGGAGACGAAAAGTGATAGTAATAGTTAGGTTTTCCTTGTTTTCTGTTCTATAGAGTATGTGACCTTACTGTCTGCTTGACTTGTAGCTTAACAGTTTAGCATATTCCATCAAAGAGCTTGGACACAATGTATGTCAAGATAACTAGTAAAAATAGTCAAGAAACTATTTTAAGTAAGAAAATGCTACCTGAATAGTTTTAAAACTAAGCAAGTCAGGGAATCAGCTTTGGCAGATGAAAAGTTGCAGATATTTTTCATGGCTTCCTGAAATGCATTATACAAAAAAAAAGGACAATAAAGCTGAGTAAGTATGAGCCAAGTTCCCCTCACATGAGTACTGCAGAAACACATGTGAATGATTGTAAATTATTTTATTTTTTAACATGTTTACTGTTATTTAACAGATAAGATGATCCGCTGTGGCAACCCCTAACGGGAGCAGCCAAAAGAAGAAGAAGAAGATTGCTATTTAACAGATACAGATTATGTCATGTAGATAGAAAACTCATAAACACAAATAGTTCAGTCCAATTTGCATGTTGGGGTAGATTCGAGTGCTGGTCCTGATTGTGAACATTTTGGAGGTTATTCAGCACCTCTCATCACTGGACTTACCTAGTGTAATTTATTATTCCTCAGCATGTTACCAAACATTAAAGCTGATGTGGATGTTTTGGTGTACGTCATAGGGCAATGCTAAAGAAACTTTAAATTGTCTCACTTGTTGTTAGTCATCTATTACATGCAGAATTTTCCATCAGTAAATTAGGGAGGATACTTCGCTTTAAAGATCGACACAGGTTATTCCACAAATTCCTTTGTCCACAGTGTGTGCCATATGGCTTTTTAGTAAAATTACATAGGTAATAAAAATGTAAAATTTCAAATGTTTTGGAGAAATTATGTAGATAAAAGTCTATTTTGGAACTGTTCAAAGATTACTTAAAAGGAGCTGCCTGTCACTGCTCGAGGAGCCAGAGTCAGGAGGAAGGTGGACGAAGCTTGTGTGAAAAGTGGAGGAGGCACTGATAGTGCCTAAAGTAGTTAGTAAGGTATTGTATTCAAATGATGTACATATTCTTGAATCTTTGTGTAACTTCTAAACTTTTCTTTCTGTTTTACTGCAGTCAGTTTAACATGTACAGTAGCTGAGAAGGCAAACCTCAAACCCTAAAATCATTATACTAAAATCAGAATATTACAAGAATCAGAACAAAAAAATGACAAAAATATGCATTAATATTTTTACTCTAGAGGAGAATTTAGTGTAGTAACTGGTGCTACTGCCTCACAGCTTCAACCAAATAGGTTATCAGTCACTGTCTTTGTGGCAGTAACATATTTTTATATGTCTGTTTGGGGTTTTCATTGTATACCCCAGTGTCTTCATGTAACAGAAAGATGTTCACGCCAGCTTATTTTGAAACTGTTAATTGCACCAGTGTGAAGAAGTGTTCATTGTGATTTTTCTGAACTGGTGAAAACAGACCTGTTTTTTTAACTGCATTGACT